>NC_090934.1:362732804-363069672 GCF_040938575.1 Ambystoma mexicanum
GCCGACCCTACACCAATCACCTGTGCTGTGCCTCAGGGCTCTTGTGTCTCGCCCACATTGTACAACATTTTTACCAAGCCCCTTTTCGATGATCTGGATCATCTCGTTATCACCTACACTAACTATGCAGATGATACCTAGATCCTCCTCCCGCTTTCTGGGGATTACGAAATGGATTTGGCCTTGGTGGATAGAGTGTACATCATCATCCAGGCATGGATGGCTACCCATGGTCTATGCCTGAATGATGATAAAACTGAAATGATCATCCTGGGCACTACATCCAGCCTAAAAAAACCAGGACTCGATTACTTCTCATTCATAATTGATGGCAACAGTATCAAAGTAGGACATGAGGTAAAACGCTAGGTTTTATCTTGACTCAAACCTTACATTCAGCAAACAAGTTAACTTGTTAGCGTCCTCCACGGTCTACATGTGTAAACGTATCCGCACAGCTAAGACATTTCTCTCTGAAACCAGCTGCACTACCCTATCCAGAACCCTCATCTTATCTCGCCTGGAGTATTGCAATGCTCTTTATCTGGGGTCAACTAAAGCTACTATCAGAAAAATCCAAACTCTTCAAAATAATGCTCTTAGACCAGCATTAGGCACCTCCAGAAGAGACCACATTTCCGAGAGTAGCCGACAGAATAACTGGCTTCCAACAAATGATAAAATCCTCCTAAAATCTCTGTCACTTACACACAAATCCCTTAATAATGCTGCGCCAACCGACTTGTATAAACGTATTTATTTTCGTACAACTAACTGAATTGAATAGTTCGCTTTGTTTTACACATTTTTCTTGTTTTCATTTACATGGCAAACCAGGACAAATTTATCATTGGATATTTTGGTTCACTTGTACTGAATAGATCTCATTGATGTGTTGTCTTTTCGCATAATCTGTTGTTCATCAAAGAAATTGAATTTTGTTGTTTTCATGTATTTGTTAAAAGCACTTGATTCCATGTATTTGTTAAATGCACCCATCTTTGTGAAATAAAAGTTGTGAAAAAAACTTTTGGAAAAGGACGTTTTTAGTGTGGCTTCACACTGCGCTATACTTCTCATGGTTACCTTGGGTTGCTTAAAGCAAGAATAATTAGGATATCCTGCTTTGGATACCATGTTATTTAAAATTATAGTTCATTAAATTTATTTTCTTACAGCTTTTGAAACATTGTGTGTGACTATTTGAGACCCCCTCAATAGCTGTACCACTATTGGGGCAATCCCCTATTATGTATATCCAACCGACTTGGTCGGCAGATTCCACTGGCAGATATCTTTGAGACCTTCTAGAACTGCCTATAAAGATTGCCTCTCTATTCCTAAGTTTAATCGTTCTACTATTGGTGATAATAGTTTCCCGGTGAAAGCAGCTAAACTGTGAAACTCCCTACCTCCCACATTGAGAACTGACCTACCCTACCAAATCTTCAGGACTAATTCTATCTTGTGGCTGAAAGTGAATGCTCAGTAACATAGTAAGTACCTAGGATTCATTGCCTGGAGCTACTCCTACCTCTCACCTAGTTGTATACCTGTTCATTTTTACCCCATCATTACCTATACCTGTATATACTGCTGTTGCAAGTAAGTTGTATGTATCATTTGCACTCTTGTTTTTGTACCAGTCACTTGTAAATAGGTCTTATCTGTATCTACATTGTATTTAATACCTGTCTTTAAATATTTACGCTGTTGTAACCTAGCTTTGCATATGCATGTAACTGCTGCGCCCTGTTATGTGAGGGTATGTCATGCATTATAAATAATAAAACAAACAAACAAACAAACAAGGTATCCAGTTTGATATGTTTAGTTTAATACATACTGCTATTTTAATTTTAATTTTGTGAAAAGCTGAGTTCTTTGACTAAAACACAATAAGTAAGAAAAAAAGTAAAGTCTGCAAGGTGTCCTCTGTCCCCCCCAGATTTGATGTGTCCTTCGCCCCTGGGTCCTCTTCCATGAGAGGGAAGTTTCCTGCCCCTCCCGTGTGGGGATGAGTGTTCAAGCCTGCCATTGTCTTTGGCTGGGGCCCAGACAAAAGTCTGATGAGTTCTTTGTCATGACTATGTGAAAACCTCCCAGCAGCAATTAGTCCTTTCCTGCCAGCATTGATGTGTCACCCATTCCCAAGCTGAGGCTGTCCGATCAGAATTAAATTAACTCAAGACTGGGTTTTAACTTTTTACATGTTTCATTAAAACATATAAATGACACAGTTTGTAGGTGGATTTTGACATTAGCAATCCTTTGACATTTCTTACAGAATTAGGCATTTCAACCAAACATGCTTTAAAAACAGGCGATTTTTGCACTTCCTTCCTGGAAAAGCACATTAAACTGAATCCTATAATTCAGATTTTCCTCTGCAGCACACACATTTTATTCAGCACCAGTTCTCTCCTTGGGTGCTGGGATTTATTTGAAATCTGGGTATATGTATCCTGTCTTCTGAAATTGTTAAATGTTGCCATTTTTAGCTGCATTTCTCCTGTAGAACTGAAAACAAATGTTGCTGGGCTGCCTTTTTCTTGAGATACATTTCTTAGCTGCTGTCAGTCAATGAGAACCGGCCCCTCTGAGCCATAATGGATGATCCGTAATTTCAGTACCCTTTTAATTTCAATGATTCGCTGGAAAATAAATGAATCCAGTGCAAAAAGAGCACTTTGAAGGTTGCAAAGCTTCATTTTAAAAAGCATTTTTGATTTTCAGGACAATTCTGCTGCCTTGCTCCATGTTGAATGTAACATGACCCACTGGCATGCTCCTTCAGTGAGAATTCTGTTTTCAACCCCCCCTTGACTATGTGTCGTAGGGTGTGCAGCCTTTTGTGGTTGTGACCCAAATGCAGTTTTGCAGATTTTTGCTCGCACAGGGGTTAGCGCATCCATTTTTGGCTGTTTCTTTCCCCATTTGTAAATTGATGCAGTGCGGCACATTGGGATGGGTCAAAATATCCCACAACAGCCACGCTTGCGTGATGGGTCGGCTGGGCATAGGGGATCTCATTGCAACAGTGACACTGCTAGAGAGGAGTTAGTCACTGTCTGGGCAAGGATTGTGTGAGCGCCCTGAAGGTATTTTTTGAATGATTCTGGCAAACTAATCTCTGTTGAGATTGTGGTACGTGGTAGCGCGTGCTGATATGGATGGCCCATAAGCAGCGGCAATCCTATTACAGTATTGTGTTGGCCGTAGAATGGCAGCAATGTTCACAGATTAGATGCAAGAAATATTTTTAACTTGTTGACAAGGTATACAAAGCTGTCTTCTGAAGGGACAAGGCGGCTAGGGTTATAAATAAAGGCCACTAGGTCAAAATCATGTGTAAATACTGTGGCTCATGTAGATGCAAACTGTACGGTGAGAGAATACTTGGTCATGGTCTGGTGTGACCGGCCACGGTGGAGGGTGGGAGACTAGAGACAGTAGTCTAATGTCTGGGGCAGTAATGTTTACCTGAATGGGGTAGTGACACTAGCCTCATTCAGTCCCTTGTCGATGGTTTTTAGTTTAAATACCCACCATGCCTCTTTGTAGTCGAGTGCATTACTGGTTTTAGTGTTACTGTGCACTTTGTCTACTACCCACCACCTTATATCGTCCCGATTATGTTGAAGTTCGATATAATGGGAGACAAGTGGAGAAGTATGGGTTTTGCAACGGATTCTAGAGCGATGCTCAATGATCCGTTTGTGTACTGGTCTCTTGGTTTGACCTACATACCACAGAGCACATGGGCATTCACTGATGTAGATTATGTTTGTACTCTTGCAGTTGGAAAGATTTTGAAGTGTCCACTCTCTGCCTGCTATATCAAAGTTGTTGATCTTACTTGTAAATTTACATACAGAACGTGTTCCACAGGGATGGTGTCCTGATAGGTCTCTTAGGTTCCAAAGAGTAGATGTCTTTTGAAACAGTCTGGCATGCGTCAGGTATTCCATGAGATTTTTTTCATGTTTCAGGGCCATTCAGGGGTTAATGTTCATCCGGTGTTTTGAGTTGGACTAGTGGCCAAAACTTCTGTTCATCCGGTGTTTTGAGTTGGACTAGTGGCCAAAACTTCTTAATGATTTGCTTAATTGTGGTGGTGTCAGGACAAAATGTGGTGACACAGGTGATGGTATCTGGTTTGCATTACACATTTTGGGTTGAAGGATGGTTTCTATCAGGTTAGGTCTACCCCCACAGGCATTGCATTCACCATACCATTCCAGAATAATAATATATACTTGTTAAATTAATCCCATTTTCTAGTCCTCCTAACGTGCCTACAGCCAGGCAACCCCTACTACCGTGCTCTCTCTATTTTAGAGACACATTCCCAGGCCCAGAAGAAGGCAGCCTCCATTGCCCGCCAAAACGCCTATGGACCAAGATCGCCCTGACTCTCAAAAGTCCATACTATGCCAAAGTTAACTATTTTCCAACTTCGATCTAGGATTGGTCTTCTTTTACTTCCACCACGGATTGGTCATTATTGAACTTGCAGCATGACCATTCATTGGCCCACCTCTTGAGACTGCAATATAATCACAGTTAGGCACAGATGAATCCTGTTCCAAGTATGCTGATTCTACACACATGTTTCAAGAGTTGTTAACATTATTTTTTATTTGCATTTTATTTTCGATTGCAAGGATTTTATTTCTTTATGTTTTTGCCACATCCAATATCATTACAGTTTGTTTGTGATTTAATGTATATTTACTTGTAAAAACTAATGTTTGCAATACATGATGAAGAAGAATTAAATAAAAATGTTAAACAATAAATAAATAGTGGCTACAGACTGAACCGCAGACAAAAAGACACATGTAAAATGTATTATATGTGCACTACTTTGGAGGGAACACCAACACCTTTGGATTCCCTGTGTATTGACCTGGCCTTTCCAGGACATATTTAAGTTTTTTTTGCAGGCTGATTTATTCTGGCCACAATGTATTGAACTCTATACATACTGAACCAAAATTATGTTAAAAATGGATTAGTGGAAAGACCACACCCCATTGTTTCCTATTTCTACAGCCCCACCCCATGCTCAGTCTCGCTACCCTCACCCCCACTCTCTCTACCCCCACCCACCATCTCCTTCCCCACTCACCCTTTCACCATTATGTGTTCTGGTTGGGGTTTGCTTGGGTTACTTTTGTCAAGTCCTCCCAAAGCTGCTTTGTTCTTCATGTTGTTTTCCCCAACCAACTACCATCAACCACTCACCCCACCCGTACTCTCTCTAATCCCACCAACCCTAAATCCACCCTGCCTACCACTACCCACACTGATGTCCATTCATTTGGTCGAAAGAAAAAGGTCGACAGGACAAATGGTCGACACCATTTGGTCGAAAGCCAAATGGTCGAATTTTTTTTATTTATATATATATATATTTTAGGTTTTCGTTTAGGGAAAAAAAGGGTTTTTTAGAAAAAAAGGGGTTTGGGGGGAAAAAGTGAAAATAAAAAAAAATAAAATATTCGAGCATTTGGCTTTCGACCAAATGGTGTCGACCATTTGTCCTGTCGACCTTTTTTTTTCGACCAAATGACTGGTAACCACCCACACTACCATCACTCTCTACCCCCACCCACCCTACCATCACTCTCTAACCCCACCCACTCTACCCCATTCTCTACCCTTACCCAAACAATCCCCACTCGCTCTACCCCCACCCACACTATCCCCACTCTGTCTACCACCACCCACCTTACCCCACCCACCAACCTCTACCCCACTCACAAAATCCCCACTCTGTCTAAAACCACCCATTGATGCCACCCTCTCTACATCCATCCACCTTACCCCCACTCTCTGTACCCCAACCGACCCAAACCCCATGATCCCAGGAGGATAGCTCAGCGGCAGCGTGCGCGTCTTGGAAGCGAGACGACACGAAGCAACAACAGGTTCGATCCCCGGGTCCGCGCTTAGAAACCTCTGGGTGTTTAAGCGCGTTATAAATACGTACCTAAAACAACAACAAAAAAAAAACACAATTACGCAACTAAGAAAAACAAACAATTCCTTTAACAGCGCCTCGATGCCTGCGGGCTGTGTGAGCACTTTATAAATGTAAAATGCAAAATGTAAATAAAAATAAATAAAATAAAATGAAACACAAAGCACCCCACTCCCTCTAACCCCAACCACCCTACCCCCAATGTCTTTACCCCCACTATTTCTACAGTCACCAACCCACTCTGCCTCCACCCTCTCTTCCCACCCACCCTACCCTACCTCCTGCCCATTACCTTTCTCTGCACCAGCACCCACACACCATACCCCCACTCTCTCCACCACCACCCAACCAGCCAACCCACCTCTGTCTACCCCAACCCACCACACACCCACTCTCTCTACCACCACCCACCCCACCTCCACTATCTCTACAGCCACCCACCCACTCTAACTCCACTCTCTCTACCCCAAACCATCCACCCTACCACCACTCTCTCTACCATACCTCCTCTCGCCCTACTAATATCTGCTCTCTCTAACCCTTCCCATCCACCCTATCCCCAATCTCTCTAACCCAACTCACCACCCCTACCATCACTCTCACTACCCCCACCCAACCACCCTTCACCAAATCTCTACCCGACCCACCCTGCCTCAACTCTCTCTACTCCTGCCCACCCCATACCCCCTTTCTCTAGACCAAACCTCCACTCTCTCCCCACCCACCACACCTGCAATCTCTCATACCTAAACAACTCACTCTGACTCCACTCACTCTACACCCACCCACCCTTTCACCACTCTCTCTACCCACACCTGTCCTGCCTTTACCCCACTCTCTCTACCCCCACACACTCACCCTACCCCAACTTTAACAACACTTTCTAAAGCCAGAAAACCACAGACCCTTTCATCCTACCACCCACTCCCTCCACCTACAACCACCAAACCACTCTTGCTACCACCACCCTCCCTACCACCACTCTCTACCCCACCTACCCTACCCCCACTCTCTGTACCTCTGCTAACCCTACCCCCACTCTCTCAACCTCTTCCCACTCTACTCCAACTCTCCCTACCCCACTCAGCCTCCCCCCTCTCTCCACCCCCACCCAACATACTCCCACTGTCTCTACCAAGACCCACCCACCTCTTCCTACCACCACCCACCTGCCCTACCCCCACTCTCTCTAACGCCACCCACCTAACACCCCCTTCAACCAACCCATCCACTCCACCCCCACTCTCTGCCCCTCCCATCCTTCCTTTCACGCTCTCACTTTGTCTTAATGTCTCACTCTCAACCTTTCTTGCTCATCATCAATGGCACCCTCTCTAAATCATGTCCTCCCTTGCTCAATTCCCCTACCTCCTCATTCTCTTGCACAACCACACCCCATATCATATCCTCCTTTGAATCTTTGCACTCTCCTACTTGCACCCTGGTGCTTATAAATGAAAAAAATGTGACACACAGTAGAAAACACCAAAACTACTGTTTTATATGTTATGCTACTATATTTCTCTACAACTCCTCTCACGTCACCTCCCTCACACATGGAAGTATTCTTACCTCCTAACAGAACTTTCTCTACAGCACACAAAAAGACCTCTTTTAGAGAAGAGTGTCCTTGGCTGCCTGCCCACAGCTCTTCCAGTTTTTCTTTCTTCTGATGATATCTCTGGTGGTCCTAAGCAAGACCTAGGGGGAACCGATGAGAGCACAAGACATCTCCTGTAGCGGGTCGAGAAGGGCTTTTATGTCTTGCCAGAGTGAAGACCTTCCAACCCTTTTCTAGGAACAAGGGGCAGGGGTAAGTATGTATCTGTGTTGCTCCTGGAAACCTTTACCTGTAGATATGTAGGCTTTGTTTTCAGACAAGGAAAGGTGTACAGCTGCCTTAATCCGTGAGCAATTCAAATAGAATATCCACAACTGTGAGAAAATGCATTTGAAAATCACAACATAAAAGGCGCTGTTTAAGATTACTGTTGACGACCCACTTCAGCAAAGCAGGAGGGAAGACTTCCATTCTCCTACCCAGAGGAAAAGGGAGGTTTTGTTATGTATATGTATATTTGTATCATTTAAATCAAGCTGAGACAGCCACTCGGTTTAGATGGTGTCTTCAGGAGGTCGTGCAATGGATGACATCCAATTGGTTGAAACTTAACAGCAGTAAGACTGAGGTGCTAGTGGTTGGTAGCATCACCCCTCTCCTTTACTGGACAAATGAATGTTGGGCCACCGCACGTGGCCCCCTTCCGGTACTTGTGCTAGCTGTGAAAGATTTGGGGGTGACTATCTCCTCATCTCTTACCATGGATGGTCAGGTGGCGGCAGTATGCACAAGCGGCCATTTTAACCTCTGAATACATAGGAAAGTTCTTCCTTTGTCCTTGTAAAATGCCAGGCCCAGGTGGTAGCTGTGCTTGTCATGAGTGGCTTAGACTACTGCAACTCATTGTAGTTAGCTCTGCCATGTTATTTGATTAGCCGCCTTCAACCGCTGCAGAACGCTGCTGCTAGAGCTGTCTTGCGGCCCTCTTTCGGCACCCACATGAACCCTCTACTACGGCAGCTCCATTGGCTCTCATTAGAAAAGCTGGTCTTGTTTAAATCTCTGTGTATGGTACACCAGGCATTCAACGGTGTGGTGCCTGAATACATTCAGGACACATTCTTGCACTACACTCGTTGTCTCCGCTCACAATCAGCATTTCTCATTGTGGTACCCCGCTTCAGATTGATGCACAAAGGCGGTCGTGCCTTTTCAGTTGCCGCCGCTAAGGCTTCAAACGCTCTCCCCTTGCTACTGCGCAAGACCGCAGATCACCTCATCTAGAGCCTTGGTGCCTTCAGGTGTTTTTGCACTCTACAAATATACATAACATAATATTACATACTGCACTTTCTGTTCAGGAGATATCTTATGAAGCAGGATCATAGAGAATTAACAAAGCACATAAAGGTAAACCCCATTATACCTAATATGCTGGCAAACAATTGTTGGCTGCAGGGAAGATTGGACCTCTGGATGACACAGATCACAGGGTTGGTGCTACCTTGAAAGGTCTACTCTGACCCTGAGAGCAGGGGTAAATGGCACAACCTTTCATCGAAGAAATGTAACAAACGTATAAGATAATGGAAGAGAAGGGTGATTGGAGTGAACTTCTCCTGCATATAGACCAGTGGAACATCCTCCACAAGTCAATGTTTGTTATTTTAATGTCTCTCCAAATTACCATCATACAAACAAACATACTGAGAAGAGGATACCAGAAATGTTTACCCTGTGTTTGTCATCCAACCATACTGTGACTAAGAAGATTTAGCAAGTGAGGAAGAGCACTCATGAGAAACAGACAAAGGTCTATGGTTCTACTATGGGTAGGGATCAGTAATCCCCCTTAAAAACAGAAGAAAGACCACTGTATGATGTTGGTGCAACCTAGGAGGTTAGAAACTGGTGAGACCGAAAGAACAGAGAGCCAAGGGCAGTCCCTAGCCAAGAGGAGGCCATCAACCATGAGGTGGAAGAAGTGCAGAGAGGGCAGAGAGCCAAACTGTTTGCGCTGTATGCCCAAGAACGAGAACTGAGGCAGTGGCATTACCCTGAAGAGGTGGATCTGCTGGTCCTCAAACAATGGTGAGACTGCAACTGGAAAGGCACTGCAGAGTTGTGCACTGGTGCCGGAAGAAAGAAGGCACGCTAGATGTGCAGAAGATACCAGAGGGAGTCCGACCCCAGAGGAACCAGTAATGCCAATCCATCAGCATAGAGGTAATGGGAGTGCCGGGAGACCCGGGAGGGGAACAAAGGAGTAAGAGCCTCCGGGGACAAATCATACTCATCTGGGTTGTTGTGAATACCTTAAAGAAAGGGAAGAATATAAGGGGACTCATCATACTCATTTCAGGGCTTTTGAATACCTTAACGAAAGAGAAGAAAACAAGGGGACTCATCATACTCGTCCCAGTGCTTGTGAATACCAAAGAAAGTGAAGACTATAAAGGGACTCATCATACTCATCCCAGTGGTTGTGAATATCTTAAAATAAAATGTTAAGGCAGGCCAAAAAGTCCCAATTATGCAAGAGGAATTGGAGTCAATCCAACCCAGACTCAATGATGAAATAGACAATGTGCAAGGCAAAACTCAGCTTTATATCTTCTAAATAAAGCAGGGACAGCATACAAACTTTAAAATCGTGAGGCATTTGGAGAACTAATACGAATCAATCATTTAAGTACACCCAGCACGTCAAATGTGACATCATAACAAATTCACAGCTATGTAGACTTACAGGGATTGGGGATTGGCTAATGGGTATGGCTACTTATAGATTGTACAGATATTACACAGTTTATTGGAGTCCATCCTTAATTCAATATAAGTAAACATACATAATTTCTAGGTTACAGAATTGGTTGGCATATAATTCGATGGACAGCATGACACTACAGGGTTTGATAGGTTGGCATCTTTCTGACCAATCTTGGACACGTGACAGGTCATCAAGGTATGAGCCAGATGGGTGAAAGATTAAAGAAATATCAAGGCTAAATAAGACTCAATAGAAATACCCCAGTCACAAGTACAATGGTACAAGTACACTTTTATTCTGCAGAACAGCTGTCTGGTCTCAACACCTCCCAATGTGTGGTAGCGGACACCGTGAGATGAGAGAGTGCTGGACATTACAAAGCGTTCTCTCACAATCTCTGACACATCGTCCAGCCCATCTTCGAGTTACATATTCATTAGGGTTCACAGCCCGTTCGCATACTAATACAGATGCAAATAACTATGCATTGTTCAATGTTATCCTCAAACAGTAGACATGTTTTTCTGCAAGTATGATACAATGGTAACATTTGTTTTCAAGCTTAAAGTTAATCCAGTTTCAAGGAACGTACACACAGATTTCTGCACATGAACACTGTTTCAGCTAATCAACATTCTTTTCCACTGTTTGAACGAGGATGATGCTATTGGTACAGACAACATCTGAATTACTGTTCAGTTCAACTCTACTTTAGATCCAAGGTTTCTTAGTGCAGGACAAAAAATCCACTCTCAGCAGCCACAACATGTTTATCTGCGTCAAACTCTCCACTCTCAGCAGCCACAACATGTTTATCTGCGTTGACACAGTGCAAAGTTCATTTTTCCCTGATGGAGCCGAAAACACAAAGTTTAACATGATACAGAAACAGGAGTTAATCAAAAAGGCGGATGCTTCTAAAATGGCGACGTAGTCAACCTTATTACATAAAATATTCTTAAATAAACCCTCTTTTTGGCATAAGCCAAGAGTATTAAACATTAGCATCTTCCAAAGTCCATGTATCATTGTTTGAACACACAGGGCCTCATTACGACACAGGCGGTAAGTTACCGCCTGGGTCGTACCTTTACCACCATGGCGTAAACTACGTTTACGCCATGGTGGTTGGCGGACGTACCGCCCCATTCCGAGGTTGGCGGGGCGGTAAGTCCCCAATCCCCATTTACCCTTCCCCATTCCCATTTTTGCCCCATACGGCATAATGGGAGTGGGGAAGGCATTAACTACGCCACCGTAAATTACGGTGGCGTAATTAACATCAAGGTCCCTTAGTGCCATGGATTTTAACACCTGCTAAAAGCAGGTGTTAAAACCTCCATGGCACTAAGGGATCTCGGAATCAGGCGGTAAGGGTCGGCGCTCTTTACGTCGCCGTAAACCCCTTACCGCCTGAGTCGTAATGAGGCCCACTGTCTTTGAAAACATTAATCGCCATTAATTCCTTGATGGTAATATCCTGCGTTACTGAGGCATTTGAAATGTTCCCGGGCATATGCATCTTAGGTTCTAGTGTACCTATTGCCTGTGCACACTTCCTCCTATCATAGAAAGAACACATGACATGCAGACACGGTATGCAACAAAAACTAAACAGTATAATGCCAAGAATTACCATTAAGACTGCAAAGATTTTCCAACCACAGGATCGCAACAAGTCCCAGAACCATGTACTAATATCCCAGTTTCCTTCTGGAATGTGTACTTCAGTACTTAAGACATGTAAATTCTTGATCGCCTTAAATATAGTGGGGGAGGAATCAGGTGCAAAGACACAACATGCAGATCCTACCATTTTGCATACCCCACTTCGCTCAGCTAGAATGATGTCTAGCACCATCCTATTTTGGAGAGCCACTAATCTAATAGCTTTTGGCTCTAGCGTCATATTATACACAATGTCAGTGGTCTCATTGATGGCTTTCTTCAACACTCTTGCCAATTTTCTAATATCTTGGCAATTTATTATTTGTCCCCAGAATGGCACAAAAGATTTGGCAACATCACCTAGAATTTGCAAAGGAGTGTCACCATTCTCATCCTGCCTGGGACGAGTATTAGAGACTTCAGCAGTGGTGACGACATATACTTCTAGCAACAATATGCCCAAATAACAAGTACCCTCCCAATCTCTGGGTAACCATGGCTATGCCTCCTCACTACAAACAAAGTAAACAGGATCTCCTACGTACAGAGGTCTATCCTTACTGGTTAGTATGAAAGTATTTGGTCATCCCTCAAATGTGCCCATTCGTTGGGAACCCTCTCTTTGTATGCAGAATGGAACTGAGTTTGGACTGTGGTTGATGGTATAGGAAGGAGGCATGGCATCCATATTACCTACGGGAGCCATTTTGAAGGTAATCAACGACTGAAAGGTCTAGAGAGTCTGTCAGAAGGCCTCATAGAAGTAACGTTCATCTTGCTCCTATTCAGAAACAAAGAACATCCTAAATGTGTTAAAACTTGTTTTTCAAAATCGTTAAGATTAGTCCCATCAAAATTCCCTGTAATACTATTGTTGAATCGGCCATAGAACAATGCCCTAAGTGAAGCGTAGCAAGCAGTAGTTAAAGGGAGAGGATGTATATACCAGCCCAGTCCCTTTTCCCCATGTTTTGGCAAATGCGAACACACCCAGCATTTTGTTTTACTCAGAATGGCATGGGTGGCATTCATAATCATTAAAAGAGTGTTATTGTGATAACCCCCTCTGTGTTGGAGGTCTTGAAGATGAAGAGTGTGCAAATGTACATAAGGAACCAAAGCAAATTATTGAGAATTTAGGATATACCTGCGTTGAAAGCTGTATGCCAAAAGTAAAATATGAAGAAATAACAAGTAAACATAAACATAAAATGAATAACCAAGAGGGCAAAGTAAATAATGTAAATACTATAAAGCATAAGATGTCAAGTGAAGAAACATCTACTAGACCAATTGACAAAACAATCCCTGATGGATATTGGCAGTGGCTCCCTGTAGCATTTAAATGTCATTTTGATACGTGTCCCTGATGAAAATGAAAATGAAATTGTACTATCTTGGAACACTCGAGGAAATGCACATTATACAGAAGATGATGGGCTTTTAGACAATATAAATATGTTCAGAATTATTGCACTACAGGAGACATGGATTGTCAAAGATTGCAAATTGAATGGACGTAGTAATTTCACATGCAATGCCTTGCAAGGCCCTAGAGGCCTGACCCAAGGGAGGACTCACGATCTCGATTAAACAGCCATGGAGTGGATTAAAACATAAAGGGCCTCATTACGACTCAGGCGGTAAGGGTTTTACAGCGGTGTTAACAGCGCCGACCCTTACCGCTTGAGTACGAGGTCCCTTAGCGCCATGGCGGACTTAACACCTGCTTTTAGCAGGTGTTAAAATCCATGGCGCTAAGGGACCATGGAGTTAATTACGCCACCGTAATTTACGGTGGCGTAATTAACGCCTTCCCCACTCCCATTATGCCCTATGGGGCAAAAATGGGAATGGGGAAGGGTAAATGGGGATTGGGGACTTACCGCCCCGCCAAGGTCGGAATGGGGCGGTAAGTCCGCCAACCACCATGGCGTAAACGTAGTTTACGCCATGGTGGTAAAGTCACGGCCCAGGCGGTAACTTACCGCCTGGGTCGTAATGAGGCCCAAAGTATCCACTAGCATGGTATTAATAGTAACAGTAACTTGTACTTCCTCAGTTACTCATAAAATCGTATTAGTCAACATATACAATCCACCTGGCGGAAAATATATCAAAGAGAACACATTAACAATCACTAAAATTATTGAAGAATTTAGCAATAAGACCCCACTTATGATAGTGGGTGATCTAAATACAAAGCTTAATTGCAAATCTGAGGTTATAACTGGACAAAGTAACTCTGAACATTTTGTTATACAAAATAACTCGAGAGAAAGTAAAGCATGGATATCCTTATTTAATAAATTCCACCTGACTGTGCTAAATGGTAATACCCCTGGAGATTCTAAGAAAAATGTGACTCGAATATGTGGGAAAAGTATGAGTACCCTTGACTATATGATTGTGAATAGAAGTTCCCAAGAGTTAGTATGCGACATGGCTGTTGGATGGAGAGAAGAAAGTGATCACTTGCCTCTATATCTGCTGCTAAGAGAGAAAGTAAAAAACAGAAATATATATCAAATGAATCGCTAGATTGGCATAAATACAGCAGGCAATCGTATTAAATGGAATCCAATGAATATTCAAAAAGGCAATGCAGTGGTTATTCAACTGCTGGACACTTTTATTCTAAATCATGAACTGACTCCTATGAAATCGGAGAGTAAGATCTTTGATGACTTTGAGGATGTAACTAACAATATTAAGGCAAAAATCATGGTTAAACGTAAATATAGATCAGTAAATGAAAAATGGAATCTGACCCACCATAAGAAATTTGACAATGACATCCATTTAAGAAAAAAATTATTAAGGTCAAATATTCATGTATGTATTAATAAGAATGAAATATGTGGACCTGAAAAGATATGTGAACTCAAAAGTCAGTATAAGAGTTAGAAAAATCTCATTTGAAAAAGAAACAAGATGAGATTTGGCTTACCCTGGCAAATGCAGCAAAAAGTCAAATCGATTGGGAAATGTGGGACATTATTAATGATAAAAAAGAAAAAACTCTTCTGGTTAACTGTATCCCTGAGAGTGGCTGGATTGCACATGTTAAAAACACCCTGGGGAGTATGGTAGGCGACGTACCAAGCTATAACAAGGATGTGATGATCTGGAAGGGAACATATTCCGTAGCTTCTTTGACATGATTGATAAAATCACTGCCTAACTCGTGAGCTGCAGAACCTGATAGTACCTGTAATGCTCTCCTGAATCAATCTCCAGGACGATGGGCTAAGATCCTACATATCCTATATCAGTGGATCAGAAAATTTAGAAAAGTCCCGGATTCCTGGAAAAAGAGCATCATACTCACCAATATATAAAAAAGGCGCACACAAAGATCCGGCAAACTATACAATGTTAGCCATGCTAGACATGCTAAAATCTTCGCGAAAACTTTACTAACAGAGCTTAATCAATGGATATTTAGCTGCACAATCCTACCAGAGAATCAATCTGGATTTAGAGCAAGGTCTTCCACCTCTCATGACCTAACTATTCTAGTTAGTGCAGTGGAATATTCATGGAAGACACGTAGATTGCCTCTCTACGTTGCTTATATCGACTTTTCAGCGGCATTTGATACGGTCTCGCGCACAAAACTATGGGCCAAACTGGAAAAATGGGGAATTCCGCATGCGTTGCTTAATGTGATACAATTACTCTATCAAGATACCTCTGTTAGAGTGCGTCTAGACCTTGAAGGGAAGCTCTCAGATGATATACCCACCACAGGAGGTGTTAAGCAAGGCTGCACCCTAGCAGCAACGCTTTTCAATTTATATCTGGCAGATTTCCTAAGAGAGGTAGGACAAGCCCAAATGAATGACATTAAATTGGGTACAGCAAGGTTTGGATGGCTGGGATATGCCGACAACCTCCTTCTGTTAGATTATACCCCAAAAGGACTCCAAGTAAAACTGAGCGAACTTGAAAGATTTGCCAAAGTGAATGATTTAGATATTAATATTGATAAAACAAAAATTATGAAGTTTGAATGTAAACATGAGAAGACTAACACAAATCCAATATGGCAGATAGACAAGAGAAGGATTGAAGTCGTAAATGAATATAAATATCTGGGCATCATCATTGATAACAAACGTAAATGGGAAAAACATTTGAATGAAACTAAAAGAAAGTGTATGATTGCTACTATGGCATAAAGTAAATTTATTGGCTGTCAAGGAAATATCTCCATATGTACTGTATTGAAACTTTACTCTGCAAAAATTGTTTCTTGCATGGTGTATGGTGCTGAAATATGGGGATGCTATTTTAAAAATGAATTAGAGAAATTTGAAGCAAAAGTTTTAAAAATGTTATTGAGAATGCCCAAAAATGTGTCATATGAATATTTACTTTTAGAATGCGAAGTGAATAGTGTTAATAGCCGAATTAAAGTTATGACTACTATGTTATATGCCAAATTGACAAGACTCAATAATGATACATTTGTAGTGAAGTTAATGGAACAATTCAGATGTGGAGAGAACAATGTTAATTTTATAACATTATATAGAAGGAGAGAGATGTATCATAAATGGACAGAGAATGATACTTTTAGTTGGTTGATATTGATTATTGCACAGATAAAAAGAAAATTGAAAAGAAGATATACAAATCAGACTGTGATGAAAGGGGAGTCAATTTGGCGACTAAAGCAAATAGTGGGTTTTTTCATGAGCATTTGAAAATAAGAGACAGTAAACCTTCTTATCAAAATGCATACCCAGAAAGTAACACTATCAGATGGTATCTGAAGTTTAAATTCAATATTTGTAATTTAATGACTATACTTGGAACTAAAATTGGTATCCTGAAATATTTTAGATACTGTAGTGGGTTTCTTGTGGGCACAGCCTAGCTGCACTTTCATATCCTATTTATATTAATGTAATGTCAGCAACTGTAAATCTGAATCCAATTCTGTGGTCGTAGAACGTACCTTGAGACTCCAGGTACGATATGGTAAGTGAACAAAGCGCCCTCATTTCCTGAAGAAATTGAAGAAGCAGAAGCAAGATCGATCGACAATGAAGAAGAATTTGTAGAAGAAGCAACAATCTCCCCAGACCCCATGGGCTCAGGAAGGATTTTTGTGACACCCTAGGTGTCGATCAGAGCAGGCTTGTTGTGAGCGTCAAGATCACCAATTCCCTTCTCCTCCCCTTTGTCTTAGGGCAGAGGAAAAGGAATCCTCTTCACATGTGTCGCATGGATCCAATGCTTCTTCCCAGCCACTTGTACGGCGGTCTGTGTGGCCAAAAGGATTTGATGTGGTCCTTTTCAACGAGGTGCAAGACAGGAACCCCTCTCAAAGTTCTTCAGACGGACCCACTGGCCAGGTTGGAGTCGATTACCTGGACCCTCGTATTTTACAGGCAGGGCTGCTCACACCTGTTGATGAATCAACTACAGGTTTTGAGTCAACTGGTCACAATAATCAGACAAAAGCGATTACTCAATGTTTTTCAACTGCTTAGATTTTGGAACATTCCATATATTTGCTGATCTTCCCATTATAATTTCATAGGGGGAAAGCCCTGTCTTAGACTGTGTGGTTGTCGGCATTGATAATAAGGCTATTGGCAAAGCGTCAGGCCATTTCAAATTGCTATGTGCACACACCTTTGCTATTTTGTTCTTCAGAATTCCGTTATGGCGTTCCATAAGACGAGCACTCTGAGTGTGCCTGGTTGAGTGGAGCCATTTGTCAATCTGTAATCCCGCACAGACCTGCAGGATGACAGCAGCGATAAAATGTGGACCATTATCAGACAAAATTACCCTCGGAAGGTCAAACCTAGGAAAATATTCCTTCAGCATGGTCTTTGCCGTTGACATTGCTTTGGCATCTTTTAGAGGAAAAGTCTCAAGCCATTTACTATAAGCACAAATGATGACTAAAACATATTTGTAGTTTTGACAACGTCCAATCTAAATAAAATCAAAATGAATCACCTCAAAAGGCATGGAGGAGGGACCAAAACTGCCATTTGGTGTCAGAGTTCCCTTACCAATGTTACATTGCAAGCATATCATACAACTTTGGATAAAAGGTTTGTCAGTTTTCTGAATATTGGTATTATACAGGATCAAACTGTTTGCAAATCTTTTTAGCACATATATGTGTTGGACCATGAGTCATTGTATCCATAGCAGTGACATAGGCATTGGGTAGCATCCATCTTTGTTTTTCACTATCCACCCAACAACCTTCATCATTTAAACCCACTGGACCCTCAGCCCACTGTTTGATTTCTTCTGGAGTCATTTCAACCTGAATTTCTTTTATACAGCTAACCTCTTCATCTATCATACTAGTGTCATTTACCCCCTTGGTTGGATCTAACACATACATCTTTGAATGCAAATCAGTGTCAGTCTGTTTGGCTATTCTGTCAGCAAAAGCGTTTCCTCTTCCTACTTCCTCCGTCACTTTCTAGTGTGCGGCCCACCTCATTATTGCTAACTGTGTAGGAAGCACAAGTGCTGCAAGTAACTGAACTATTAAAGTACCATGCTGAATTTTTGTTCCATGTGAGGTCAAGAAACCTCTCTCAGCCCATAGTCAACCAAAGTTGTGAACCAGGCTGAACACATATTGGTTACCTGTGTATATATTCACACTAAGCCCTTCAAAAAGTTCACAAGCTCTGGTTAACACAATAATCTCTGCGGCCTGAGCAGAATTATGCGGAATTCGTTTGGTTTCCACAATAGTGCTTAATGTGGTGATTGCGTAAGGAGCAGTGGATGTACCATCCGGAAGTTTAAAGCAGGATCCATCGCAAAAAAGCGCCCCTTGTGTATTCTTTAAGAGTGTATCACTTAAATCAATTCTGCCCTTAGTTTCTTGTTCTGTGGTACAAAGGCAATCATGTGACATCTTGTCACTGCAGTCTGTTTCTTGCGGAAGAGGCAATAGTACAGACCGATTTAATGAGCAACATCTCTTAATTTGGATATGCGGAGCAATTAGAATCAGCTTGTACCTTGTTAGCCGAGTCGATGTGTGATGTTGCGTTTGCGTTCTGTTTAATAGAACGTCTCCAGAGTGAGGTACCATTACGGTTAAAAATGTACCTAAAACCATGCCCTCACTTTGTTCCACAGATGCTGCGGCAGCAGCTACAGCTCTCAAACATCTCGGGCAAAGCGCATGCAACAGGGTCTAACGTGGAGGAAAAATAGCCTCACAGTCTATTTTTTCCCCATGTTCCTGTGTCAAAACAGCCAAAGCACATCCATCACATTCATGCACATACAACACAAAGATCCTTTCGTAATTTGGTGTTTTCAAAACCAGTGGTGAACACAACGCCACCTTGTGCAGATCAAAAGCATTCTGGCAATCCATGTTCCACGGTAAAGGCAAAGAAATACCCTTCTTTGTCAGTGCCAACATAGGTTTTATCATTAATGAAACATTTGGGATACACTGTCGACAATATGAGGCCATGCCTATTAAAGCCCTGACCTCTTTCTGTGTGTTTGGGACAGACATGCTAGAGATGCTTTGTATCCGTTCAGGTGTGAGCCTTCTTCCCTCTTTCGACAAGAGATAGCCTAAAAAGGCGACCTCCTGTTGACAATACTGAAACTTTTTCAATGAAGCCTTATGCCCATGTTCTGCTAAATGAATATGCAGCAACACAGTGCCTTCTTTCCAAGCAACTTCAGAATCAGCAGCTAGAAGTAGATCATCGACATACTGCAACAACGTGCAAGTGGACGGCATTTCAAGCATATCAAGCTTTTCTTTCAAGGCTCTACTATAAATGCTTGGACTCTCAGTGTACCCTTGTGGTACACGAGTGAATGTAAACGAGTGTCCCCCTAGGGTGAACGCGCACAAATATCTTCTTTCAACATGTACAGGAATACTGAAAAAAACGTTTTTCAAATCTACAACACTAAAATGTGTAGCCGTAGCTGGAATCATAGTCAATATTGTATTAACATCAGGTACAATCGGAAACTGTGGAGCAACAACCTTATTAATGGTGCGCGAGTCAATAATGAAACGAAAAGGAATCGCATTATCCACATTCTTATAACTGGTGGAATCTGACTATTACACACGCTCCCTGCAATTTCCTCATACACACCTATGTGTACAAAATCAGAAATAATACTCTTCAAAGCCTGTTCACCTTCAATGGAAAATCTTATACTGTAGAATACGCAGCAATATAAGACCTGGTCTCAACACAGTTTTAACTGGTTCAATTTGTAAAATGCCGACATCTTTATCATTAATTGCCCATAGACATGTCGGAACCTTATTCAATTCAGTTGATAAAGGCGTAGACAAAAATTGCAGAACTGAAGTTTGTTGAGGCGAAATCATTAAATGCACGGCATCCGGAGAACAGTAAATCACAGCATTCAATTTCTTCAATAACTTTATGCCAACAAATTTTCGCCATAATTTGTCATCAACAGAAATAGACACGAATAAGTGAATGGTCTAGCTGAAATCGATCCGAGAGACCAGACTAACCACTGGTGTACCAGAGAAACCTACAGAAATGTTGCTCCGCCCTGACAGTGGAATATCTAGAACCCGTGAATGATCAATAGAACACATCTGTGTTCCTGTATCTATCAAGAATTGATGCACCCTATTCCCCACCTTCATTTCAACGTAGGGCCCTTTCTGATCAATGGGAATAGGTACCGGTTCCAGACTGTGCTTCGGGCTGTCCTAGTGGAAAAGTATATTGTCAAATGCAAGATGCTCAGAAAAATAGACAGTCGAAGTGGTTATCGAAAATGTTCCCACTAGCAGCACTCTGTTGTTGACTATCTTTTGATGGTGCCTGCTGGTTCTGTGCAAACTGACTTTTACCAGGACCCTCTATCCTAGGACGGCCTTTGTATCGTCTACCCATGGCACCATACGTGCTATTTGATCTCCGCTGAAGGATCGGGCATTGTGCTCACCAATCACCCTCCTGCCTACAATATGCACATTGATTCATATGTATAGGACCCAGTTGTGCATTACCCTGTGAAGTTTGGGAAGGTATCTCACGCTCAAGACCACTAATTAAGAAAGTCCACTGCTATCAGATAGTACATCCCTCTGAAGAATCAGATAGTAGAGTAAGTGATATTTATTCTTAAAAAATAGAAACAGCCGACACGTGTTGCGACCTCCGGGTCGTTGGCAAGGTCTGTATATTTTCCAGAGATCATGGACCCCTTCTACAGTACCAAAAATTAGTAAAATGATGATCAAGCACCAGAACCAATCAAAGTGACTTATATTAGTCAGGTTCGTAAGACTCTTTCAAGGTTAACTCTTGTAGTCATATATAGCTGCCAGATATTGGTGCTAGAATGCCTTTTTTGAGGTCAATATTACTTGTTACTGCAATTAGGCATTTCTTATAAGAATGGGTTAAATCCCTCCAAAAAACTCGAAAAGGCGATGCCCGGAAGGAAGCCCTCCAGGTCCAGTGTCTCTGCTGTCATCCATGCTGCATGATCAACAGTCTAGTTTCCGAACAGCACATAGCACAGACACACCTATGCTAGACCTGCAAACTCACATGCTCAACCTGCTGGACAATGGCAAGGCAGGACTACTAGTGCTTCTGGATTTGAGGGCAGTGTTCGATCTTGAGGACCACCAGCTACTCCTAAAGGCATTGGAGAAAGTGCATATTGCTCTAAAGAGGCCACTGCATGGTTGGCATCTTTTCTCGCAGATAGAGAATCCAAAATTCACTTGGGGGAGACATTTTCAAAAAAGGCACCCATATTTTATGGAGTCCCACAGGGAGCGAGAAAGTCACCTCTCCTGTTCAACCTCTATATGAGATGTTTCTGCATGGTGCTCGAAGGTATCGGAGCGCACTTTACTAACTACGCCGACGATACCCAGCTGGTGGTGGAACTATGTAGTAATCACACAGCGGATAGCATCAAAATAGTGATGTTGCATAACATCATAGAGAATTTGATGGAAAAAAATGTGATGTGGCTTAACAGCAGCAAAACAGAGATTATGATTTGTGGATCTCACCAGGCCAAAGCCAAGTTGGGAACAGAATGTGTACACAGGTCACAGGTGTCTGGCGCCTCTCGGGCAAGTACCGAGTTAAGTACCGCTTGGCCGCGGTGTTTGTTGCTGCTCAAGTCCGCTGTTTGCGTTTGCTGAAGCTCTGTGCTCTCCCATGGCGGAGAAGAGTTGTGGAAGTGATCATATCAGGTCACTGATTGTGCACACTGTGCCTTGTCCTGCACGAGCGACGCTCGAACATTTGCTCGAACATTTGCTGACACCACTTTGTTTTTTTCCATAGCCTGATTGACATTACTAAGTTGGCCCACCTCTGGTATTTGAAAAGAACACATGCGCATCACGCGCGCATCTCTGGCAAGTACTGAGTTAAGTACTGCTTGGACGCTTAGCCGCGCAGCCACAGAGCCACGGTAGAGCTTAACTCATTTAACATTTGGATTATTAGGATTATGCACTAAAATGACATTTTCTTTTCAGGTGAGACAGGCTGCAAAATGTATATTTGCTTTGGTCTCTTGTACAAGCGTTTGTTATCGTTTGATTCTACCTCACAGTATACTAGTTGAGCATTATACTGTATCCTGTTTTTATAACTTTATCTTTTACTAATGACTGCTTATACCTCTTATAAACTAACAACTAACATACCTCCCATTGTGCCGTTGTTGCTAGCAAATCAATCCAACCTATTAACACACTCATCATTACTAGATTCAGCCTTGTTACTTCAAACTTTCTTTTCTGCCACGTCTGCCACCCCACGGTCTGCTAATAAGCAAAAAAGATTTCCATTCAATCTTCAAAGTAGCAGATCTGGCACGTCGCCTCTGTCTCCTGTTACTATTTCTTCATGCAAGGTACACACTTCTTCGCCTTTGACAATCGGGATAGTTAATGCATCACAATGTACACCCTTGAGGCGAGTTAACACTCAACCGATATCAGATATGACCATGATGGAATCAGCTAAAAATTGGCATATTGTGCATACTTCGAAGTTGTCTATTTCTCCAATTACATTTCCCCAACTATTATCAGATTCATTTGCACTCTCAATTCATGCCAGCACATGAATGCATATCTAGTGCTACCTCTGCAACTTGTGACTCTCATCATGTGAATGAATTGCCAATGCTCAAGTCCTTTGCACTGCCAACTCCACGTCCTAACAACCCTTATCCAACTGACAATTCGGCGCAAACCATATTAATGTTTCCACCAGCTCTCACATCAATTAATACAGCTGTGTATAGTTTGTGTAAACTTTTGGAATCATTAGACTCTAAAGTCACTAGTCAAGCGTGCCAATTTGAAGAATTGATGAAATGGCTGTCTTCACAACAGTTGTCTAAAGCCTTTCAAAGCAATGATTCCCCCGATGAGTCTGTCATCGTGATCTCAAGACACTCGGATGCCGGTAATAAAAACTTGTCTAATGCACAAATACCGACCCAATTCCCACTGGTGGCGACTCCCGTTGTTTTGGCTCCTTGCCCTCTTCCGCCAATCTCGGGCATAATAGGCTCTGTGGCGTCTCATGTGGAGAAAACTACTTTTCTGTTACCAATTTCGATCTTGTGTGATGAAGCTCCCCCTCGACCTGTGGAGACGCCAAATTTGCAACCCGTTGTGTCCGATGGGCAAAGTCATCTACAACAACTGAAATCCAGAAAGCTCAAACTCAACAATAACAAAAAAAAAAAAATGCTATCCCAAAGAAAAAAACAAAAAATATGATTGGAAGGAGAAACCCAAAAAGTACTCTCAACACCTTTTTTAAAGCACTTGGCAAAAAAGTAACTTTGCCCGTAGCACATCAATCTACTGTTAGTGCCCCTGGTGAACCAGAGCAACACAAGACAACAGGCGTAAGATACCAGTCCTCACTACCAACCTCTAATACCATAGTAAACCAAAAGTCAATTGCGACACTTTCTCCACTTTCGCAATTGGTCCACTCATTGCGTGAGGCGCAGACAATTCCTTTTCACGAACCAAATACATCTCCTATTGCGTCTGCGTTTGGCAATTTAATTTTGAACACTGATCAACAAATGTCGGCAAAATCTGGGTCCCCGGACACACTAGTGCCATTACAACGGATAATCGCTCCTTCGACTCAGCCAAAATCGGTATCCTTTGCCCCTCCATCACAACAGCTCAATTATTGGATACCACCGTGCCTCAGACTATTACTGATGAACTTAAAAAAAGAGTGGATGAATACTTAGCCATTAATCTTGCAAAGACATTTTCTCAAATAGTTGGCCGGCCTCCATGTCCGGCTAATTCGACCCGAGGTGTTAGTAATTTGTCTGGCTTTCCTCAATCTACCCATTCAGTCAATTCCAGGGATGTCCAGACGCAAAGGAATGCCCTGGTACTCCGGCCACTCCAAAATGGACATCCCGTAGGTCTGAAATCCGGTTGCCCTCACGACATTTACATCCACAACGTGCAAAGTTTCATACATTGATTCTAAAATGCAGAGAGGCAGACCACCCTGTGTATGACCTAAATCGGAAAAGTGTCCTGAACATATTTGGTGAAATTGATGATCTATGTAACATCTCTACGTTAGACATGGATCAGATTTTATTTTTAACTGATTCATCGATCTCCATAGTCAGACTTTGGATTCCCTCAGGTGTGGTGTGGCACTCAATATGGCGCAGCAAAATGCTCCTATTTGATATGGGATTCCTAATAGCGGAGGACCCAGAGAATGCCTTACCGAAATCTAAACCATCCACCACAATGCCCAAGATCTAGCAAGGATCTCGTCATGAAACCAGAGAGAATTGGGTCTCTGAGAGCTCACATCAATAACCATTAAAATGCAATACCCCAACAAAATTAAGTGTTGTCAGCTGGAATTCTAGGGGTCATAGCCATCTATCTACCTCATTTAGCGAGATGTGTGACCCCCACCACATCATAGCGTTGCAAGAGACTTGGCTAACCAAACCCCCACTCTGGGACAACTATGAATTGTCTCTAATTAAAGCTAACCCTACGTGAGGTAGACCATCATTGGGACTTCTTGTTGCTGGAAACATTAAAGCAGGTCTTTCCATTGTGCCATGGGCTTCCGTGGGAACACATATACAGCTAGTTAAGATTATCCATGGTGAGAAAGTCTTTTCCGTGATTAACATATACAGAAATGATTATAGCATGCCTGATGAAATCTTTTTTGCTGGCCTTTGCGACATGTTCCAGTTTATTGAATTAGACAACTCAATCATACATAGCATTTTACTGGGAGATCTAAATCTAGATTGTTGGAAGCATAGGCCACAAAGCCAAGCAGTGTTTAAGTGGATGGCACTCATGCACAAGCAAAATTATTACATGGTGAACAGTTCAGTTCAGGGTGACGTCCCAGCCCATTATACATGGCATCGCGATTCATCCACTAGTATAATCGACTACATATATGTCGATTTTAAACTATTTCAAAGGATTGCACTATTAACCATCAAAGATCACCCAAAGAGTGATCATAGTTTATTGATCCTTCAGCTTCATTTGTTCTCGATGCCAAAACGAAGCAATGCCTATTATAATGGTAATCTGGGTGTCAATAGGTCACGCACACGACTCAGATGGAACATGAGTACAATGAACCAGTTTGAGCATCTGGTTACTGATAATTTGAAGATACTCTACAGAAATGAGTATACAGACTTGTTAAACTCCTTTGCTCAAACAGTCACAATTCCCCAGTGTAACATCATCAGACATCCACATGCCTTTGACAATAACATCTCAAAAACAAAGAGCTGAATTCAGGATGACCAAAAAGCAAATTCTAACATCTATGTCAGCATTCAAGGGGGTGGAATTAAAAGCTGCTAAATGCAAATATAAAAATTGGTTGCGTAGCCGAAAGTCAATTCTATTTCAGCAAGACAGCGAAGCCATGGCTCACGCAATGTGTAACAAAAATTCCTCTGGAATGATATATTTGTTAAATAATCACACTTGCCATCAACAGGCAGATGCTCAACTTAAATGGAGTGTCGGAGCAAATGTGGGTTAAACATTTTTCAATGCTATATGCTGACCCAAAGTATGCTGAATGCATCTATGAACCAATTTCCATATCAACCTGGCAGGTGGAAGCTTCCTACAAAACAATGTATAACATCATACAAAAGATCAATTCCTCGAGGCAGAAGGTCCAGATGGACTATCTAATCAAATGTTCAAAACATTTCCACAGATATGGGCCCATATATTGTCAACAATATTGCAAGACATATTTTTGCATACACGCATCATCCCGTTGTCATGGAAGTCCTCCATAATCATTCCTATATTCAAAAAAGGCGATCGAACAGTCCCAGCAAATTACCATCCAATAGCGCTACTAGACGCCCCAGGTAAGATCTTTAGCAGGCTGGTACTTTGTGAATTTACCAGCGGGACAGGGACCTGCCATTTTTGCGACACCAACCAGACAGGGTTTATGGCAGGAATGGGAATGAACATCAACCTATTGACCCTCAATGCCTTTAAAGCCCAATGTCAGGAGACTAAGCAACAGGTCTTCTTTGCGTTTATTGATTTAAATGTAGCTTTCAATTCAGTCAGCCGCCTTCTACTAAATAATAAGTTAAAAAGAGACAGTTGTCAGACTGCTCTGCAAGACATTATTCATTCATTACACTATGCAACATCTGTCAGAATCCAAATTACCATGGATGAACTTCGGGCACTAAAGCAAGGGTGCTCGCTGGCCTCTGCAGTCTTCAAGTATTATATACATGATGTTAAAGAGACTCTGTCAAAGGTCATCTCAGATTCCCCCAAACTGAATAACCATCAAATACAATCACTCATGTAATCTGATGACTTGGTCTTAATTTCTAGGTTTCAGGTTGGATTACAGCGCTTACTTGATGCATTCCAAGAATATGTTCATCTGAATTAACTATCAATTAATCCAACAAAAACGCAGATTGTACAATACTCCCCTAGATGCGTAGGGCTTCTGTCGTTTGTTTGGACCATTGGCTCTACCCCGATTGGGGTAGTATCAAATTACTGCTATTTAGGTATGATCTTTTAAGGGAAGTTGAAAGCACAGGGCCAGTTAGAGCGGGTGGAGACCAAGTTAATCTCAGCCATATCTCAAGCCCGCATTATCATGCATAAATATGGCAAATTTTCAATCTTGCCGGCGTGGAATTTCTGGACCAAGAAAATTGTTCGAATATTGCTTTATGGCCTAGAATCCATGCCAACTGAGTCCCCATTTAAATTCATTCAATGGGAAGCCAGATTCTGCCGTTCAGTGTTCCACCTGCCCCAATGTACACCGATACCATGGTTGAGATATGAGCTGGGATTGCTTTCACTCCAGGCGCATTACATCTGGCGTCTGTGTTCTTTATTTAGGAAATGCCTGCTGTCCACAAAGGAAAATGTATTGTTGAAAATTCTTTCACACTATGTTTTTACAGCTAAACATTCATTTGTAAATACCTGGTTAGACAAAGTCTATCATACTCTAGCTAAAGCCGACATACCGATCGACTTGCTGTTGTCCAATCCCGATAAAGCAAAATTGAATATCCAGCAAACCGATTGGATAAGCACTTGCGACCTTTGCCTAACCTTTCGTGATGGTGACATGGCCCGCTTTCCACCAAAAAAGGTGGGCATTCTGCCACCATATTTGATACGATGCCCTTCAGCTAAACATCGCAATGGCATACTACGCCGTTGCTTTAACCCGTGGGTCACAAGTGACATAAAAGCAAGGCCGGCGCCTGTGCGTGCTGATCAAAATTCTGTTATTTCTGTAAAGTTGATACAATCCCCTAGACTCTTGTTCACCTGATCACAGAGTGTCCAATGTTAAGTTCTAAAAGAGAACTTGTATTCACAAGACATTATGAATATTTGGGGAATATATCAGAAACTGAATGCTGGGCGGCTCTATTGAGTTATAACAACATGGCAATACAACTTGCTGCTATTCATTTTCTACACAGCCTACATTTAGAAGAGTATGTGGCACTATAAACTATAACTGTCAATGGCAGATGCCAGGGAACCCAAGGTTAATTGTTAATTGATCATTTTATTTTGGTTTTTTAATATATATATGTGAGTTTGTCTTTTTTTCTCTCCTTATTTGAGTTGTTTGTTTTGTGTTTTTCATTCTTATGTTAAATGTAATGATGAATTAATGTAATGTTTAAGAAATATTTTATGAATTTTGTATTATGATATGTTTTGATTGTATTTTGAAAGGTTGATTAAATTCAGCCAAATCAAATTAAAAAAATAATTAAAAAAAAAAAAAACCTTGGGCTCTTTCTGGAAGCATCAATGGGTGCAGACGCACAAGTCCAATATCTTCACAACAGCTGCCTATAACACCTTTGCCCCCTCAAAGCAAAACAGCCATTCCCGAGCGTAGAGAACTGTGCTACCATCACAAGAGCCACAATCTTGTCACGTCTTGATTATCGGAATGCGCTACTGCTTGGAGCCAACAAGAGTTGTACAGCTAAATGCCAGGTTGTGGAAAATAATGCGGTCACAACAATAAAAAGAAAGGAAAGGAGTGAACACATCACTGCAGATAGAAAAGCCCTTCATTTGTTGAAAGTGGAGGATAGGATTCAGTTCAAATCCTTGACACTGGTACATAGATGCTTACCTCAAGGAAGAAATCATCCAACATGTACTCAAGTGGTCTCTAAGATCGGAAGCATTGGGTATGATCTCAGCTCCATCCCTCAAATGATCTAATGGCCTGGGAAGAGCATTCCCTGTGCTAGCAGCTAAAAATGTGAACAATCTTAGCTTTGTATCAGACTTGAAACCAACTACATTGCCGTTAGGAAAAGCTTAAAAACATACCTCTTCAAGTAAGAGCTGGCTTCTCCACACTGTGAGGATAGGTTAGGTTAGACCCTCTTTGGCTCGTACATTATTGTATTTTGTGTCTATGTGCATGCGCCCCGATGCTTGCAGGCCTTCGGCGCTTTATAAATAAATAAATACATGTAAAAAATTATTCGATGGGTAACATGCCACTACATGGTTTGATAGGTTGGCATGTTACTGACCAATCTTGGACACTTGACAAGTCATCAAGACATGAACCAGGGGGATGACATGATATGAATTAAATAACTTAATGTCCCTCATTTCTAGGCCATGAGACCAGGCAATCTCTTTGTACTTGGCCTTCCTCGGCATCTTGTGTCAGCATGTGCTATTAGGGAGTATTGCAGTTGTCCTATCTCATGCCGGCTCGTAATGAATAGCCAGTGTTCTTCCAGCATAGATAACGGGTTAGAGGATGTGAATGAAATTGAATGAACTCCTAGTTATTGGGATTTTAGCTAATATTTACATCCTGTGGTCTGTTTTCACCAGAAGCTCTCTTGAGTTATTCTTCATAGAGTCTTTTGGCTTAGTGTGCTTCTGCACCTGGTTAACAAATACTTTTTGTATTTTTATGAGCTTTTATTAATCTGGGAGTAGCCGCTTGCATCGTGAGAATTGCTATCTCATGCCCTTGTTCTGTCGTCCCTTTCTCCCTATCCGTACCATCCTAATTGCCAGCTACCGTCTGAGCTCTGCACAGCTGTGTATTTCTGTGGATTCAGATTTCAAGTTCTCTCAACATCTTGAGGTCTTCATCTATTTAAAATCATGCTGCAGCTTCCATTTTTAAGAAGATGGCTGCCCAATTATATTCTGGTTTCTATGGTAGTGAGCTATACTCATATATCGTTCCTGTTGCATTCAATATATGCATTGGTTATGTTAGTGTTCTTCATGTCTAAGGGATGTTATGTTATGACTGCTTTTGTCATCTTCAGCTTGGATTGCTCTATGTCTCGTTGTACCTGTCTGAGATAAGGGTGGTATGGTTGTCTTAGTTTTTTATTGATTGATATTTTATTTCTATCGCGCTCGTACACAAGTGTTTCAGAGCACGACAGTTAGTGAGCAGCGCTTCTCACATGTGCGGTATTGGATTGGGGTCAGGGCAGAAGCTATGGATGATGTATTCATCTGCCTCCCTACAAAAGTGAAGAATGTAAAGGGGCTTATCCTACTCGTCCCTGCACCTATGAATGCCCTAAAGAAAGTGAATGTAAGGGGACTCATTACACTCATCTCAGTGGTTGTGAATACCTTAAAGAAAGTAAAGAGAACAAAGTGAACTGGAGACTTCCAGCCCTTTTACGAATAGCAATACCCCGGAGATGGATGGGTTGCAGATTTTAATCAAACATCAATAATTCAGATGACACAAATAGCTTGGCAAAAGTGTGTCTGTTTTAATGCAAGTAACTAAAACAGGGAGTGCAACGAACTTCATCAATCGCTCGATACTCAAATCTCAATAATTTTATAAAAAGCTGGGTTCTTAAACCCAAAATTGGTCATAGCTGACATTTTGACCTGCATCATTACCAACGTCATCCTACATGGCAAACTTCTAAAAACCTATCGGGAAGCGGGATTGGTTCTAAGTGAATAACTAAACATAGGTGTTATATCTGTATAGAGTAACAAAGAGAAATAATAGTATACTTAACATCAGGTGGGGCAACTAAGCCCTGCCTTCAAAATGGCCACTATCAATGTCACAAAATCTACGATGTCCCATTGGATACACAAACTATAGGACCCCCCACTACGTGGTCCTCTACAATTGGTTGGCTGCTTACTCCCGTCAGTAACTTTCCACCTACGTGAGCAGCATGTAGACTGAACAACCAGGTGCGGGTGAGCTAGTCTTGATACCAGCTTCCCACCAATTAAAAGTATACATTCCATCATCACCTCAATGGTTCAGCGTCAATTAGTGTTTGAAGTTGGCCTTGAGTCTGTACTGTTTTCTGAGATTTTTTAAGGAGTATGGGTACTGTCTGGCTTCCGAGTGTAGGTGTGATCTCCTCATGCGTCCAACTTTCTTCAATCACGTGACTGGACACCATGATTTGAGCCTTTTCTTGTATTTGATTTTATTCCCCAATAGTCCTATGACGTCTCTTGTTTTCGGTTGACCTTCTTGAACAGGAGCTTCTGTTCTTTCATGCTAATTGTATCTAATGTCAGCCAATTCTAGTTCTGATAAGAACTTGTCTCTCTTGGCTCATCCAACTCCTTAGCTGAAATATATTCTGTTTAATTCAATTGCTTTTGTAACTGCAACACTGAATTGAGGCCTTCCTCCTTGCTCAAGTCTGCTATATACGTAGTGGAACATTAATTCTTTATTCACTCCATTTATATCTATGAGGTATATATGTATATCAGTGAAAAAACTTTGTTAAAGGGACGTTATGGTTAAGTTGCACTACGAAAAACCTATGAAATTCATTAAAAAAATGTTGTTAAAGGGACGTTATGGTTCAAAGTAAAACCGAAAAACCCCTGAAATTCGGCAGTTATGGTAAGATAAGCAACCATAACTCGCGCCACCGTGCACTGCTAACACTGACACCCAGGACATCAAAGATGACATCACAAATGTCCCATAGGAAATTGTACTATCAGCGGACAAAAGGATGGTTCGTAGAACACTTTCAACCTGACAACGAACAATACAAACAACGTTCTCAGAACATCCCCATTTTGTGTAATTGCAACCATTTTGGGACACCGCGAGTGTTCTTAGAACACATTCAACTTGACAGATTTCAATACAGACAGCGTCCTCAGGACACCTCCAGTTTGTGTATTTACGAACATTTAAATACACCGCGAGTGTTTTTAGCTCAATTTTACCTTCCTTGCGAACAAAAAAGACACATACTCCGTCCTCTGAACACCCCACCATTTAGTTCATTTACAAAATGTCAGAACAGCCGTGTTCTCCGTGGACAAATCCAACACAACAAAAGCGTATAGCACATAAAAAAACAAAACATTGAACCTATCTCATACTCCCCCACGCTCCCCAAACACTCTTACCTTACACACCAACACACTCCACTAAATACAATTTTTAATCCAAGTTTCACCGCGCTGTACGCAAATACAAGATGGCGGGTGCCACAGAAAATCTGACGCGCTCCACGCCCCACGCCGCCCAATCAGCGAACACATCGCATGTCCGCGGACATGACACAAGCCCAAGGGCCAATAGGGGTGCTGTCCGTGGAGCGAACAGGGAAGTCCGTCCGCGAAGCGAACACAGATATCACTAATTTTTTTGCCTTACATTTTGGTCATTTTTTTAAAAACTACTGGACGGATTTACACCAAATTTGCAAAAGCACGCTTTCTGGACCAAGGCGCCGCTCCTGCCGCAAATTTGGTGTACATCCGTCCAGTGGTTCGGGCTGTAGCCATGCACAAAGTTTTTTCCCATTATGTCTATAGAAAAAAACTAAAGTTGTGGGACCCCCTCTATAACTTTGCCCCCCCGGACCAAATCTCTCCAAACTGCAAAGTGGGCCATATACTTTTTTTGCAAAATTTGGTGAGGATTCGTCCAGAGGGAGCAAAGTTATAAGCCACCAAAAAGTGCTCTTCCTATGGAAACACCAACTTAACCATAACTACATGGACGCTACTGCGTCCATGTAATGTTGGTGTTGCCGCGACCTATTCACTATAAGCATTTGGCTAGCTTCATGATTGCTTTGCTTCTTGCGTTTCATTGCATCTTTACACGTTTAAGCTAACTAAGTATCTTCATTATTTTTATGGCATAAGTCTCTTCATCTCGATCCAAAGACGTCACTTACCCTTGGTACCTCTTTGTTCTTCATAAATCATCTACCTCTATGGTCTGGTTATCTTCTATATGGAGTCGATTCAGTTTCGTATGACGTCACCATTCATCCTGGTCATTCAGTTTCTTTGTTTCATCAGGAATCGCGTTCAAATAGCCATCATATTGTCTTGAATTTAGGTATGGTTTCCATAATGGGTACTTCACTTCCCATATTTTCTTAGGTATAGGAATTCTTATGGGTACTGCACAGAATCGTTGCTCTTCTTCTTGCTTTCAGATTGGTGTAGTATACGTCACATACTTTGGTTCATAGTTCTCAGGTAACATAGGCGGGGTAGGTGGAGTGGGGGTACTTAGCTCCTCCTTTATCGACCACTCTCACATCGTCTTCTATTCCTAGACATCCTGGTTTGAAGAAGTGCCTCTTAGGGACCCATATTTTTATGACTCCCTTCAGGCATCCAGCTGACTTCACATGCTCATCCTTGTTCCATGTCATGAGCGTGCACTGTCCACTTGGACTGCAGTAGATACATCTCCCCACATATTTTCTGTGGTCCTTTGGAAACAGGAACTTCGTTCCCTCGCGTACATGAATACTAGATTTCACAAAGTCCTTGATTTCTTCACCATTCAAGTCTTTAGGCTTCCATCCTGGTTCAACATCGATCATGATCTTCATTCCTATGGCTTTCTTTGCTATTTTCTTGCATTGCCAGATTATTATCTTTATCACACAAAATCCAAGCATTACTAATAACAGCAAAACTCTGAGGAATTTGAACATATCTGCCATCCATTGTGAAATCCATGAGAAAATATTTCCAAACCAGCTGTCATCAGCAATATCTTCTACTTCTTCTATCATCTGGCCATGGAGTTTCGTCAGCATGTTCACGGCCTCTGTCAAAGTTCTATTCTCATCATCATGAGAAGGTATAAATGTGCAACATGATTCTCCAATTCTGGCACAATCACCTCCATCCATGGCTGTAATCATGTCCAGGACATATCTGTTCTGGATAGCCATTAGTCTTACAGCTCTCAGTTCTTCTCTGATTGCATTGAATCCTTTTATAGTTGTGTTAATTGTCTGCAGCAATTCCCATCTGGTGATTTGTAGCCACTTGGTATTTGCTCCAACCTGGATTCTTGGCATAAAGATCATCGTGAACACTGATGAGGTCTGGCTGAACAGCCTGTGTTCATACGGGATGGCATCAAAGGCTTATATTGATTTAGCAGAAAAGTAGTTCTCTCTCTTTATTCGACTTATCAGTTCCACAGATCTTCTTTTTCTTAGATGAGTGTCTGCTTTTGGAAAACTATCAATGTTCAGGTCACATTTAGGAATAACCAATGCAGGAACTTGGACATTTACCAATGTGCAAATTCCTCCCCAGTCTTTAGGCAGTCTGATGTAGGCTTTTGATCCACAAGCCCAATAGTGATCCATGATTACTGCTGTTCCATGCACCATTCCTGGTGCATCGAATATTCGTCCGCAGTTCTGATTTCCCCCCGTTTTTCTTGTACCATTGTTCCTGAAGCAAAACGTAGAACTTTATAATGATACTATCTACAATGTTCCTCCTCTGCCTTCGACCCATGTCAGTAGTTTAGCAAGTCTTGGCCATAATGGCTTGCATCCATTCTGTACTATGTCAATAGTAGGTTTGTAACATCTGGTTACCAATGCTCTGCAGATCACCACTCATTTTTCCCATCCGTCTGGTGATAGTACTGTTCCCCAAATTTGCGTTTGTCCTCTGTTCTTCCATCTGCGAGCTTCTTCTGCAGATGTTCCTTTGACATCAAGTTTTTTGTTCATTTCCCTTCTAATGCCAGCAACTTTCACTACTGGTTCCTCATATCTGATCACATGATTTCTCGTATGAACTCTGTTTCTTGTCTTTATATCTTGTATGTAGTCATCTTCATCTGGATCTGTCTTTTCAGTTGCCCCTTTAAGAGAAGCATCACTTCCCATAAATTGACCTCTTGTTTCACAAAGTGCTATGTGCGAAAGGCAAGGAGCTGTCTGGACATCAATTTCAATTGCTATGAAGATCTTTGACTTCCCCATGCTGTATGGCAGGTGTGCACATATGAAGCAGTCCTCATCTGACGTCCTCCTTACAACCTCTTTCATGTATTAATACCATATGTTGTTTCCCAAGTGTGCTGTGCTGCCTAGATAATCATTCAGTTCATAATTGTCTTCTTGGGTGCTTCTTTTAATTCTCAATGTTTTCCTGTAGTTTTCTATAATCACATATCTGAATACATCGGTATAACTTCTTCTGGCCAGTTGATTTGCAAGGACATCCATCCTGGTTATCTGCATAGAAGAAAGTTCAGCATGTCTTTCTTTCTCCCTCTGTCTTTTTCTGGCAATGGCTAAGAATGGCCATATAGATTCTGCTATCATCTCCGCATGTGATTGTTTTGTGGGACTTGTGCTTGGGTTTCTTGTCACTGGACCAGATGTGTCTGCATGCATTATCTGTGTGGCCCAACCTTTTCAATACTTTATTTTGCTTGTACTACCGACCCTGTCTCCGGCGTTCAAAAGCAGTGTTTGAAACAAGTGCTGTGTGTGATGTGTTACTAATAACATCCATTTCAATCTCAGGTATCTGTCCATTTTTTCTAGGGACGGTGGTGACTATGAATGGCCTGAGTTGCTTTGTAGTTGCCACTTTTACCTTTTCCTTCTGCTCAGACACATATATAGGAACCTTTGCATCACACATGCATCACCCACGCAGTTTTAACTGTCAGTGAAAGCAATATGAGTATGAATAAAATGCATGTGTAAACAATACAATGATATGTTAAGTGGCAGTATCTACTTCTGGAACAATTTGAACGTCTGTCCTCTTGGGGCAACACAAAGTTACTACTCTGATGACCCATCTCGATCATTTGATGCTAAGGAAGGAAAGTGTCTTTAATGACACTGCATTTTTAGATTGCTTCTGGAAGCTCGTTGTCTTCTTCAGCATTCATCCTCAATCAACTAACTGCTTTCTGGAACCAATGTTTCCACCAGTCACGGTGGCAATGTTCCTTTATCGTGAAAAAAAGAGGATTTCTGCGAGCTGCTATGAATTCTACTTCATTAACCAGTTCTCAATCAATGGCTTGAATTTGCTTCAGTCCAGATGACATTGTAGCTTCCCTGTCAGCATGAAAAAAGTTTTAGGTCATAATCACTTCATCGATCTGTCCTCAGAGGAAAGTTTCTACACAGCTCTTTGATTTTTTTCAGAATAGATCGCTACCTGGATAATGATACCTTCCAGGATCACATTCAAATTTGTAGTATTTCGTGGGTCCCTAGGAAATGTCACCACATCCGTGTGTCTCCAACGAGATGCGGGTAGTCTTCAATTAAACGAAAGAACACCACACTGACCAGTCTATGTGCTGCGTCGGGTGATGGGGGTATTTGTGTTTTCCTCACTGAACTCAGGAAGCAATCTTCTAACAATCTTTTCATTGTCAGTGTTTCCAATACAATCTGGAATTCGGCAAGTTCTGCCCACCAGTGATGGATATGAACATAATACAAACTCAAAATATGTATGTATATGCCTAGAAAGGTCATCACTGGGTAACACCATGAGTAACTCTGAACAAGAGCTCTGTATGGAAGGAATCAGGATACTGTATCCTTTTCCAATTGCTGTGTCCACGATAAAAGTTTGGCATATCCTTATTCTTATAAAGCATGCCTCAGTCCAAAGTCAATAACCTACTATGGCTTTCACAAATGCAGATCTTCTTTTACTCTGCAACTAGGATGCACAGAATGTTTGAATGTGTCCTTTTATCCTTTTATTTATAGCTGAAAAAGGGAGTGTCCAAATTAAGTCACAGTCCACTAAAAGTTCTTCAAGCTTTCCACTTGTGGGGTTATGCGTCCTTCTTCCTCGTAATGGATCTCGTCTGCGCATGCTATGGTTCTTCCCCGATATTTGTAGCTTCCTCACTGTTGGGTGTAAGCAGAGGCATCACTCTGGCGTAGATTTTAGTGTCACCCAGGAAGATCCACGCTCGCCTACCCTGCACTTTGACAGCAGATGGCATGACATCCTCGACAATGAAAGGACCGTGATAGCGGGACTCGTCTCACTTTTTCCTTATATGGTTGTGGATCAGGATCTTGTCTCCTGGGTAGATTCTTGTACATAGAAATTCAGGAGTCTAGATTGTTGAAGCATCTCATTCTGTGTTCTGTACTGCTTTACACCCTTGTCTCTGCAACAGTCCTGAAATCACAGAAAAACTATGTGTTAAATAGTTTGAATAATTTTGCAATTTAAGTCCTAATACTTCTGACTTTGGCTGAGCAACACTTCTAACTCGGGATGGAGGCATTAAAGGCATTCTCATTCTCCTGCCTGTCACAATCTCTTGCGCCGTAAGATGGTGGTCAGAACCTGGTTGGTTCCTCAATGCATACAATGCCAGTGGTAGGCAGTACGAACACCCTTTTTTCAAAGTAAGCATCAACTTAGCTATTCTTTCTTTTAAAAGGCCATTGAGCTTTTCTCAGATACCATTTCCTTGCGGATGATAAGCCAAAGAAAACTTGTGTTTTATTCCAACCAGCGAGGTGATCTGCTTGAAAACTGTGTAAACAAAGTGAGGTCCATTATCTGATCTCATTACTTCACACACTCCCCATCTAGGAAACACTTCATGCACCAAAAACCTGGCTGCACAGGTAGAGTCTGGGTGCGTACATGGACCTGCCTTTATCCATCTGGAGAAAGGACATACTACAACTAAAAGCCATCTGTATCCATTACAAACTTGTATCATGTCAACATAGTCGATAATGCAACTGCTGAAAAGGGACATTGTGTCTTGGAATGACCCCCTCACTATGCGCAGTGTATGCACAGCCGTGAATTGCTGGCAAATAATACAAGTTGCCATAAAAAATACAACCTGTTCCCTTAGGTTCAGTACAAACCAATCCTCAACAATGGTTACAGCAAGATTCTCCTTAGTTGTATGTGCTGGGCAGTGTAACTGTTCAAGCGCTACCCTTAATTACGCTATAGGTATTACTGGTTTACCAATGCTGTCTTGTTGCCACAATGCTTCAGAGGGGTTTAAATAACACCCTCTTCGCTTCCACAAGTTCTACTCCTCTTGCGGTGCCTCTCCTTGAAGCTTCACTATCTGTGTTTTAGGCATATGATTGTATCCCTCATCCACACTTGTCATTACAGTCATTCTTTCATTCACATCAATGGTTTGAACATTCATCATTCTTATATCTGTATTTGCTATGCGCTTGGCTTCAGCGTCTGCTGCTTGATTTCCGCACAAGATAAAATCTCTCCCTTTCGTGTGAGCTGCACATTAAACAAATATACTGGGAGTTGTAGTGCCTTAATGAGCCTGTCCAATAAGGCTGCGTGCTGCACTGGCGTGCCATCCGCTCGGATGTAGCCCATCCTTTTCCAGCGCTCTAATCCTGCATGCACTGTCAATGTCACATAGGCAGAGTCTCTGTACACTGTCACTTCCATAATTCTGCAGCTTGCGCTGAATAATGTGATGGCAATTGAGTACATACGAGCCAAATGTTTCACTACCAAGGCGCCTGTATATCTTGCCCATCATTTTGATTGATCTTTGTAGTACCGTCAATGAAGAAAATCTCTCCCCCTGCGAGTGCATTCTCTTTTAGTCTAGGGGGATCATCAAAGAACTCTTCATAGTTTGCACAATCGTGCAGAGGTTCTCCTCGGTAATAGGCTCAGCTATAAACATAGCTGGATTAACTGTTTTACATCAGACTATTTTAATCACTGGAGTCAATATGATTACCTCATAGGCAGAAGCCCTTTGAGTCGTCAACGTGCTTTTGGTTTTTCTAAAATTGCAAATAATGCATGTTCAACAAATAATGTCATGGAGCATCCCATCACTATGTTTGTAGCCTTCTCTGTGGCGAATGCAGCGGCTGCTAAACTTTGTTCGCATGGAAAATGACCTCTCATTACTGAGTCAAAAATTCCACTGTAATATGCAAGGGGTTTGTACCCCTATGTAGTTCTGTGTGTGAGTCCTGCTGTCATAAAAGTACCATCTGTGTGCGAGAAAAAAAATAATTCCTCTGCATAATTGGTAATCCCTAAAACTGGAGCTGCACAAATGGCTTTTTTCAATTCGACAAACCCTTCTTCCATTGCCTCAGCCCACATGATTTGTTCATGCCTTGCCTGTGCTTTCTTTAAGGCCTGTAAGAGCGGCCTAGTATACAAGCTGTAGTCAGAGACCCATGCTCTGACATAATTACATAGTCCTAGAAAACTCTGCATTTGTTTTATCGTGTGTGGGCTTAGCTATTTTTAGAATGGCCTCAGCTCTTTCAGGAGTAACTTTCTTTCCTTCATGTGAAATCAATTGTCCTAGGTACATTACTTCTTGTTGACAATATTGTAACTTTTCCTTGTCAAACTTATATCCTTTGTCGGCAAGTATAATCATTAGCTGAACAGAATCGTGTCTGCACTCTTCCTTTGTGGTGCTGCAAACTAAAATGTCATCTACATATTACAGCACAACGCTTTCTAAAGCAATATTGCTCAAGTCCATCTAGAGGACTCTGTTAAAAATCAATGGGGACTCACAGTACCCCTGGGGCAGCTTTGTACTTTTTAATCACACTTGTCTAAAAGTAATTGATGTCAAATCGTGTGATTCCTTGTGCAATGGGATTGAGAAACACATTTTTCAATTCAATTACCGTGAAATATCATGCATCAACAGGTATATTACATAGAATCGTAGACGGGTTAGGGATTAGAGGGAACTCAGCCTCTACAATATTGTTTTATTCGGATATATTGTCTTGCAAATTCCTTCATCTGGTCTCGAGTGTAACGCTCACCTGATTCCCGTAGAGGCGCCGGTCTTGACTGGGCGTATACCGTATCTTCAAAGGTGACGTGTAACACACGGCTGGCTCTTTGGGCTGGACCTCTGTGCACTGTATGTTTGACTCGAAGGGTAAGATGTCTGCAGATAGAAAATATGGGATTAATGAACTGGGTTATTGAATGTCTCTCTCTTCTTCCCTTTCTCTTCTCCTGTAGAACCCCGAAGGTTAACGCTCTCACCTTAGGTAAGTGAACGCCGTGCTCTCCATCTGCCTCGGGGCAGGGTGCTGTAACCAGTTTCTTCACTGGATAAGGGGAGCAGGCCTCTTGACTTCAGAGGACTGCTGTCTGTCGTTTACTGCACGAACGGTAAGTTTCGAGTAATTCTAATGTCTTTAAAGTCTTTAGTAATGATGTCTCTTGTTTTGCAGGGTTCCGGCGATGGTGGATGACGGGCTGAAGTGAGTTGAAGATGGAGCCCGTGTGATGAATAGAAGCGCCTGGAAGCACGTAAGTAAGCGCTTGTTGCCTGCTTCACGATGCGCTCTAACTGTCTTTTTATTTTGCAGGTACAAGTTCGGAGCGGCTGCAGGGTGCCGGAATACCCACTGGGTTAGATGTGGAAAGGAGTAATGGCACGTGAGTATTAAAGTTCTCCAATGTCTTTAAACGCACCTTGTTTTGTCTTTCAGATGCGAGATGCAGCGCCGAAGGCCTCCGGAGCGTGCGAAGAGTTGGTAAGCTTTTGTCTTTCAGATGCCGGAATGCAGTGTGAAGACCTCCGGAGCGCACGAAGAGTAGGTAAGCCTTTGTCTTTCAGAATGCAGCGCGAGGCGTTGGTGACAGCCGATGGCCCAAGTAAGTGAAGAGGTGTCACTGAAGACCGTAATGCTAACCTGTTCTTTCTTGTCTTTATAGGTGTTGCTGAAGACTGGATTCAGGATGGTAAGCCTTTTTCCTTAGGCCCAGGATCAGATGCAGAAGGCACGATGAGCGTTCTGCTGCTGAGGATGCAGAATAACGCAAAGCAAGATTCATCCATCGGGTGTGGTTTAAATAGCCTCCTGTAGTGCTTAGGTGTCTCCTTCCACAGCCACGCCTAGGTCAGAAAAGAGTTCCTGCTTTCCAGAAGAGTTCCAGTGTTCTGAACCTAGGGAGTGGCTCCTGCCCCACCCAACAGGAAAAGTAGTTCCAAACAGAAGAGGATCAGAGGCTCAACTGGCAGGCAAGTAAGCAGCATGGTCTGCTGCAGGTAAGTCCACCCAAGCATTATGAGCCCGGCGCTTCCAGCACTGGGACTGGGCATATTTATGAGCCTGGTGCCACTGGCGCCAGGACTGGGTCCAAAAGGTCCCAATTGGGACTGGTTGGCACTCGGAACCTGGGTTATGAATCTGCTTCCAAGGGAGTTGGGAAAACCCTGACCTTTTGGAAGCAGAGATCATGACAGTACCCCCCCTCAAGGCCCCTCCCAAACCAGGCTTCTCCGGGGGTTTTGGCTTGTCAGGAAATGTTCGGTGAAATCTTTTGATTAGGCGAGGAGCGTGGAAATATTCAGCAGGTTCCCAGGATCTCTCTTGGGGGCCGTAGCCTTTCCAGTCAATTAGGTAAAATAGTTTAGATTTGGAGATCTTGGAGTCCAGAATGCTTTTGACTTCAAACTCGAGTTCCCCATCAATTAGGATAGGTTTTGGAGATTTAGTTAGTCGGGTTTGAGGTTGCACGGGTTTTAATAGAGAGACGTGGAAGACCGGATGTATCTTCATGTGTGGGGGCAAGTCCAACCTGACCGCTACTGGGTTTACTATGGTAGTGATGGAATAGGGACCAAGGTATCTTGGGTTGAATGTGCGTGGCCCTTTTAGAGGTAGATATTTGGTGGATAACCAGTCTTGATCCCCTACTCGATATTGAGGGGCTTCCTTCCGATGATGATCTGCTCCTTGCTTGTATTGTTCTTTAGCCCTTTGAAGGTGAGAAACAGCTTCCTTAAAGGCTTGGGTGATTGTAGAATGCAGGTAGTCTACTGCTGGTGTTTCAAGATCTTGGAGGGGATCCAACTCCGAGGTTCGAGGGTGACTGCCGTACAAAAGAAAAAACGAGGTTTTCCCAGTTCCCGAATGGACAGAGTTATTGTAGGCATATTCGGCTATCCAAAGGATGTCTTTCCAAGTTTTTTCAGTTTGTTGCAGCATGCAGCGTAAATACTGTTCCAGAGTTTGATTGGTCCTCTCGGTTTGTCCGTCGGTCTGAGGGTGGTGACTGGTCGATAGTCTCACATCAATTTTAGCCGACCGACAGCAACTTCGCCAAAAATGAGAAATAAATTGACTACCTCGATCCGAAATTAGAACCGAAGGAAAACCGTGCAGTCGGACGATGTTTTTGAGAAATTCTCGGGCCAGAGTTGCTGCTGTTGGCAAGCCTTTGAGCGGAATGAAATGCGCCATCTTGGAGAATAAGTCCACGATTACTAGAATCGTATTGTATCCGGAGCATGGAGATAGATCGGTGATGAAGCCCATAGAAAGCGTATGCCAAGGGCGAGGCGGGATGTCAATAGGGCGTAAGAGGCCTGCTGGTCTTTCCTTTTGACTCTTGTTTTGGGCGCATACTCCACAGGACATTATAAAGTCTCTGATATCTTTTTTCCAAGACGGCCACCAGAAGTAGCGCTTGATCTTTTCTGAGGTCTTGGCTATACCGGGATGTCCTTCCATTAAAGAATCGTGATAACAAGAGATTACTTCTTTCTGTAAATCTGTGCTGGGTAGGTATAATCGTTCTTGGAAAAACAATAAGTTGTCCTTTACTGCAAAGTCCTTTCCTTGCAGATGCCAATTCTGTATGTCTGCTGGAGTTACAAGTTGCCTGGCTTTATCCTTAACTTCCTGTATGGATTGTGTGGCGATTACACCCAGAATTCTTTGTTCGGGAATGATTGGTACAGGTTTAGGGTTGATCAAGTGTTCTTCCACTCCCATCCGAGAAAGGGCATCAGCTTTACCGTTTTTTGTACCAGGTCGATAGGTAATTATGAAGTCAAACTCGGCAAAGAATAATGCCCAACGGAGTTGTCTAGAGGATTGGGCTTTTGCGGTTTTCAAATATTGCAGGTTTCGGTGATCCGTAATCACAGTAACGGTGTGTCGGGCCCCCAGCAGATAATGCCGCCAAGCCTTAAAGGCAGACTTGTTAGCCAGAAGTTCCTTGTCAGTAATCGTGTAATTGATTTCAGGAGGCGAGAATTTGCGGGACCAAAATGCCACGGGATGCAACTGATTGGTTACCGGGTCCTTTTGTGATAGAACTGCCCCCATGGCAAGGCTTGAAGCATCAGTTTCCACGATGTAGGGGAGTTCGGGGCGAGGGTGTTTTAAGATTGGTGCAGAGATAAATTTAGTCTTCAAATCCTGGAAAGCTTGTTCCGCCTCGGTAGACCAGTCAAAACGTTTGTTTTTCTTTAACAAGGCAGTGATGGGCTGGACTATTCGAGAGAATTCGGGGATAAACCTGCGGTAAAAGTTAGCGAAGCCTAACATGCTTTGCACACCTTTTACGGAGGATGGTGATGGCCATTTGAGAACTGCATTGACCTTCTTTGAATCCATACGCACTCCGCCAGGTGATAATATGAATCCCAAGAATTCAACTTCAGCCACGTTGAAAACACATTTTTCCAATTTAGCGAAAAGTTTGTGTTGACGCAATCTTTCGAGGACCATTTTCACGTGTTTCCGATGTTCAGATTCCAATGAAGAATAAACGAGGATGTCGTCAATGTAAACAACAACACACACATCTATGAGCTCTCTGAGGACATCGTTCATAAAATATTGAAAGGCGGCCGGGGCATTGCAAAGTCCGAAGGGCATGACATAATATTCAAATAGCCCATACTTGGTGCGGAAGGCCGTCTTCCATTCATCGCCCTCTTTTACTCGTACCAAGTGGTAAGCTCCTCTAAGATCCAGCTTTCTATATATGCATGCTTTTCTGACTTGGTCCAGGAGTTCAGGGATCAAAGGTAACGGATATCTATTCTTAACGGTGATCTGGTTCAGGGAGCGATAATCTATACAAGTTCTAAGGTCTCCTTCCTTTTTTGGAACGAAGAACAAAGCTGAAGAAGCAGGGGACTTGGAAGGACGAATAAACCCATTTGCCAGGTATTGATCGAGGTATTGTCGAAGGTGAAGGTTCTCAGGCTCGGTGAGGGCATAAATTCTACTACAAGGAGGAATAGATCCAGGTATCAGGTCTATCTGGCAGTCATAAAACCTATGAGGAGTTAGAGAGTTAGCCTGATCCTTCCGGAAAACATCTTGGTATTCTAGTTATTCGGGAGGTAACTGGGGAGTCTCTGAAGAAATTGCTGCCAGTGCAACACCAGGTGGAGGGTGACAAGTAGAGACACATTCTGGAAACTGGACCGTTCTTGCTCGCCAATCGATCAGAGGATTGTGTTTCTCTAACCAAGGTATTCCTAGAATAATCTGAAACTGAGGGGCCTTGATCACATCGAACACGATCTTCTCATGGTGTCCATCTTGACTTATTAGCGTCACTTCTTGAGTGGTATGCGTTACTGGCCCGGAGGCTATCTCTGTACCATCCACCGTAGTAATGACGTCCTTTACAGCCTTGGGACAAAGAGTTAGATTCATCCTCAAAACCATTTCATGATCCACATAATTGCCGATGGCACCGCTGTCGACGTAAGCTTCAATTGCATGTAATCGATCCGGATTATCAGGGCTAATGAGGACCATAGGTATCACGAAATGCGAGGTCACAGAACTGGTTTTCACGCTCGGCAAGAGGACCTCTATTCTTGTCGGGCGAGGTCGTTTCCCTGCTCAGAGTTTGTAACTTTGGTAACTGCAGCTCCTACTGCCTTCTTAGCAGGTTTCACCGGACAGTCTCAAAGAAAGTGCCCTGAGTTTCCGTAATAGGGGCATAATTGCAACTGTTTTCTCCTTTCCCGCTCCTTTTGTGTTAGAGGACCTTTCAGACCCCCTATTTGCATGGGTTCCCCGGAGTCTACTCCTTTGGAAGGAGTTGGCGGTTTGGAAAATACTCGAGCATCAAACTTGGAGCGATCGGCCTTCCTGTTCTGCAGTCTGTGATCTATTTGAACGACTAAGTCTATATAGTCCGAACAATCTTGTGGGGGATTCACTACTTGGGCTAACACATCTTTGAGCTCTCCACGTAGACCTCTATAAAACAGCGTAATCCTTTTGTCCTCAGGCCATTGAGTTTCCACTATCAGTATGTTGAAAGACGCAATATAAACCAAAAGGTCTTGATTACCTTGTCGCAACGAAAGAAGCTCATTGTCCAAGGCCTGCCCCTGTGAATGTCTTGCGAACAGTTTTTCCATACTGAGCTGAAAAGCTTGAAAATCATGGAGGACCGGATCATCTTGATTTACTAGAGGGATCGACCAGTCTGCCGCATTGCCACTAAGGTACGAAAGCACGAAAGCTACTTTAGCTTGATCAGTTGGAAAGGCTGCTGGCCGGCATAAGAAATGCAACCGGCACTGATTGATAAATACTGCAAACCTCTTTGGGTCACCAGAAAATCGTTCGGGCGGAGCCAGAGGTACATTCCCAGGTAGGTTGATCTGCACTGGATTCATAGAGGATGCAGAAGGAAGATTTCCCCCAGATCCGGGTAACGGGGTCTGTCCGGCTTGTGACTGTAGCAATTGTCTAGCGAGATCATCTGTTCGCTCCTTGGAAATAATCAGTTCCCTTCTTAGAGCGTTCGTTTCCTGACGGGCTGCATGCACTTCTGCCCTTAGTTCCCCAAGTAACTGGGCTAGTTGGTCGGTATCCGAGGTTTCCATAGCGCCTGGACGGGAGTTTTGTGGTAGGCTTTGCGTTCTGTAACGCTCACCTGATTCCCGTAGAGGCGCCGGTCTTGACTGGGCGTATACCGTATCTTCAAAGGTGACGTGTAACACACGGCTGGCTCTTTGGGCTGGACCTCTGTGCACTGTATGTTTGACTCAAAGGGTAAGATGTCTGCAGGTAGAGAATATGGGATTAATGAACTGGGTTGTTGAATGTCTCTCTCTTCTTCCCTTTCTCTTCTCCTGTAGAACCCCGAAGGTTAACGCTCTCACCTTAGGTAAGTGAATGCCGTGCTCTCCATCTGCCTCGGGGCAGGGTGCTGTAACCAGTTTCTTCACTGGATAAGGGGAGCAGGCCTCTTGGCTTCAGAGGACTGCTGTCCGTCGTTTACTGCACGAACGGTAAGTTTCGAGTAATTCTAATGTCTTTAAAGTCTTTAGTAATGATGTCTCTTGTTTTGCAGGGTTCCGGCGATGGTGGATGACGGGCTGAAGTGAGTTGAAGATGGAGCCCGTGTGATGAATAGAAGCGCCTGGAAGCACGTAAGTAAGCGCTTGTTGCCTGCTTCACGATGCGCTCTAACTGTCTTTTTATTTTGCAGGTACAAGTTCGGAGCGGCTGCAGGGTGCCGGAATACCCACTGGGTTAGATGTGGAAAGGAGTAATGGCACGTGAGTATTAAAGTTCTCCAATGTCTTTAAACGCACCTTGTTTTGTCTTTCAGATGCGGGATGCAGCGCCGAAGGCCTCCGGAGCGTGCGAAGAGTTGGTAAGCTTTTGTCTTTCAGATGCCGGAATGCAGTGTGAAGACCTCCGGAGCGCACGAAGAGTAGGTAAGCCTTTGTCTTTCAGAATGCAGCGCGAGGCGTTGGTGACAGCCGATGGCCCAGGTAAGTGAAGAGCTGTCACTGAAGACCGTAATGCTAACCTGTTCTTTCTTGTCTTTATAGGTGTTGCTGAAGACTGGATTCAGGATGGTAAGCCTTTTTCCTTAGGCCCAGGATCAGATGCAGAAGACACGATGAGCGTTCTGCTGCAGAGGATGCAGAATAACGCAAAGCAAGATTCATCCATCGGGTGTGGTTTAAATAGCCTCCTGTAGTGCTTAGGTGTCTCCTTCCACAGCCACGCCTAGGTCAGAAAAGAGTTCCTGCTTTCCAGAAGAGTTCCAGTGTTCTGAACCTAGGGAGTGGCTCCTGCCCCACCCAACAGGAAAAGTAGTTCCAAACAGAAGAGGATCAGAGGCTCAACTGGCAGGCAAGTAAGCAGCATGGTCTGCTGCAGGTAAGTCCACCCAAGCATTATGAGCCCGGCGCTTCCAGCGCTGGGACTGGGCATATTTATGAGCCTGGTGCCACTGGCGCCAGGACTGGGTGCAAAAGGTCCCAATTGGGACTGGTTGGCACTCGGAACCTGGGTTATGAATCTGCTTCCAAGGGAGTTGGGAAAACCCTGACCTTTTGGAAGCAGAGATCATGACATCGAGGCATGGGATATTGTCGTGCTCGAGGTAAAATTGCTCTTGGTTTCAATTTAATCTTCACTTCCCCAACTCCTTACAGTAAGCCTACGTCATAGGGGCCCGTGGTCCATAATGAAATTGGCACTTTTGCCATATCTTCATCAAAAATATTCAGGGCGCTCCTTTGCTAGCATCATTCTCTGCGGGACCTTGCGCTTAATTGCTTTGACCCAATAAGTAATGCACATTTCAAATATCACAAAATCGTCAGATCTGTCATCTCCAAACAAATCTTCATCAGTGACGCCAGTCAGTCTGCAGCCTTCATCAATGGAAATTACTGTGCTCCATCGTCTACCCTTATCACCAGTTGCATCAAGCAAAGCCATATTTCCTCGGACTATGGCTGCTTCTAAGGCTAAGGAGAAAATGTGCCCCTCTTCTTCATCCATAGGTATATGTAGTCTAAATAGAAACTCATCTGATAGTCTCATGGTTCTGCCTACTAGACCTGGCAGCCATGCTAACAGAATGCATATCCCATAATGGAACACTTCAGGTTCTAATGGTATTGCTCTAGGCGCTATTTGTCCTGCGTATGCCCTGATCATTTCTCACACGTTTAAATAACGCATTCCCGGTGTTAAGCATACTATACCATTGTCTGTAAACAAAATGGTCATATTCATTTTTTTCACTAAATCTCGTCCTAATATGTTGACAGGTGTTTGCCTCGAATAAAGCAGTGGCACCTTCATATCACATTCACCTATAGAGACTTGTAATTCTTCTGTAAAAGGAACTCGACTCGTAGCTCCTGTAAAGCCCTGAGTATTCATCGCATCGACAGACATTGAAAATATGCCCTCAAGTATACACCAGTGTGTTGCACCAGTGTCCACTAAGAAGGAATACACTTTGCCACATATAATTACATCTATCCTTGGCTCCTCACGAGGATTTGGCATAGTAGATAGGACTGAACACATCATGTCTCCCAGTGAACTGTCCTATTGTGGGTACAGCCTCAGCCCCATCACTCGTGAATGGATTTTCTCCATCAATAGTGACGCCTCCTATTCTACGTGTCATAGGTTGCTCTGTGTTTGTGTTTTGCTGAAGATGCATAGGAGTTTGCTGCGATTGTCCTTGCGGTTGATTACCTGTCACTTCACTGGATAAGGGTGCAGGCCTCTTGACCTCAGAGGACTGCTGTCCGTCGTTAACTGCACAAACGGTAAGTTCTGGGCACTTCAAATGTCTTAAAAGTCTTTTGTAATGATATCTCTTGTTTTGCAGGGTTCCGGCGATGGCGGATGGCGGGCTGATGAGAGTTGAGGATCGAACCCTCGTGAGGAATAGAAGCGCCTGGAAGCACGTAAGTAAGCACTTGTAGCCTGCTTCACGATGCGCACTAACTGTCCCTTTTATCTTGCAGGTACAAGTTCGGAGCTTTAGAGAAGCTGAAGGGTGCTGGAATACCCACTGGATTCGGCGTGGGAAGGAGTAATGGCACGTGAGTAATAAAGTTGTCCAATGTCTTTAAACGCACCTTCTTTTGTCTTTCAGATGCGGGATGCAGCGCCAAAGGCCTCCGGAGCGTGCAAAGAGCTGGTAAGTTTTTGTCTTTCAGATGCCAGAATGCAGCGCGAGGCGTTGGTGACAGCCGATGGACCAGGTAAGAGATGCGCTGCCACTGAAGACCGTAGTGCTAACCTGTTCTTTCTTTGTCTTTACAGGTGCTGCTGAAGACTGGATTCCAGGATGGTAAGCCTTTGTTCCCTTAGGCCCAGGATCAGAAGCAGAAGACACGATGAGCGTTCTGCTGCAGAGAATGCAGAATAACGCAAAGCAAGATTCATCCATCGGGTGTGGTTTAAATAGCCTCCTGTAGTGCTTAGGTGTCTCCTTCCACAGCCACGCCTAGGTAAGAAAATAGTTCCTGCTTTCCAGAAGAGTTCCAGTGTTCTGAACCTAGGGAGTGGCTCCTGCCCCACCCAACAGGAAAAGTAGTCCCAAACAGAAGAGGATCAGGGGTTCAACTGGCAGGTAAGTAAGCAGCATGGTCTGCTGCAGGTAAGTCCACCCAAGCATTATGAGCCCGGCGCTTCCAGCGCTGGGACTGGGCATCTTTATGAGCCTGGTGCCACTGGCGCCAGGACATGGTCCAAAAGGTCCCAATTGGGACTGGCTGGCACTCGGAACCGGGGTTATGGGTCTGCTTCCAAGGGAGTCGGGCAAGTCCTGATCTTTTGGAAGCAGAGATCATAACAGCACCCCCCCTCAAGGCCCCTCCCAAACCGGGCTTCTCCGGGGGTTTGGGCTTGTTAGGAAATGTTCGATGAAATCTTTTGATTAGACGAGGCGCGTGGACATATTCTGCAGGTTCCCAGGATCTTTCTTGGGGACCGTAGCCTTTCCAGTCAATCAGGTAAAATAGTTTAGATTTGGAGATCTTGGAATCCAGGATGCTTATGACTTCAAACTCGAGTTCTCCATCAACTAGAATAGGTTTTGGAGATGTAGTTAGTCGGGTTTGAGGTTGCACGGGTTTTAATAGAGAGACGTGGAAGACCGGATGTATCTTCATGTGAGGGGGCAAGTCCAACTTGACCGCTACTGGATTTACTATGGTAGTGATGGAATAGGGACCAAGGTATCTTGGGTTGAATGTGCGTGGTCCTTTTAGAGGTAGATATTTGGTGGATAACCAGAATTGATCTCCTACTTGACATTGGGGGGCTTCCTTCCGATGTTGGTCTGCTCCTTTCTTGTATTGTTCTTTAGCCCTTTGAAGGTGAGAAACGGCTTCCTTAAAGGCTTGGGTGATTGTAGAATGCAGGTGGTCTACTGCTGGTGTTCCAAGATCTTGGAGTGGATCCAACTCCGAGGTTCGAGGGTGACTACCGTATAAAAGAAAAAACGGGGTCTTCCCAGTTCCCGAGTGGACAGAGTTATTGTAGGCATATTCGGCTATCCAAAGGATATCTTTCCAAGTTTTTTCAGTTTGTTGTAGCATGCAGCGCAAATACTGTTCCAGAGTTTGATTGGTCCTCTCGGTTTGTCCGTCGGTTTGAGGGTGGTGGCTGGTCGAAAGTCTCACATCAATTTGAGCCGACCGACAGCAACTTCGCCAAAAATGAGAAATAAATTGACTACCTCGATCCGAAATTAGAACTGAAGGAAAACCGTGCAGTCGGACGATGTTTTCGAGAAATTCTCGGGCCAGAGTTGCTGCTGTTGGTAAGCCTTTGAGTGGAATGAAATGCGCCATCTTGGAGAATAGGTCCACGATTACTAGGATCGTATTGTATCCGGAGCATGGAGGTAGATCGGTGATGAAGTCCATAGAAAGCGTATGCCAAGGGCGAGGCGGGATGTCAATAGGGCGTAAGAGGCTGGCTGGTTTTTCCTTTTGACTCTTGTTTTGGGCGCATACTCCACAGGACATTATAAAGTCTCTGATATCTTTTTTCCAAGACGGCCACCAGAAGTAGCGCTTGATCTTTTCCGAGGTCTTGGTCATACCGGGATGTCCTTCCATTAAAGAATCGTGATAACAAGAGATTACCTTTTTCTGTAAATCTGTGCTGGGCAGGTATAACCGTTCTTGGAAATATAATAGGTTGTCCTTCACCGTAAAGTCCTTTCCCTGCAGATGCCAATTCTGTATGTCTGCTGGAGTTACCAGTAGCCTGGCTTTATCCTTAACTTCCTCTATGGATTGTGTGGCGATTACACCTAGAATTCTTTGTTCGGGAATGATAGGTACAGGTTTAGGATTGATCAAATGTTCTTCCACTCCCATCCGAGAAAGGGCATCAGCTTTACCGTTTTTTGTACCAGGTCGATAGGTAATTATGAAGTCAAACTCGGCAAAGAATAGTGCCCAACGGAGTTGCCTAGAGGATTGAGCTTTTGCGGTTTTCAAATATTGCAGGTTTCGGTGATCTGTAATCACAGTAACGGTGTGTCGGGCCCCCAGAAGATAATGCCGCCAAGCCTTAAAGGCGGACTTGATAGCTAGAAGTTCCTTATCAGTAATAGTGTAATTGATTTCAGGAGGCGAGAATTTGCGGGACCAAAATGCCATGGGATGCAACTGATTGGTTACTTGGTCCTTTTGTGATAGAACTGCCCCCATTGCAAGGCTCGAAGCATCAGTTTCAACGATGTAGGGGAGTTCTGGGCGAGGATGTTTTAGGATCGGTGCAGAGATACATCTAGTCTTCAAATTCTGGAAAGCTTGTTCCGCCTCGGTAGACCATTCAAAACGTTTGTTTTTCTTTAACAAGGCGGTGATGGGCTGGACTATTCGGGAGAATTCGGGGATAAACCTGCGGTAAAACTTGCCGAAGCCTAACATGCTTTGAACACCTTTTACGGAGGATGGCGATGGCCATTTGAGAATTGCATCGACCTTCTTTGAATCCATACGCACTCCGCTAGGTGATAGTATGAATCCCAAGAATTCAACTTCAGTCACGTTGAAAACACATTTTTCCAACTTAGCAAAAAGTTTGTGTTGACGCAATCTCTCGAGGACCATTTTCACGTGTTTCCGATGTTCAGTTTCCGATGAAGAATAAACGAGGATGTCGTCAATGTAAACAACAACACACACATCTATGAGCTCTCTGAGGACATCGTTCATAAAATATTGAAAGGCGGCCGGGGCATTGCAAAGTCCGAAGGGCATGACCTGATATTCAAATAGCCCATACTTGGTGCGGAAGGCCGTCTTCCATTCATCGCCCTCTTTTACTCGTACCAAGTGGTAGGCTCCTCTAAGATCCAGCTTTGTATATATGCATGCTTTTCTGACTTGGTCCAGGAGTTCAGGGATCAAAGGTAACGGATATCTATTCTTAACGGTGATCTGGTTCAGGGCGCGATAATCTATACAAGTTCTAAGGTCCCCTTCTTTTTTTGGAACGAGGAACAAGGCTGAGGAAGCAGGGGACTTGGAAGGACGAATAAACCCATTCGCTAGGTATTGATCCAAGTATTGTCGGAGGTGAAGATTCTCAGGCTCGGTGAGGGCATAAATTCTACTACAAGGAGGAGTAGATCCAGGTATCAGGTCTATCTGGCAGTCATAAGACCTATGAGGAGGTAGAGAGTTAGCCTGATCCTTCCGGAAAACATCTTGGAATTCTAGGTATTCAGGAGGTAACTGGGGAGCCTCCGAGGAAATTGCTGCCAGTGCAACACCAGGTCGAGGGTGACAAGTAGAGACACATTCTGGAAACTGAACCGTTCTTGCTCGCCAATCGATCTGAGGATTTTGCTTCTCTAACCAAGGAATTCCTAGAATAATCTGGAACTGAGGGGCCTTGATCACATCGAACACGATCTTCTCATGGTGTCCATCTTGACTTATTAGCGTCACTTCTTGGGTGGTATGCGTTACTGGTCCGGAGGCTATCTCCGTACCATCCACCGTAGTAATGACGTCCTTTACAGCCTTTGGACAAAGAGTCAGATTCATCCGCAAAACCATTTCATGATCCACATAATTGCCGATGGCACCGCTGTCGACGTAAGCTTCAATCGCATGCAATCGATCCGGATGTTCAGGGCTAATGAGGACCATAGGTATCACGAAATGCGAGGTCACGGAACTGGTTTTAACGCTCGGCAAGAGGACCTCTATTCTTGTCGGGCGAGGTTGTTTCCCTTCTCAGAGTTTGTGACCCTGGTAACTGCAGCTCCTACTGCCTTCTTGGCTGGTTTCACCAGACAGTCTCGAAGAAAGTGCCCCGAGTTTCCGCAATAGAGGCATAATTGCAGCTGTTTTCTCCTTTCCCGCTCCTTTTGTGTTAGTGGTCCTTTCAGGCCCCCTATTTGCATGGGTTCCCCGGAGTCTACTCCTTTGGTAGGAGTTGGTGGTTTTTGAAAATACACGAGCATCTAACTTGGAACGATCGGCCTTCCTGTTCTGCAGTCTGTGGTCAATTTGAACGACTAAGTCAATATAGTCCGAGCAGTCTTGCGGGGGATTCACTACTTGGGCTAACACATCTTTGAGCTCTCCACGTAGACCTCTATAAAACAGCGTAATCCTTTTGTCCTCGGGCCATCGAGTTTCCACTATCAGTCTGTTGAAAGACGCAATATAAGCCAAAAGGTCTTGATTACCCTGTCGCAATGAAAGGAGCTCATTGTCCAAGGCCTGCCCCTGTGAATGTCTTGCAAACAGTCTTTCCATACTGAGCTGAAAAGCTTGAAAATCATGGAGAACCGGATCATCTTGATTAACTAGAGGGATCGACCAGTCTGCCGCATTGCCACTAAGGTACGAAAGCACGAAAGCTACCTTAGCTTGATCAGTTGGAAAGGCTGCTGGCCGGCATAAGAAGTGCAACCGGCACTGGTTAATAAACAATGCAAACCTCTTTGGGTCACCAGAAAATCGTTTGGGCGGAGCCAGAGGTACATTCCCAGGTAGGTTGATCTGCACTGGGTTCGTAGAGGATGTTGAAGGAAGATTTGCCCCTGATGCGGGTAACGGAGTTTGTCCGGCTTGTGACTGTAGCAATTGTCTAGCGAGATCGTCTGTTCGCTCCTTGGAAATAATCAGTTCCCTTCTTAGAGCATTCGTTTCCTGACGGGCTGCATGCACTTCTGCTCTTAGTTCCCCAAGTAACTAGGCTAGCTGGTCGGTATCCGAGGTTTCCATAGCGCCTGGGTGGGAGTTTTGCGGTGGGCTTTGCGTTCTGTAACGCTCACCTGATTCCCGCAGAGGCGCCGGTCTTGACTGGGTGAATGCCGTATCTTCAAAGGTGATGTGTAACACACGGTTGGCTCTTTGGGGTGGACCTCTGTGCACTGTATGTCTGACTCGAAGAGTAACATATCTGCAGATAGAAAATATGGGATTAATGAACTGGGGTTATTGGGTGCCTCTCTCCTCATCCCTTTCTCTTCTCCTGTAGAACCCCAAAGGTTAACGCCCTCACCTTAGGTAAGTGAACGCCGAGCTCTCCATCTGCCTCGGGGCAGGGTGCAGTAACCAGTTTCTTCACTGGATAAGGGTGCAGGCCTCTTGACCTCAGAGGACTGCTGTCCGTCGTTAACTGCACGAACGGTAAGTTCTGGGCACTTCAAATGTCTTAAAAGTCTTTTGTAATGATATCTCTTGTTTTGCAGGGTTCCGGCGATGGCGGATGGCGGGCTGATGAGAGTTGAGGATCGAACCCGTGTGAGGAATAGAAGCGCCTGGAAGCACGTAAGTAAGCGCTTGTAGCCTGCTTCACGATGCGCACTAACTGTCCCTTTTATCTTGCAGGTACAAGTTTGGCGCTTTAGAGAAGATGAAGGGTGCTGGAATACCCACTGGATTCAGCGTGGGAAGGAGTAATGGCACGTGAGTAATAAAGTTGCCCAATGTCTTTAAACGCACCTTCTTTTGTCTTTCAGATGCGGGATGCAGCGCCAAAGGCCTCCGGAGCGTGCGAAGAGCTGGTGAGCTTTTGTCTTTCAGATGCCGGAATGCAGCGCGAGGCGTTGGTGACAGCCGATGGACCAGTTAAGAGATGCGCTGCCACTGAAGACCGTAGTGCTAACCTGTTCTTTCTTTGTCTTTACAGGTGCTGCTGAAGACTGGATTCCAGGATGGTAAGCCTTTGTTCCCTTAGGCCCAGGATCAGAAGCAGAAGGCACGATGAGCGTTCTGCTGCAGAGAATGCAGAATAACGCAAAACAAGATTCATCCATCGGGTGTGGTTTAAATAGCCTCCTGTAGTGCTATGGTGTCTCCTTCCACAGCCACGCCTAGGTAAGAAAAGAGTTCCTGCTTTCCAGAAGAGTTCCGGTGTTCTGAACCTAGGGAGTGGCTCCTGCCCCACCCAACAGGAAAAGTAGTCCCAAACAGAAGAGGATCAGGGGTTCAACTGGCAGGTAAGTAAGCAGCATGGTCTGCTGCAGGTAAATCCACCCAAGCATATATGAGCCCGGCGCTTCCAGCGCTGGGACTGGGCATCTTTATGAGCCTGGTGCCACTGGCGCCAGGACATGGTCCAAAAGGTCCCAATTGGGACTGGCTGGCACTCGGAACCGGGGTTATGGGTCTGCTTCCAAGGGAGTCGGGCAAGTCCTGATCTTTTGGAAGCAGAGATCATAACACGGATGTTCTTCTAGCTCACATATAAAACTCCTAACCTTCTTCGAGTAGGTTTCCCTTTCTTCGTCTGATACCTCTTGTACCCTACTCGTGCAACTCCTCTCATCATTGTCTCTATTTAATGTTAACTTGTCTAAAGATAGCTCCTTCTGTCTTGTACTACAGGAGGCTTCCTCTGTGTCATACAACTGAGTACTCTCAAGACGATCATTTTTTCCGTTCCTTTGTGCTTCTTTTTGGGCTTGCATTTCATGGTTTACTTTATCGATCATTTCCCCAATGCTTTGCTAGTCAAATTCGTCTTCTAGATTTACTGTAGACATTCCTGGAAATGACTCAGACTCGAGAAATCATTCTTCTATGTCTTCCCAGTCTACATGTGTATTGGGATCTCTTACTTCCCTTTCCAAATACTCTAGATTGCATGCTCTCCGTCTCCTTTTGCGTTCCATGTCATCATCGACTTCTCTGCGCTTTCTCGCCTCTTCTCTTATTCTATCTCCCTCTTTCTTTTTCATATCCCTTCGTACATATGCCCTTTGCCTTTCCTCATCCCTTTGCCTTTGTATTCTTTTTTCTCTTATCCTTTCCCATTCATCGGCTTCCATTCTTTTCTCTTTTAGTCTTTCTTTTTCATTGGCTGTTCTTCTTTTATTATCATGCTTTCTTTGTTCTTCTGCTCTCTCTAGTTTTTTATCTTGATGTAACTGTTATAACTGTTATAACTATGACTCGTCTCTGTCTATCTTTTCTTCTGACTCCTTCATCTCTCAATCGTTCCTCCCATTCTTTGGCTTTTCTGTCTTGTTTGTCTTGGTCTCCCCTTTGTCTTACATCTTCGATGCCTTTACCATCGAATTTAAGTAAAATCTGACCTCCCAACCACTCGTTCTGTATGAGTGCTATCTCATCAGTTTTATTCTTATCTCCCTTCCATCTCATTATTTCTCTCCTTATGTCTAGAAATGTACTTGCTTGATCACTTCTCTCCTTATCGTGTCTCTCCTTGTCCCCTGGGACTTTGGAGGTGATATCTTTGTCGGTGTTTTTCTCTGGGCCCTCGTCACTGCTTTGCGTAAGTGACTCATATGACGGATTGCTATATCCCGTCGCTGCTTTAAGTTCTCTTAACGGGTATAACTCTTCGTCTTTCTTAATCTTGTCTTTTATTTCAGATGATGCGGGCAGAGCAGAAGGCTCTTCACCCCCCTCTTTGCATATATTGAGTATCCAATTTAAAGGAGGCTCCTTCTCCTTCTCGTGTTCATACATTTTCGAAAGCTCTAGACTTGCTAGGTGCTTTTCTAACTTTTTTCCTGTGTACGCGGCATGCAAATATGTCAGCATATGCTCTAAACTGTTCTCGATAATGACCCACCTTAGGTCCATACCATAAACATTTTGTCTGCGGTCCCTTTAACCCATTCTGCACTGTGCTGTTTAAGTTTAAGCACGTGCTTTGGTAGCTGTTTGCGAAGATGCACTAATGGCGTAACTTCTTCCATTTCTAACTTTTACTTCTCTTTTTATTACCGCTTCGCTTATGCTTTAGTTACAGTTTTCAATCTTGGGTTTCAATCAACATATACTTATGAGCGAGCACCAATGGTCGCAAGTTCCATTCCTGTCACAATGCAATTTTTATTTAATCTTGCTATAAAAAAACATCAAGTTTAATCACTTTTCCCATCTTAACTTCACGTTTCTCTATCACTTAAAACATTTCTTTTTTCAACTCTGACGTCATCACACTTTTCAACCACATAAAAGAAAACAGACAGACTTGACCGGCCACATGTATGTGCACCTCACAATCCTCTTAGGACTCATTTTACCATCTAAATTCTTGTTTCCGATTGGAATTTAAGCCAATTCCCTTAACAAAGTCTTTAAACTATTCTCCTCTTCTATATGTCCCTCATAAAGGGGGCTCTGAATGAAAGCGTCTGCTAGCACTCTTTAAAGTCTAGGAATACTGCGTATCCTTATAGCGTGGCTACACCTCACGACTATTTTCTTCATATATTACTTGGCAACACTCAAGTCAATATCTTTTCCCCATATACATATGTTTTACGCTCTTACTCTTGCATTACATATTATCCTGCCACCCTCCATTACTCTCTGTTATTTACTACGCATGCATCCCTTTTGCCATTCTCTTTGGTCTTTTTCACTCACTGTTCGCATGTTTTCATCTTCAGACCCTCGGGATCACCGCCTTCATTACTGCCTCTTCGATCTGCTTTCTGATCCGCTTCGTGTAGATGTGGGAGGGGTTCCTATATTAAAATAGAGGTCCTGTCACACCCTCCTTGCAAGGTTGTTTGTCCTATTCTAACCACGATCTACAGGGAGCTTCACATACTGTCAGCCGAATGTCAAAGGTTGTGCGATATTTCTGAGACCCTAAAGTCACTTATGTCGACGGCCAATGGTATCTTATCTAACCATCAATCTCTGCTACCAAGTGAACTGTAGACTTTCAGACCTTTAAGATGAGTACCAATACCCTGGAGATGGATGGGGATGCAGATTGTAATCAAACATCAATAATTCAGATGACACAAATAGCTTGTAAAAGGTTTGCCTGTTTTAATGCAAGTAACTAAAACAGGGCGTACAACGAACATCAGAAATCGCTCGATAGTCAACTCTCAATCATTTCATAAAAAAGCTGGGTTCTTAAACCCAAAATTGGTCATAGCTGACGTGTTAACCTGCGTCATTACCAACGTCATCCTACGTGGCAAATTTCTAAAACCTATCGGAAGCGCGAGTGTTCTAAGTGAATAACTAAGCATAGGTGTTTTATCTGTAAAGTAACAAAGAGAAATAATTGGATACTTAACATCAGGTGGGGCATCTAAGCCCTCTCTTCAAAATGGCCACTATGAATGTCACTAAATGTATGACATTCCATTGGCTACACAAACTATAGGACCCCCCCAACTACGTGGTGTTCTACAATTGGTTGGCTATTAACCACGTCAGTAACTTTCCACCTACGTGAGCACCATGCAGACTGAACAACCAGGAGCAGGTGAGCTTGTCTTGATACCAGCTTTCCACCAATTAAAAGTACACTCCATTATCACCTGAATGGTTCAGTGTCAATAGTGTTTGAAGTTGGCCTTGAGTCTTTACTGTTCTCTCAGATTTCATAAGGAGTATGGGTACTGTTTGGCTTCCATGCGTAGGTGTGATCTCCTCATGCGTCCAACTTTCTTCCATCACGTGACTGGACACCATGGTTTGAGCTATTTCTTGTATTTGATTTTATTCCACAATAGTCCTCTGACGTCTTTTGTTTTCACTTGACCTTCTTGAACAGGAGCTTCTGTTCTTTCACGCTAATTGTATCTAATGTTAGCCAATTCCAGTTCTGATAAGACTTTGGCTCTCTTGGCTCATCCAACTCCTTAGCTGAAATATATTATGTTTAATTCAATTGCTTTTGTAACTGCAACACTAAATTGAGGCCTTCCCCATTGCTCAAGACTGCTATATACGTAGTGGAACATTCATTCTTTATTCAATCCATATGTATCTATGAGATATATATGTATATGTTGGCGCTTGCCGCTGTCTATTCACTATAAGCATTTGGCTAGCTTCATGATTGCTGTGCTTCTTGCGTTTCATTGCGTCTGTACACGTTTAAACTAACTATCTTCATTATGTTTATGGCATAAGTCTCTTCATCTTGATCCCAAGACGTCACTTATCCTTGGTACCTCTTTGTTCTTCATAAATCATCTGCCTCTCTGGTCTGGTTATCTGCTATTTGGATGTGATTCAGTTTCGTATGATGTCTCCATTCATCCTGGTCATTCAGTTTATTTGTTTCATCAGGAATCGCGTTCAAATGGCCATCATATTGTCTTGAATGTAGGTATGGTTTCCTCAATGGGTACTTTACTTCCCATATTCTTGTTACGCTCACCTGGCATCCACGGGGATGCCACCCAGCCCTGGTTGGATGATTTGCACTCTCGAACCCTCTCCCGTTCCCTTGGTAAGGCCTCCGGTTAAAGATGGGTCTGCAATATAGGAGAGCTGGATTCAATACCAGATTGTCTTTATATTTTCCCACCTCCCTTGGCCTCAACTCCTTCCTCCCCCTTGGGCCCTCTCCTCAGCTTAATATTGTAAATGGTGGATTCTCAGACCTGCTCCTCGTGGCAGGGGCGCGTAGATGTGGGGGGCAAGCAGCGACCAAGTTACTTCACTGGTGCAAGCCCCCCATGTGGGAATCCAGGCCTTCTGCGACACCGTAGGTTTGCTGCTTTACAGTCTTTATATGCCGTTCTTATGTTCCTCTTAGTTAGAATAATAATGTCTTCCTTCTTTCCTTTTAGGTATGGAAAGGTATTTTGGTGTTGTCATGCAGTTTGAAGATGAGCATGGGCCGGTAGGCAAAAGCGCGGGTGTGCGATGCTGTCCAGTGAGTAATGCACGAAGCACGGCGCTGTTTCGCATTTTATATTGCTAACCTGTGTCTTTTCTCTCCTTGCAGGTTGCGATGTTCCTCACTGAGCACCGTAATGTTCCAGCAATGATACTGACCAGGAGATGACTACCCAGGTAAGAATTGTGTGGCTTTCTTCATTCAGGAGGAAACGTGAGTAAACGCTTACTAATGCTGTCTTTCTTTCTCCTCTTTCCAGGTTATGGTATTGCAGGTGGGTGGAACTGAAGTCGGCGATGGATTGAAGACAGGATACTGTTTCAGGTAAGTTTCGTAGTGTTCTTTCTCTCTCTGCAGGTCCTTGGTTTCAGGTAAGCTGGCATCAAAGAACTGGACACGGTGAGCGTTACGCTGCCCACAGCAGAATAACGCAAAGCATGTTCTGCTGTTTGGGTGCTGTTTAAATAGTCTCAGGTAAAGAAGTCCAGGTAAAATAGGCCCAGGCCTGCCACACCCAAAGTAGTCCAGGTAAAGTAGTCCCAGGGTTGCCACACCCAAAAGACTAGACCGCACAGCTCAGTTCCTTGTAACTGAGCTATGTGTGTGCCTCCATGTTGGCCGAACCCCCCAAGTTAAATAGTCCCAAGTAAATAGTCCCATTCTAATGTTGGTCTTCATGATGGTTATGACCCTGGTGCCAAAGGCGCCAGGCCTGACCCCAAGAGAGTCTTGGATGAGGTTTTAAGGCCTTTGACCTGGCCCTAAATGGAAGGCTGACTTGCCAGTGAGGGCCAGGGGCAAGGGTCATGACAATTCGCTTAGGTATAGGTATTCTTATGGGTACTGCACAGAGTCGTTGCTCTTCTTCTTGCTTTCTGATTGGTGTAGTATATGTCACATACTTTGGTTCATACTTCTCAGGTAATGTAAGCGGGTAAGGTGGAGTGGGGGTAAACTTGGCTCCTCCTCTACCAAAGGGACTCATCATGCTAGTCCCAGTGGCTGTGGATAACTTAAAGAAGATGAAGGACAGTTAATTAAGTCCAAGGAGTGGTTGAAGTGTGATCCAAATCCATCTAGAGACACTACATGAATCGTACATGGATAAGGGTTAAGACCCTATTGTGGGAAACCAAGGAAATATATTGAAAGCAGAAAATGTGGACAAATCCCCCAAACGAATTAAAACATTTGATTCACATGATTACCAAGAACTATCTGAAAATAGACTATTAAGGTTGGAAGAAGCTTGTCTGGGAGAAGGGAGTCATTCTCCTGGATCCCCCTATTTTTTTTGAAGTGTATTGAAACCATTAACAAGGATGCAGACAAGCTGGCAAAATCCCCCAGAAGAATTAAAGGATTTGATTCACATGATTACCAAGAAATCTTTTAAAATAGACCATTTAGGCTGGAAAAAGCCTGTCCAGGAGAAGGGACCCTGTCTTTTCTTTTGATATTTGATTAGTGGTAGGATTAGAATAGGAAAGCTTTTGGACAGAGGACAGATTATTACTTTGGACTGCCATACTGATTACAAGGCCCATAGTTAGTTTTATGTTAGGCAGGGCCAAGGTTTGTGATAGGAACAGATAGGATTTGTCTTATTATTTTAATAAAAATAATTGTAAGGATACCACTATTTAGTCTGTATCCTTCTTCTGCCCTACCACAGATTCCTTAGGACTAAACTTAGGTTTCTAAACTTTAAGCCCGATTTCAGCCATGGATACCACCAAAGAGCCAACATTCCTCACTATCATGCTCCCAGGTAGTGTGAGACACACTGAGATTCTTCATGCAATCCTGGGAAAGGATAGTCAAGAACTATTGTGCAACATTGACAGCGTCAAAAGGGTTTGCCCTGACTGATAAGTTCATTCCAAGAACATGGAGTGACAAAACATACACTGAAGAAGCTAGAGGACAGAATAACACTGCAGTGGATGATAAGGAATATGTTGCTGAAGGATGCAATAGCATTGGTCCCAGGACGATCGGCGTTTCAAGGATTCTACTCACCTGAGTTCCGGGTACGCGAGTCAGCAAGGGAATTCCACTTCATTTGGACCTTAAAGACTCTGAATGGTTGGGTTCTGGATGTCCAATTTGCCATGGAAACTCTTGAGAATATTCTGCAATTACTTGACAAGACTCCATTTTTGATGGAACTAACCCTGAAAATTCCTTTCACCCTCATATCATTATCACCCTCATCAAGAGAGCTCACCATATATTTGTCTGATTTTCGTTCATTTTTAATCTTTATTTTATTTCAATCAGCAAAGATTACAATAACATCACCATTGAGCAGCTATAATTAACAAACAACCAATTCTCCTTATTATATATTTACAGACTACTAAGAATCATTCCCAAACTGTACTCACCCACCAAACATAATGATACAGTACCACCCACAAATACAACACAAACCACAATACCTGACACCAACCACACAACACCCCACAACCTAAATGTCTATTACATTATTAACTATATGTTACCCCAACCTACACTTCCCCATACAACACATTAAAAGGCCCCCACCACTCCAAATATTCCCCCTCTTTATTTTGTTTTATTGATTGAATTTTTTCAAAACCTGAAATACCTGCATATCCAATAACCAGTTCGCCACCTGAGGCTTCTTTCATGTTTCCACACTTTCATAATCTGTTTAATGGCTACTAATAAGGCTTTATCACACCAGCCTGAAGCATCACAAGCTTCCTCGCATCTACCTTTCTTGGATAGAAAAATAACTGCCATAAAAGTATGCAGAAAGGATATATCTACTGTAGTATCTATTGTGTCACTTCCTCTTGGTCTAAAATCATTCACCAGTATATTTACAATACTAATAGCATCGATGATGGCCTTCTTTCACCAAGAGGTAATTTAGATCCATCCCTACCTGGATGATTGGTGATTTGTTGCCAGGTCAGAAGCAGATTCAATGAAACCGACCTAGATGGTATGCACGGTGCTAGCACACCTAGAGATTTTGGTGAATTACAAGAAGTCTCACTTGCATCCAACGCATAGCCTGGATTTCATTGAAGCCACAATATGGATGGATAATGCTATGGGGTTTCTTCCCAGTGCCAGGATAGACAAGATCAGGCTGTATGTCCTCAGGCTGTTGACAGGCCATCAGTCCACACTGAGCCAGACACTGTTAAGGAGGTCCCAATCAATAACCGATAATCAATAATAAAACAAACTAAAAATAATCGAGTAACTACAAGTGCACGTAAACCCCAGCTTTATTCAGACATGAACAGCCGGGGGAATAAAAAAATCATTCTCAAATGTTATAATGTAAGGCATAAGCTTTTAAATGGAAAATGTGTCATAAATGGCATCATGGCTAGTGATTAGAAAAAACCTTTATTGATTCACACTATTTGTCATTAAGATATAATATGTATATGTTCTATAGGGGAAGGCTGGTACTATTACATATTCCTTAGGTGGTAGTAGTTCATCCTACTAAAAATGATACACTTTATTCTACTGCCTGTGATGAATTAGTTGATGTCATCCCTTCTTTTTGTTGAGAAAGTCTGTTCCCATATGGCCGAGAAAGGCATAAGGTATGCGTACCTGATCCTGGTGGTGGCTATCTGAGGCAGGACCACATGGGGGAGACATCCCTCATCGAGTGGCGGCTCAATTCCAGGTGAGACATGCTAGCCTCCTTCACCTTCTAACACAGTCTCTCCCACATCATACTCTAACAACAATTCTTCTTCCCCTTTTAGAACTCGTAATATGTTTCATTCTGGAATGAGTGAATCCTATACAGTGAAAGGGAGGAAAAGACACATGTCCACCCCTGCAAATTCTGAACTAATGAATTTTGAAACTACTAAAATATTCTCATGTGATTTCCTCTCGTCTATGTATGCTAGTCATGGGGCTGTTGAGAAGGCTCAAGTCAACCAATTAGCTAACTACAGTCTCAGGGTGCCCAAGGATTATAGTCATGCAAAGGGAGAACAGACTTAAACACAAGTGTTAATCATCAGTGTCCAACCACTCTGAACAAAAAGGATGGACTCAAGGAGATTGTTGAATACCAGGGCCAGAGAGGCAGAGATTGAGAGGAAGCAGATCCACCTTGCTCGACGCAGGCCAGGAAACGAAGCAGGTGACAGCCAGAGAAGGGAGCAGGCCGCTGGCAAACCATTGCCGACATAAGAAGCTTGGGAGAATGTATGCCACCCGGGAGCCTGCAGCTGGAGAGGATGCCAGAAAAAGGCACTGTGAAGCAAGTGTCAGCAAACAGGGCGTCAACAGCAAAAGAATGCTCCCTGGCGAGGAAAGCCAAGTCCACAGAGAACACTGAAGAGGTTAAAGATCCTATGGTTAAATGAGCAAAATGGACATATGTTAAAGAATCCTGGCAGTCAAGTATACCCGGCCATGTGCGGTGAGTGTGGGACACACACTGAAAAGTGTATGTTGTGAAAGCCCTGGAAGGAGAGCACACCAGGCAATGAGATTGTAAGTCTGGGATCTGCACACAAAGTGACTAATCTTCCTTACATCATTTTATTTTGAAAAGTATAAAATACCTACTTAAGAAACTCCGGAGAAGGGAAACACCTCTTGAGAATTTTTGTACAAAGTATAATACATCACAAGAACTCAATAGAGGGGAGACACCTCCTTGGTATGTAGAGTAGTAAATCATCATGAGAAACCTCAGGGGAAAGGAGCTCCCCCTGATGTTTATGGAACATTGATTATTTGCTTCTTTGTGCACCCTTTTGGAACTTTGTGTTCGAACTGTGTAAAGAACCACAATTAACCAATTTGAAAGACCTGGGCCTCATAATGAGTCTGGGTGTATTTTGGCGCAATTTCCATCTAGTGGACATAACGTTACTGCCTGAATGGGAAGCATGGCCATCTTCAAACTAAATCCATCCAGAATCTCCCACTTGCTGGAAATATCTGGACCTGGAAAAAAGCCAAAATGTCACAAGAGAGGACCTGAGGCAAGGTGCCTGAAAATCGCTTGAGGAAACCAAAGTTCAGTGAGGGAGAGCTGGTGGTCCTCACTGATGAGGTTGTGGTTCACAGTTAGGAGCTGTATTGCACTAGGTAGCGAAAAACCTCAGGCCAGCCAAGGTCAACCATCTGGCATGCCATCAGCCATAAGGTGACTGCCATGGCCAGCATACCGTGTGACGGGGAGGACTGCAGAGAGCAATGAAATGACCTCTGGATCAGGGTGCGTGGACTCCTGTCTCAACATCACCAGGATTCCCTGGCGACCGGAGGTGGTACTATAGAACCGCTGGTCCTCACAGCCTGGGAGAAGGGCAGCACGGTCCAGGACATTGCGGGAGTCAGAGGTGCGGAGGTGGGTGCCAGCAGCCAGGAGGCAAGAGGTGAGTCAGACCTCCCCCCAGCACAAGTCCATGCACAAATATCAGCCTAGCACAAAACGCTCCAGTGGACTGATACAGATGTCAGAAGACCCATAAGCTTGGCAGGCTAATCTGACTGTAGTAACAGGGTGCCACATCAGCCACCCTGCATAGCAGCCATGAGGCTGGGCACGAAGGGCACTGCTGAGCATACCAGCAGTGGAAAGGGCTGATAAGTGACCTATCCAAGATCCAATGCACACCACACCCCTGCCAGTGCACCTTGTGGCAGCAGGATTGTGGTGTGTGAGCAACCACAACACCACGCAGCAGTCACACCAACATGTTGTGTGCCAAGTTGGCTTGCCCCATGTTGGCATGGCAGATGAGCCACATGGAAGAACACGTCCCCCTACACTGACATGAACAAAGCTAGCCAATCACTGTACACCACAGAGCAACACTGCTGGCTGCACAGCAGCGCCCCTTAGAGCCAGTACAGTGCCATAGAGGAAGCCACCACACTGACTCCCACAGTGTGTGTTCCACCCAGGGAGGGAGTGTGGGGGCTTGAAGGACCACAAGCATGCAAGTTATACATCAGTTGCCCCAGCATGGACACCCTGCCTTCCTCACACATAGGCCAACTGGCCATGTATCGCACACACATTGCTGCACCCATTCACACAATGATGTGCCCACATGCAATGTCCCCTGACCAACCATGACCACCTGCCCAAATGAGTGTGATCCCACTCTGTACCATATCAAATGTGTCTTGCATGCCAACACACTTGGAAGAACCATACCTGATAAAAATTCATGCATCCCCTACAGGCACTCATGCATCACCATAGGCATTGGAGGAGGATGAGGGGGCAGGCCCACTTGGAAGTGGTGTCTCCAGGCCCACAAGGTCAATAACCACCACCCCACAAAGGTGCATACAGGCTACACCTCGGCAGATGGACCACTGTGAGACTCCATGACCCAGCAAGGCCAAGCCTACTACAACACCCCAGGCCACCAGGTGCACCCCACAGTCCACTGCACGCCCTCCCGCAGCTGCAGTGACTGACACAGAGGGAACACCACCTGGCAGCACAACTATTGAGACACAAGTGGACATCAGACCAGTGTTAAAACCTGCAGAAGGGCCACAAAGCCTGAGATCCCTCACCTCCACCAGCGTGTCCAGCACCTGAGCCAGACATTGACACACCACCCTATGGGTCCCCAGACCACAGCTCAGAGTCACTGCATAGTCTCTCTCCCATACAGCACACACCACCAAGCAACATTGTGCATCACAGGCTAGAGGAGAAGGAGAGGCAAATGAGGGAGATTGAGGCAATTGGGCACACCCATTCGGTATACCTCCAGGCAGTACACGACTTCCTTCAAGGGTCCAGGCAGAGGCAGCTGCCAGTACTGCCACCCTGACTGTTTATGGGAAGAGGGTCAGGGAGATGACCAGAGGGTTCTTGGCCCTTGCAGAGGCCATCCACTAGATCATGGAAGTCACACTCCAGCACATCCGTGGGCCAGGCTCGATAGCCTCCACTTCTGCAACACCCACTGAGGAGTTGCAGCAGAGTGCACCTAGGTGCCGGTCCCAGCACTAATTGGGTCCCAGTTTAACAGGAGCTGGCCTGGGAGGAAGAGGCCATGGAAACAACATTGAAAACCATTTTGAACTGAGTGGCCATGCTGGGGAGTTGGTGATGGGATGGCATGTCCACGTCAGGGGGTAGCAGAACATTTCTCTTCAAGCAGATATTCTGAAGTATGGCACACACAAGCACAAGTTTACCCACTTTCACTGGAGTGTACTTCAGGACTCCACCGGTACAGTCGAGGCAGCAAAATCATGCCTTCAGGAGACGAAAGGTACGCTCAATACACACACAAGTCCCGCTGTGAGCATGGTTGTAGGCACTATCCTGCGTTGTTCGTGGATCACGCAAAGGGATCATAAGCCAGGGCAGCTGTCGGTATACAGAGTCACCTGCATGGGGGGCGGCACAGACATTAGTAACAGTGCAATGTGTGTAGGTAGCCTTACACAGTATCAGGGCAATTGACATCCTGTGCATGCATATGGGGCCTCATTCTGTTTCATGCATATGTACGCTGTCTGTGCATGCTGTGTGACTTGTATCATGCATTGTTTTCACTTCCCATGCACCCTGTTTCCTTGCAGCAGATGTATGTAAGGTGTCTGTTGGTGACATGTGCAGCTGTCTGTGGGATGTTTCTACCCACGCATTCCAAGCCCTACAACAGAACGGTGCATTACTGGCATTGAAAACATCATGATGGCCATAAATCACCAGAAAATGCACAGGGAAAACATGAAAAATAGGTTGCCATCCATTTTTGCTTCTGTCAATGTTAATACAAGAGACCATTGCCAGGCCCTATCCTTTGGCTACACACAGAGCAAAACCAGTGCTAAGGAATATGGTGCTGTTCAAAATCCATTTTAATTATTGTCGAAAATTGCAAAAATCATGAGCACAAAATTACTCTACTGCAGAATCCACATCAATACCATGTTAGCAAGGATCATATGCTAGCAAGTCAAATCCTTTTTTTGAAATGTATTAATTCAAGACATCTCCCAAAAATGGGTGCAGTACACGCGCTTGACACTAACCGGCGCTAGCGATCTAAACGCTGACAGGAGACCGGTATTTCAGGAGCTGAAAAGGAACCTAAGCCAGCTGGGACTTCAAAGCCTTGCTGGTTAATGAGAATTCTTTACACCTACTGTTCCCGGGCCCTATACTAGAAGGCAGTCTGATTTAATTAAAAGTTCAAGTGGCCTCTGTCCATGGGAAGCTGTCACACCTCAGAACTCCACACAAGAAGGCAGGAAATCACAGGTTTCTGTTAACCAAATGCAGAGTGGCACCCTGGACTGATGCCCTGCTAGCAGGAAAAACTAGACAACGGATGCCTTGAGCTGAATGGGATATGCTGATTTGAGGTGTAATTGTCAACAGTTGCTCTGGGGAAGGCAAGACACATGATCTCTGAGTCAAGCCAAGTTCCCGGGTGTGGGGGCAAACAAAGGGGTGTACTGAATTGAGAGCAAATGTATGTTTTATTAAATTGCTTATAGAATATTGTATTAAGCTGACAGAAATGTACAATTTGGGGATTCTTAAAATGAGAAATGTAACCACAATTTGAGACTAAGCTCAACACTGTGTGATGTTCTGAGACCGAACCCCACGATTATTAATACTACAGGCACTGTGCTTACACTAGAGAATTTAAAACTTATTGTAATGTGCTCAGGGAGGGGTTGCAGGTCTGCGTTAAATTTGATGCCGAACCGACCATGGCAAAACCCACAAAAAGCGCAAAATGTTGTTGTTTCTGAACTCAAGCTCTTAGAAAGACCAGGCTTGAACAGAGACCTGTCTTAATTCATCTGTGATGTGTATATGTATTATGAACCACGTGTGTATCTGGGAAACCTGTTTGTTATGAAAAATGTATTTTCTAAGTAAAAGCAAAGGGGCGTTTCTTCAATAGATTGTAAAAGGGTAGCATCACTCTGACTCACAACTTAGTTATCCAGTTAAAGGACAGAAAATCCTCTAGCCTATCAGGATCCTTAGTGAGTTGGGCATAGAAAGTTAGCCTTCCCACCCATTTTCAAAAGACATAAAAAGAGCCACTGAGACCTAGGTAGGGACTGCTCTTTCCACTTTCTTGTGAAGCACTTTGACGGACGACTTCAAATTCAGGCAATATTCAGAGACCAGAACTTAGAAAACCAGACTCCAGATTCCAGAACTTTCAAGCAGAAGGCCTACTGCAAGCTAAAAGTATTCTCAGCTGGCCTTACAATTTTGCAAACTGATTTACCCCAGACTTCCAAGGGGCACATCAGAATAAAACAGCCGCGCTGTGCTGTTTGATTCTTTGGCCAAGAACTTTCGCCAGAATCAGACCCAGAGAGCAGTGCTGTATCCAGAACCGCAGACCAGACCAGATCTCTGTGCAGTGCCAAGAGCTTTTGCCAGAACCAGAGATCCAGACCAGCAGAGCAGAGAGAACCGCAGCTAAACCTGTTGACCAGATCTGTGAGAAGGCCCATTCCTTCCAAAATTAGGAGTGTGTATCCAGCCAGAGCTGTGCAAAACCAATCTCTTAGTTTAAAATATTCTAATTCAAACCATGGCCACCTATTTAGAACTGCATAGAAATTGTGTGTCCATTCTGTAATTTCAAACCTGTGAAAGTGTCATTTGTCATTTAAATCTTACTTTATTTCTGAGAATCTACCTCCACTAAATCGTCCGTATCTTTTGAACCGCATGTCCTGAGAGCGAGATTTAACTTTCATTTTAAAGTTAAGAACCTAAGTTTTCCAACCTAACAATCCCTCATGAATCACTGATAGTGTTGACCTGAACCAATCTTAAGTACCTGTCACCTACCCTGAATCTCCTATATGGAATTAAAATCATTTTTAGCGTATTTTTCACTTCATTGCAAATCGCATTTAAAAGTATTTTTGACTGTTTAAAAGCATACCGGTTGCTCTAAGCTTGCTAGGGGGGAACAGGAATTTGTATTGTATTTGATTGTATTCCTGAAAACGGTGTGCTCTCCTTCCAGCTCCTTATATTGCATAGGGGGGAGTGAATTGTCAAAAGAAAAAGTGATCATATTATCTCTTGTTGAAACCATATCAGTTTATTTCTGTGCTGCATTCTTTCCATCATTGCTTTTCCTTGAAACCATAAAAGTATTCTCTGCTAACTTATCCTTTCTATACTAACTCCTCACTGATTGAAAAGAGTGTGCAATTGTAACATTACCCATTGTCGATCAACATTATATTCATAAGTGTGCTATCAAATATTAATTTATTCATAAAAGTGTGATATATATATATATATATATATATATTGTTTAACTTTTCTAATAAATCTTTTAATTTGCAAAACCAACCTACTTCTTGGCTCAGTGAGGTCAGGGGGATTCAAAGAGAGGGCCGTTATACAAGGGTTTATCATCCAGATCTATGTATTTGTCATAAAAATATATAAATAAGGGCTTCCCTTGGGCATTCCAGACTAGGCATTGATTTAGTTGGAGTGCTGAATTGAAGTCACTTGACAGAGTGGGGGCTCGTCCGGGATGTCTGGATTAGAACTACCTCTTGTGCAGCTTTATACAGTGTGCTAACTGACAGGATACATAAATCCTGTTGGATCAACACGCTGTGTTACACTGTAAAAGCACCCCTCAAAAGAAGGACGCTCTAAGGAGACGGTCTGTTTTGCAAAATAAAATACAAACTTCTGTAAGTCAGGAAGGAAATCAATTTCCAGAATGACGACCTTGGTAGATATCAAAACAGCCAGAGAGCATCTCTTACATAAGCTATTTGTGAGAGGCGAATGGACGGAACAGGGCCAGATGGTGTGGTTGCAGGCAATCGCACCCCAGATCACTGCAACCGTGCCATACATATGGAGAGATCAGGGTCCATTAATTGAGGCCCTGAGTGAACTATATATGGCCCCTAAAGCCAAAGATGAGCACGACAAGATTGTCAGGATAGCAGCATATTTATATTTATATATGGGAGCCAGAACAAATGTGCTGAAGGCCAAGATCTGGCAAATAGGCAACAGATGGCATTAGAGAAGGCCCAATCTGACCTGGTCTCTTCTGAGCAGAGGCTGCACAGGAGCCAGGAGTCAGAAAATGAGAGTAGACAGTATCTCATTAAAATCAAAGAGGATATGGGTATCCTGCAACAGGAAAAGTCTGACCAGGATACCAGATTTCTGGCCTTGCAGAAGGAGTACCAAGAAGGTTTGGACTCCCTACTGCAGAACCAGAAAAAGCTTGAGCAACAACTGGACTTCAATAGGGCATGCACAGAGCAGGTAGTCACCCTGCAAAGCAACCTAGATAGGGAGAAGGCAGAGAGCAACAAACTGATTCTGAAAGACCTGGATACCCAGACAGAATTTGAGGAAGAGCGCCAGAAAGCTGGTACCCTTAACCATATTAGTGCCCATTGGAAAACACTCAGTGCCATGCTATTTTCTCTGATTCTTAGCTGTTTCATCTCAAATTGCTGTAGCTCACTAGAAATCGATAATACTATAGGATAACCATACATTTTTTGTTTCAGTATATTTTTCTCTATAAAATGAGCCAAAAAGCACACGTGTGTGTCACACCCTGAGGTCACATGACATGATTCAATATGGTGGACACATATCACTGTAAAGAGTATATATCACTGACGACAAAGGTAGCACTTTCAGAAAACTATTTTTTTCAGTAGGTAGATGGGCAAATTTCAAGTATATTATGTTTGCTGCTCAGACAAAAAACTGAAGTTTCATGTTTTATTTTATTTATTTATTTTTTGGGGCTTAGCTAAGTGCATCCCATGAGTGTCAAATGTGAACTTTTTTTCCAATCCACAAATATAATGAAAAAAGTGAAAGGAAAAGACCAATAATTTAGAAGCATCATTAGGGAAATCAGGTTTTACTTAGTAGCAATATGATGCAAAGGAAAATAAATATTCTCAAACATTCTGGGTAGTCTTACATATACTTCAAAATGGCTGACATTGTTTATTTCCCTTGTTGTTTTCCCTGCAAGAATCTCTATTGCAGAACTGGGACTCAATAAAGTCTAGTAAATGGTTTTTTCTGGTATGTATGTTTAGTCATCAGACAATTTTCGAACGTGTTATCTCTGTATGTGAGCCAATGGGTCACAGTGTCTTTATATCTGACCTTTGACCTTAAAATTCACTACATTAAATGTGTTTGTCATCATATCTTTGTAACCCTAGATCTGTTTATCTTAATTGCAGTGTCTTTTGAAAGTTAATGACATGTTCTCCATAATCCATTGTCTAATATGTTGAGAGGTTATGACATTTGACCTTTGACCTCTGAATAATCAAGTGCAAAGTGCTTTTTTAGTAATTGTTATACAACCGTGGGACTGATTTTGACAAATGAGGTGTCTCTTCGAAAGTCCTGAATTGTGCTTCTTAATTTATGGATCAGATTAGGCCTCAGGATTTGTTATTTGACCTTTGACCTTAGAATCTCTCACCCAAAAGTGTTTTTTTGTTGTTGCTCTACTACCATTTAGCACATTTATATAAAAGAGGTGTTATTGGAACAGTCATGTTGGGTACTTTGACTTGGAGGCATCAAGTAGGGTCTAGGGGGGTATGACATTTGACCTTTGACCTTAGAATGAGCACTTCCAAAGTGTTTTTGTAATTTCTCAGCAACCATTCATTTGATGTAGCTGTGTGGGGTATCACTGTAATGGACATGGTATGTGCTACTCATCAATGGGGTAGATACTCAAAGTGGCCTTTTTATTTGACCTTTGACCTCAGAAAAAAGGATTGTAAATATGATTTATTTGTGATATTATGGCAATTCTTGAACAGTTTTAGAAAAGGGTGAAGCCAACACGAATGTATTGGTATGTACTATCACATCTATTGGATAAATAAGTCAAGTGGAAATTATCGTTGACCTTTGACCCTTAGAATAATTATTCTCAATGTGTATTTTGCTATTGCTTTGGAACTGGGTTCGATATAGACAAATGTGCTGTCATCTCAATCCCGTGGTACATTCTTTCGTATAAAAGGTACAGATAGTTTGAGATGCTTTGGGATTTGACCTTTGACCTCTAAATCATTCAACTAAAACTTTTTTTTGTTCTGCTACCATGTAGAACATTTATACAAGCGAGGTGTTGTTGGAATGGTCATGTCATGTACTTTGTCTTCTATGCATCAAGTAGGGCATGGGGTAGGAAATGTGACCTTTGACCTTGAAATTTGCATTTGCAAAATGTTTTTTTGTAATTTCTCTGCAACCATTTGTTTGATTTCGATGAGTGGGGTATCACTGTAAAGGTTATGGTATGTGCTATCTCATAAATGTTGTAGCTAGTCAGAGTGGCCATTTAATTTGACATTTGATCTCAGAATATTCTAAATATGACTTTTGATTATATTTTCACAACTCTTGAGCAGATTTATAAAATGTGAAGCCATGAGTAATGTGTTGGTACGCACTATCCCAGGATTTGGATATCTAAGTGAAGTGGCAATTATTGTTGAGCTTTGATCTTAGAACAATCATTCTTAATGGGTTTTTGGCAATTGTTTTGAAACCGTGGAACCAGTACAGACAGGTGTGATGTCATCTCAAAGCCATGGTACATACATTCCTATTTTGTTCAAAAACCACGGACCAGACATACATTACAGAAATGTGACTATAATATGGAAACAACACCTGATCCGGCAGGCCACATTGCGGGGCGATGGCCCTGAGCCCACATTATAGGCCCGAGCACAGCGAGGACCTCAGTAATGGGCCCAGCTGCCATTACCCCATGATCTGGCCTGCCGGATCTGGTGCTATTGATAGTAGTGTCTCAGGTTTCCAATCCGGAAACCTGGGTTCTAATAACAATTTATTTTGTTGGAATAAATGGTATGTTTCCCATTCAAGCAAAATATTAACTTAAGATGGGGGCCGTGGAGATGTAAGGTGTGGCTCCATGCTGAGTCCCTCTTCTATTTCCACGTCGGCCCATGATGGAGGCTGGAATGGCGGCTTGCAGCTAAAAGAATAAGCTGAGTGGGTTAAAAGGGTCTGGAGGGGAGGAAACGATGACCGGAGGGACAGGGGAGCATGGAAGTAAGATGGGTTGGAGAATGATTTGTTCTTTGAACATTGACCTCTTGAATTTGCCAATGGCCATTTCCTGAAAATGGGAGAGCCAGCAAAAAGCATGACTAGCCATTTAGCATTAGTGTCTTATAAAAAAACATAGGAAAAAACAAGGAATTTGGTCTCTTAGAAAAAACTGGAGGTTGGAACTAGAATGCATGTTTATGACATTGCCTGAAATTATGTGATCTTTGGAACATCCCTTACAATAGCTTTTCTCAAGGGGTAGAGGCAAGCGGGACCTCACTGGGTGAGACTCCCCCCTATAACCCACCATTAACAGCTATAATCAAAAAGAAGACAAGAAGACCAAGCTACTGTTTGTTACTGTGGTATAAAACCATTGTTTCACCATAAGGAGAAGTATTCTTGTAATACTGAGAAGAAGAGTGCCCAAGTAATTGAGAAAACTCAGGAAACAGATACAAATGACTATGAGGCTCCGCTCTGGAAGTCCCAGCAACATGTGATACCGAACCTTAGGTGGTGGCGTGAACGAGCGTCAGTGGACTGTTAAGTCCAACAATGACGCAGAAACCACAGACCCGCTACCATCAAAGAGCGGACACTGAGCGAGAGAAAGTGAAGCAGAAAAGCCTGAAGCCAACCTGACAACATGAGAAAAGTTCTTCTTCCTGAATACAGGCCCGGTGATAGTGGTAGGGACAGAATAGATTAGTTTTGGATGGAGAACAGATCTTCAATTTGGACTGACTATTACTGACGACCACCCTAGTTAGTTTTGTGTAAGGCATAGAAAACCCATAGTTTTGGGAGAGTTAGGAGTTTACACCTTTTCTTGTAATTGATAAAATACTTGATACTGGAAGATATCAGTCTCTGTCCTTCTTCAGACCATCCACATTACCAATGCAAATGTGGGTCAGCTTGGACAAGGGAATACATTCAGCCTTGAAAAGAGGTATCATGTTACGCTACATATAAAAAATGTCTATGTTGAACAAAGTGTTGCACATAAATTCATAGTGCTCTGTACAGTGCTTGCTGACAGCGAACATGTTTTACATACCATACTCAATAACCCTAGCTAATATGAAATAACAACACACACTCTCTAACACGCTCTCCAAATGGGTGTGCAAAATGGACACAATCCTTTTGTGGACCTTAACCACAGCACATTGGGAGGCTAGTGGGTGCCTGCACATGTTTTCTAGTCTCTAGGGGAGTATGCACAGTTAAAGTAGCTGTGTATGTTAAAACAAGTGGAACAGAGTAATTAGTTTGGTTTGGTTGTTTATTTGTATAGCGCACATCGCCCTTAGGCATCTCGGCGCTTAGCTCACACACCAATCAATCCCCAAACCCATTCCCACCTCCCTCAATCCCCCTCACCCATGCCCTCCGACCTCCCTCAATCCCCAACACAAAATTATTTTTAAAAAATTAAAAATTGAAACATAGAGGCTGAAAATCAAACTAAGATTACTCCCTTGCTTGCTGTGTCTTCCTCCTCCTCTGCACAGGCTCCCTTGCTTGCTGTGCACTCGCTAACTTCAATCTCTCTATCTCTAACACCCTTGATACTCTGGCCCCTGTCATGTGGGTCGGACTGAAGCCTTCCAAAAAGAGCAATTCTTGGTACGACTCTGATCTGGCTGCCCTTAAACACATGTGTTGGGCAGCTGAGTGGAAATGGAATGCGTTAGGTGGACCGCCCCTCTGACAAACCGGCCTGCCGCCTTCTTCAAAGGCAATATCGACTCTGCATCCACTCTAAGATAAGAGTCTTTATTCAAGCATGCATCTCTGCGGCATCAAACAACATGGCCGATCTTTTCAAAGTCTGTAAGGAACTGGCCAATCCTGCAGCAGCCTCCTCTTCTGTGACACCCACCAAGGACTTTTGTGTGATCTACAGCCTGGGTGAAGAGTACCAGTACTTAGAAAACTGTGGCCCTCATTCATGGCATTCAAATGCACTCCTAGCAGATAATGGAGTGGAGTGTACCCAGGGTACACATCAGGGTTTGAAATTGAGGGGAGCTGGGTGCTAGTTAGCTCCTGCTTCTAGCATAGTAGAGCCTGGTTAGCTTAAAACCAACATCTACCAGGAGCTACCATTGGCTCATATGGCCAACTGGTGCCTTCCAACCACGGAAATGTGACATTAACTTTGAGTATTTGGGAATGTTAATACAGAAGAATTAGAACACATCTAATAAACATTTAAGCACAATGGTTCATACAAAATGAACAAAAAGGAGCATTTCTGGTGGCTCCTGGTTCCCCTGTGGTAGCTCCTGCCCACAGTGGGATGCCCAACACTCAGGAGCTGGATTTAGCTCTTGCTCATTGAATCTCAGTTCCAAACCCTGCACATGTATGGTGTCTAAACAGGAATCTGTAGTGTTCATCGTGGAGTGGGTCATTCTCCCCTTTGTCGCACTTGCAGCCTGCCAAGCTTGCCCATGGGCGCAAAGCTCTCTCTCAAAAGGGTCATTCATTTCAACCAGCTGAGACGCTCGCCTGTCACTTTAGGCCTGCATTTTGGGTAAAACGTGTTCCCCGTGCAGGCGGTAGGCTATGCCATCAAGAACTAAGCTGGGATGCCCCTTTTTCGTTACTTGGTTTTGCTTGTGCACTCCCATGTATGGCTGCTCTGGACAGGGCAGGCCGTTGTATGGAGAGGGATCAGTCTCCAATGTATGTTAGCTACAGCCTGGGAGAAGTGTGTTAGTGCTGAAAGTAACACTGGCCTTCTACATGGCTTGAACAATGCTCTCCTGGCTGTCACAGCACTGGAATCTACACAGTATCCTCACATACTGTGTCTGATGAGGACTGCACAGTGCTCATCATGGCTTAGGGTCAGTCTCGCAGTTGTCACACTTGCAGCCTGTCTGTGGGCACAAGGCTTTCCATCAAAAGGGTCATGCATTTCAACCAGCTGAGAAGCTTGCCTGTCACTTTAGGCCTGCATTTTGGGTAAAACGTGTTCCCCGTGCAGGGGGTAGGCTCTTCCATCAAGAAGTAAGCTGCGATGCCCCCTGTTTGTCACTCTGTTTTGCTGGTGCACTCCCACGTACCCCTAACCCGGACAGAGCAGGCTATGATATGATATTTTATTTGTATTGCGCTCATACACAAGTGTTTCAGAGCGGGACGAGGCAAGTGAGGGGAACAAGGGAGGACAAAACAACAATCTTACTAGGCCCAGTGACATTGAGAACGCACAGGTGCATGGGAAAGGGAAGGGGGAAGGTGCAAGAGAGAGGGGAGGAGTGGAAAGTGCAGAGCAAGGGATAAAACAACAACAACTGGTAGTGCAGCCAGCAATGTGGCAAGTGCAAGGTTAAAGCGCAGACAAGGGGTGTCTGATAAGTGCAGGTAAGGGGAATGTAGGGTTACAGATACAGACCCAAGTGCCAGGGTTGCCAGGAGGCAGTGCGGGTGTGTGGCTGGGTGGGCAGGGACCTGGGCCCGAAAATCAGAGGGTAACCAGGTGCCCGGTGCCGAAGCAGACAGATCAGCAGGGGAATGGAATGGAGATGGGTCAGAGTCCAATTTGTGTCATCGACATGCCTATTTGTTAATTATTTTTACGTGTATATTATTTCTAGGGACTGGGCACTTTTTGAAGGGTTGTTAGTGTTAATTTTATAACATGTATCATATTTTTCCAGAATATATGTACAATGAAATATATTTATTAAAATAGGGAGGGAAAATTATTTGACAAAAAAAATGGTAAACATATTTTTTTCACTTTATATTTTTTTGAGTATTTTTTACTTGTTTTCCGAGTTAAACCTTTTTAAACATTTTTAAAAAAAGAAGCCCCCAAACTTCTTAATCTATCCCCTCCCCCACATGGAAAACCTGATCAGTTTTATAATGGGAGGTAAAGTACATATAGGTGTTTGTGTAGACAATATTTTGCAGTGTCTTTCATGTGTATCACCCTACACTTGAATCATCCGGGTCTATGTTGCATGGGGTGCTATGGACAAGAAGCGGGTAGCATCTTTCATGGATGCCAACATTGCAGCCTGGGCACCAGTGGCGTGATCTTTTTCGTCCACCAGGCTTACTTCTGTCAGAACATATGGCACAGTCCCTTTCTTTCTTTGCCGGCAAAATGGCAAAACCATGCTCCTTTGATGATGGGGCGAGCAGTGGGGTTGCTGCTGAGTGTTCAGAGGACGTTCCCTCCTGAGACAAGCAGAGAGCCTCTATGATATCAACTACAAAGCTGTGCCTGCTAAGGAGTTTGCTGTGTTCAGTATTAATTTTGTAAAGCTCATAAGCGTTCATTATGGAAACGTCTATGAGGTTACGCCATATCTTCGACCAATACCTATGTGTTGGTCTCTCTGCAGCAAACTCATATATTTTTCTGTCGCTTACATCAACCCCACCCATTCCTTTGTTATAGTCAAGAATGATTTGGGGCTTGATGGCTGACTGGCCACATCTAGTATGCACGAGTACATCACTTGCCAGACTGGCAGTGGACAGCAGCAGCACAGGCTTGCGATGGCTTTTTTTTTCTCTAAAGGCACATGCCAACAACCCACCTTTTCTCAAATATTTTGATCTACCCGGCTGTAACTTGGCCCTGGTTATCTCGGGTGGCAAACCCTTAGAGTTGACCCTCACTGTGCCTGTTAGAAGGGTTGTGGTCAATAAGAGATCCTCAGCAAGGCCGACACTGGTGTAATAATTGTCGGTCATTAAGTGATATCCCTTATTAAGTAAGTCACAAGACTTTAAGAGGCTCATGACCTTGTTATATACAAATCCCTTTTCACACCCTGTTGTTTTATCCCTGCCTGCATACAGGTCAACGTGCAAAATATAGCTGTTGCTGCTGTCACAGACCTCAAATTTTTTAATCCCAAACCTGGCATGTCTTTTGTTGGGCATGACTGAATATAGGCGACCCTATTCTTCATGCCAATCATGGACTCATCAATGGAGAGCACCTGCCGTGGCACATAGTATTTTTTAAATGCACGGTTCAGGGAGTCCAAAACTGGACGCACCTTATGCCAGGGATCAAACCCTTCCTCTCCTCGTGCCTTTGCAGTGGCGTTGTCATTTAAGTGGATCATCCGTGTGACAATGAGATATTGCCACAACGGCATGACTTGGCCAAAGAAAGGTGTGGCCTGAGAAGGGTGTGTAAGGTCCCAGTACATTTTTACATTTTTCTTGCGAATAATTCCCATATTTATAGAAAGGCCAATCCATTTTTTTAGAAGTGCCACAGTCAGCCCTCCATTCATCCACCGGCGCAGCCGTGAATGAGGATGAATTTGGATCCACTCTGCCTTTGCTGCTAGTAGATCCCTTGCATATTTGTTTGTCTCCCTCACTATGTGGATTAGCAGGTCCATTGTGAGGAACAAGTTAAAATACACAATAGCAGGGGAATTTCTGGGTGGAAGACTGCGACCCCCTGGGTTCCTGACGCTGAACTCCACTCCATTGCTGTATGGATCTGCACCAGGCAAAACCTCATCCCAATAGGCTTCACAAACATCTTCCTGTGACAGTCCCTCCTCCCCAGAGTCGTCATTGCACTCATCCTCAGAGGGACTATCCTCTCCACTGCTTGTCTCTGGCAACCACTCAGGCTCAAACTCAATATCACTCTCCCCTTCTGAGCTAATGTCTGGTGCCTCTGCCATCAGCTCAAATAAAGCATCTTGATTGTCAATTCTAAATCTTTTTGCTGCCATTTCTTTCCCCTAAAATATCCTGTCAAAATGTTTTCTAAATTAATTGATCCTTTTCACAATCTTTTAACCCTCTCAGAAAAAAAAGTCTAATGACAGGATGGAGACAAAGAAACTTCAGCCAATAAAAAACAAAACAAAAACACACAGGGATGGTATCCTGTGTCCTAGAAAGACTCAGGAAGGGGTAAAAAAAAAAAGAATGTCCTTCCCAGTAAAGCTACACGAAGTAGAATTTACCAAAACACAATCACCTAGTCACCCAAACTTCCAAATTCACCTTTGAAATCAATCTCCTTGACAAATAATTGGTTTCACACGAGCAGTAAAAACACAACCTCTCTCCTTCACACACAAAGCCCTCAAAGAGAGATTCCTGTCAGTCAGAGGCTAAATGTACCTTTTTTTTCCCCTTTCACTGCCGCAAGGCTGAACTTTATTAGCAAAGGTCACACACAATGGACATGTCTGGGCACTGTAGCACCCCCTGCTGCCTGGTCATGCCCCATAGCTAACATTTGTTATACACATGAACCCCTTTGAGGAGCCTTTCTGAGAATACTTGACATGTTTTATAATGTGGTCAAATGTGGGGACTGTGGGTGGATTTGGTTATTTTATTGAAGAATATCAGTTCTTTCTTAGAGAAGAGAGAAAAAAGAGCTGAATGGGTTGTGTGTGACTGTCTTGTCAGAAAATGTTTTTGGAGAGCCTTTTTCTTGAACAGTCCCTACAATCTATTACTGTAAAGTGTGTGGTAAAATTATAATTTAACACCAAAAAGCACTTATAAACCAAGAAATAGATCTACATTTTCTGTCACAAACATTGGAGAAAAAAAAGTCTACTTCGCCTCACACAGAGAGCCCTGTCAGAAGGCCTGCTGACAGAAAGCAGGTAAATGTATCTATTTCAGCTCTCCATGGCTGCAAGCTCAGCCCCTTTTGCAAGCAGCACCCAGTGCACATGAATAAGAGTAACCACATCGCATTGGTCATTTATATTGCATGCTTTTTAAATGGAGAAATGGTAGATGTTGTTAATAATCATGAATGACAGTAAAAACATGAAATTAATGCACTTCCTCCTCTTTTAAAACACCCACTTCACTATGGGCAAAGCCTGCTTGGAAAAATGCTGTAGTGCAATCAAAGTGTGGCATGAAAAAGAAAGGGTTCCAGGGGAGTACAAACTTTCAAACTGCAGATCGTGTGGGCTGCAAAATCCTCCCACCACGACACATATTGATTATATTGAGGAATTATGGGTGTTGTAGTAAAATAAGTACGATCTCGAGAGCCACATGTTGCAGACCCCTGCTGTGGGCTTAGTTACCTCCTAATCATAAACACATTTCATGCTTTTAAATGCCTTCCATTTCGGTAATAAGCACCACAAACAATAATTTTGAGAGAGCCTGGCCAACCATAGACACAGCTGGGATCACTGATGCGGGCAAAAACTCCTATGGTGGTAATTTCTGCTTCTCTAACTTCACCAGCCCTAAGACCGAACATGTTGGGAAGATCATTAAGCACATTTTGCACACAGAAAATGTAAACGAGAATAAAAGGTATGCACTTTTATTCAACATATTCCATGTGGCCACATTTGGTATAAACTAGCAACACCTGAACAGACTGCCTTCCTGAAGATTACAAGAGACATGAAAGCGCTTGGAGCAGAAGATCAACTGGACTGTGGAAGGTATACTAAGCTGGGAACCAGAGTGCGCCCCGCACCTCCTAGTTTTGATATATATATATATATATATATACATATATATATATATATATATATATATATATATATGTATATATATATATATATATACATATTAATTCACCTACAAAAAAAACCAGAGCAATAGAGAAGCAAGATCAATAGTGTTGCATGCAACATGTCAGGCCGCTCAAACTACTACAGTGTAAAGTCTCCTAAAACAGGATGACTTTCCTCCTGAGAGCACGGCGTCCGTGATAAGATATCACACACGGCAAGCAGGCGGCTCAGGCAGAAAGGGGGGTGAAGGTGGTTGGTGCAGTGCTCACTCCCATGCTGCAAAGAAAACACACAAAGAATTGGTTGTCACCCACAATAAGACTAAAATACTCCCCCACAAACTTATCAATAGACGATCGCGATGTCCAAATGGTGGTGAAAGTAGGGCAAAATCGTTTTGCGAACCTTAACCACAGCACATTGGAAGGCCAGTGGGAGACTGCATATGTTGTTCTAGTCTCTAGAGGAGTATGCACACTTTAAGTAACAGTGTATGGTAAAACAAGTGAGAAACTGAGTAATTAGCCCTCACACACCCATCAATCCCCCACACTCATTCCCTCCCACCTCCCTCAACTCCCCACACCATGCCATCCCACCTCACCCATGCCCTCCCACCTCCCTCATACCCCAACACCAAATTATTTTAAGAAATTACAAATTGAAACATAGATGCTGAAAATCAAACTAAGATTACTGCAAGCAACCAGTAGTTTACTGACATATTTAGAAATGCATTAATTAAAATACTGCTGAGGCCTAGTCTAGTGGTGATCCCTGGTCTACTGTGTTGGGTGTAGAGAAGACGTTGGCCGGATCCACCTGCAAAAAAAAGACGGATGCAGAGATTTTGCCGTCAACCAGCTGCCCAGGGGAGCGCAAGGCGGGAGAACTAACTCCCCATCAGGTGCTCCGATTGGCAGGTTGGATAGACGCAAACTGCATGGGCCTAATCTAGTGGTGATCCCTGGTCTACTGTGTTGGGTGTAGAGAAGACGATGCCCGGATCCACCTGCAAAAAAAAGACGGATGCAGAGATTTTGCCGTCAACCAGCTGCCCAGGGGAGCGCAAGGCGGGAGAACTCACTGCCCGTCAGGTGCTCCGATGGGCAGGTTGGATAGATGCAAACTGCATGGGCCTAATCTAGTGGTGATCCCTGGTATACTGTGTTGGGTGTAGAGAAGACGATGCCCGGATCCACCTGCAAAAAAAAGACGGTTGCAGAGATTTTGCCGTCAACCAGCTGCCCAGGGGAGCGCAAGGCGGGAGAACTCACTGCCCGTCAGGTGCTCCGATGGGCAGGTTGGATAGATGCAAACTGCATGGGCCTAATCTAGTGGTGATCCCTGGTATACTGTGTTGGGTGTAGAGAAGACGATGCCCGGATCCACCTGCAAAAAAAAGACGGATGCAGAGATTTTGCCGTCAACCAGCTGCCCAGGGGAGCGCAAGGAGGGAGAACTCACTGCCCGTCAGGTGCTCCGATGGGCAGGTTGGATAGACGCAAACTGCATGGGCCTAATCTAGTGGTGATCCCTGGTCTACTGTGTTGGGTGTAGAGAAGACGATGGCCGGATCCACCTGCAAAAAAAAGACGGATGCAGAGATTTTGCCGTCAACCAGCTGCCCAGGGGAGCGCAAGGCGGGAGAACTCACTGCCCGTCAGGTGCTCCGATTGGCAGGTTGGATAGATGCAAACTGCATGGGCCTAATCTAGTGGTGATCCCTGGTATACTGTGTTGGGTGTAGAGAAGACGATGCCCGGATCCACCTGCAAAAAAAAGACGGATGCAGAGATTTTGCCGTCAACCAGCTGCCCAGGGGAGCGCAAGGCGGGAGAACTCACTGCCCGTCAGGTGCTCCGATGGGCAGGTTGGATAGACGCAAACTGCATGGGCCTAATCTAGTGGTGATCCCTGGTCTACTGTGTTGGGTGTAGAGAAGACGATGGCCGGATCCACCTGCAAAAAAAAGACGGATGCAGAGATTTTGCCGTCAACCAGCTGCCCAGGGGAGCGCAAGGCGGGAGAACTAACTTCCCATCAGGTGCTCCGATTGGCAGGTTGGATAGACGCAAACTGCATGGGCCTAATCTAGTGGTGATCCCTGGTATACTGTGTTGGGTGTAGAGAAGACGATGCCCGGATCCACCTGCAAAAAAAAGACGGATGCAGAGATTTTGCCGTCAACCAGCTGCCCAGGGGAGCGCAAGGCGGGAGAACTAACTCCCCATCAGGTGCTCCGATCGGCAGGTTGGATAGACGCAAACTGCCTGGGCCTAATCTAGTGGTGATCCCTGGTATACTGTGTTGGGTGTAGAGAAGACGATGCCCGGATCCACCTGCAAAAAAAAGACGGATGCAGAGATTTTGCCGTCAACCAGCTGCCCAGGGGAGCGCAAGGAGGGAGAACTCACTGCCCATCAGGTGCTCCGATGGGCAGGTTGGATAGACGCAAACTGCATGGGCCTAATCTAGTGGTGATCCCTGGTATACTGTGTTGGGTGTAGAGAAGACGATGCCCGATTCACCTGCAAAAAAAAGACGAATGCAGAGATTTTGCCGTCAACCAGCTGCCCAGGGGAGCGCAAGGCGGGAGAACTCACTGCCCGTCAGGTGCTCCGATGGGCAGGTTGGATAGACGCAAACTGCATGGGCCTAATCCTGTGGTGATCCCTGGTCTACTGTGTTGGGTGTAGAGAAGATGATGGCCGGATCCACCTGCAAAAAAAAGACGGATGCAGAGATTTTGCTGTCAACCAGCTGCCCAGGGGAGCGCAAGGCGGGAGAACTAACTCCCCATCAGGTGCTCCGATTGGCAGGTTGGATAGACACAAACTGCATGGGCCTAATCTAGTGGCAATCCCTGGTCTACTGTGTTGGGTGTAGAGAAGACGATGCCCGGGTCCACCTGCAAAAAAAAGAGAGATGCACAGATTTTGCCATCAACCAGCTGCCCAGGAGAGCGCAAGGGATAGGACTCACTGCACGTCAGCTGCTCTGATGGGCGGGTTGGATAGATGCAAACTGCATGGGCCTATTCTATTAGCAAGCCCATGTGTACATTTACAAATCACATGGAGGAGATAAACCTAACAAAATCATTTACATTTATAGAACAAGAAGAGTGTAATAAACTTGGATTCCTAGTAAACATACCATGCTGCTTGGAAAATCACCACACAGTGCCCACAGCGTAGGTATACCCAGCTAGTCACCGTCTTACCTGGAAGTTGATTTCAATGATCTGCAACACTTGCCTGCACATTCATCTGGTAGTGTGCGTAGACATCCGTAGCCACCGTTCTCGATGACATAATTCCAAAAACATAGAATGAAAAGAAGTCAGTCATGCAAAAGAGGCACAGTCCCTCCCCCCACCCATTACAGCCGACTTCAGTTGTTAAATTTCCATGTCTCAGCAGGCTTACAGCTCAACCTCTTGCAAAGAAACATCAGCAGGAGTCCTCACTATTCCAGACATTTGCATCAGACACCCATTTTACCAGAAGAGTTAAGACCCATTCTCCTGCACCAGACCAGAGAAGACTAGATGGTGGAGTCACATGCATGTTGCAGAGTAGCAAGAAGGCAATGGAGGGGAAACAGAGGACACAGGTGCAGACGATGTACCCAGGGGTAAATATTCCCAATTAACACAACTATAAGACATCCTAAGGCACACACCCCCATCAGAGACTCACTTAGGCCATTAGTCCCACTGTCACCACATCCAGCACTCGCATATCACATTGCCTCATCAGATGCTCATCACAGGCAAACAAATCATATCCGACCATTCCTGCAGTCAATCCTATTAGTCAGTAACTCTCTAATCTGGACTCAAACACTCCCTTGCTTCTGATACTCCTCGATCTTTCTTCTGCCTTTGACACAGTCAACCACTACATCCTCATAAACCGTCTCCATGATACCCTAGGATTCCCGGACAGGGAACTTACCTCCTTCCTTTCAAACAGACCATCTCAAGTGCAAATGGGTCCTTTTCTCTCCTCCACCTCACTCTCTGCCTGTGGCGTCCCTCAGGGCTCTATCCTATCACCATGGCTTTTCAACATCTACCTGGCCCCTATGGCCCACCTGATCTCCAACTTCTCCACTAATTTCCAGTGTTATGCAGACGACACACAGCTTTCTTTGAAGCTGCCATCCTCTACATCCTCCTCCCTCATACCCGACTGCCTGGCCGCTATTCAGGCATGGTGCTCTGCCAATGAGCTCTGCCCTAATGCCAGTAAGACAGAGATCATTCTCATTGGGATGCTTGCTCCTTTTTTGTTCCCCACGCTCTCGCCAGACTACTTGTGTCCCCTTCATCCACTTGTGCGGCAAAAAACCTTGGGATCATCTTTGATTCCTCTCTCTCCTTCTATCCACTCATCACAGACCTTGTCAAGAAGTCCAACCTTCAGCTGCACCTCCTTCGTGGGCATTGTACCTTTCCTCAACTTCCCCCAGAAGCCCAACATCTCCAGAGCCCGGGTTCTCTCTAGGCTGGACCACTGAGCCTGGGTTCTCTCTAGGCTGGACTACTGCAAGAGCCTTTTCCTCTTTCCTCCCTTTCGACACCCCTTCAACTAATACAGAATATAACTGCAAGACTTATCCATGGCCTCAAGCCCAGGGACCACATCTCTCTAGCCCTAGAATCTCTCCACTGGCTCTTGGTGACTGCAAGGATCAAATTGAAGACCCTTTGCATCATCCACAAGGCTGTCTGTGGCCTGGGACCGCTATACATCCAGCTTTCCCTCCATAAATACCTCCCGACCACCTGCAAAAGAAATGAACGCTGGGACCACGAGGCCACCTGGTAATAGAACCACGCCCAGGTTTGTAAACACACTGCGGGAACATTAATTAATATTTTAGAGGACTCACACACTAACATGCAGTATAAAATCTGAAGATGGCCGACAGGGGAGGAGCAAAGGGAGTGTTTCCTACTGGCTATGCCAGTATGACCCAAAACGACAACTATAGAGCACTAAAGTGACTGAAATTTGTTGAACTGGCATGGAAACGAGGGGAAGATCCCTCCATGATTAGACTGAGTCACAGCCCCAGCGCTGGCAGAGCGCCTAATGCCATGACATCAATGACTGTTGCGTGGTTGCCCTAAATATTTAAAACATATTTCTAAGCACAGTTTATAATCTACTGTTTAGTGGGAGAACAAACGTTTTTCCAAAGCGTGCCAATGTGTGCACGAAATGCAACTCCCTGTGCACTGCACTGCAAGCTGTCATGTATGCATCCGTTAAGGGCAAAAGCCTTAAGAAAACAAGTGTGGAACCCTATAAAACATGCAAGTGAGCAGATCGTAAATGGACATCTTTATACATTCAATTGGTCTTTCCCCAATCAAAGAAAGTGCACAAGGCAAATAATCATGTGCCTTTAAACATCAACACCAGACAAATAATCAGGTAATGACAAGGGCAACTAATAAGCATTTTTAACACATCTGTCATTTTGAAAAATAAATACATCACTGATTAGCCAAAGGTTTGCTAACATCTGAACATTATTGTTATCTATCAGCACTCCACGGGACACCGTGCAGCCAGTAAGGTCAACTGCCCTTACTTAGCATATCAAAGAGGTTCTAAGTTTACCAGTTATCAAACCAGCACTTAGCGCCTCTTTGATAATTGCAGCTCTCTTGTGGATTTAATGATGATGACTGATTTAGCATTTCTATAGTGTTACGAACCCTCATGTATCTGTGCGCTGCTTATTGCTAATTTATCGACCTCGGAAGGATGAAAGGCTGAGTTTGGCAGTTTTGGGATTCGAACCTGCATCAGCGGGCTCTGCACTGATGTCAAGGCGAGTGCTCTACTCGCTGTGCTATCGGACCGGCTATATTAATGTGCTTCAATACAGCACATGTCACGCAAATAGCAACAAGGGACTGCTTTGAAATCAGCACATCCACCAGAATGCATGCACCAGTCTACCTGGCACATCCCTGCACCCACTGCAGGCTTCAGCTGCCACCTGGGCCCACTGTACTCTCTTGCACCTTCCACTCCCACACTCCATGGCACACCCGTAGGGGCACCCTCTTACCTGGCTGTACTTGAAATCCTGGTCCAAAGGGGTCTTCTCGAAGTGGACGAGGAGGTGCTGAAAATTGCACATGCTCATGGTGCTCCATTCCTCCAGCTTTGCACTGTGATACGGGGAAGCCTTGTTCACTGCCGGAGCAAAGAAAGAGCAAAGGTCAGTGGTTTGGAGACATGGGTGTAACACATGCACAAACATGTCACATGTTAAAGGACACACCTGGGTGAATGCCCCCCAAACCCCAATCCTCTGAATGCATGCACTACCTGGTGCATCCCCCCCACCAACTGCAGGCCTCTACTCCCACCTTCCACACTGCACACTGCTGTCACCACACTGGGCCATAGGGGTGCTCCCTTACCCAGCTGTCATTGGTCTCCTGGTCTCCCCCAGTGTCTCCCAACCCTTAGCATGCCATGCACGCCACACCTATGAGCACTGTTACTCAGCAAAAAACATGGCATGAGCAGGAAAGACAAATTCCACAGCAAGTCCCACAAACTAGAAGAGCCCCTAAGCCTGAGAGCCTTCAGATAAGCACATTTGACACTCATCACCACAGCAAAAGCAAACCACAACATAATTCTCGTGGAAGCCCCCAACAAGAGCGGAGCGATCTTCCAAGCTATGAAGCATGTCATCAGCCTGTTGCCAAACCCTGCAACACCACAATCCACCTACAAGTGCAATACCAGCAACAGCTTCTTCAGAGACAAGATAGGGGAACACATTAACAGCTTCAAACACACCAGAGACATGCTAGCCCAAAACAGATAAATATTAACTGAATTCAATATAATACATACATACACACATTCAAGATACTCAGATGTTTAGAATGGCCATTGTCTTTCAGATGCTTCGGTTTAGAAATATCACTGTTAGACCATATATTAGTGGCTTATTTCCTATTCTGTTGTATCCAGTGCTTTCTTGTCTACTAAAAAAAGTCAATGTGGTGTTACTCCTGAACTGGATTTAAATGGTGGGGATACAATTCACACATGCCCCCTACACCAGGGTCACTCATGATGTCTCCACGACACAACCCATCTGAAAAAACAGTAGGGTTTAACTGAACACACACAGGTCACGTGCTCAAGGACACACCTGAGAACAAGTGGATCGGGGAATGACATCCAAAAGCACAGTGTCCCCCAATCCCAATCCTTCAAATGCACCCACAAGCCTACCTTGCGCATGCCCCCCACCCACTGCAGGTCTCTGCTGCCACCTTGGCCCACTGCACTCTTCTTGCACCTTCCACCCCACATTCCATGGCACACCCGTCGGGGCGCTTGCTTACCTGGCTGTACTTGGACTCCTGGTCCAGAGGGATCTTCTTGAGGTCGACAAGGAGGTTCTGGAAGCTGCTCCTGCTCATGGTGCTCCTCTCCTCCAGCTTTCAACTGTAATAAGGGGAAGACTCGTTCACTGCAGGGACACAGATAAGATAACGGTCAGTAGTTTAGAGGCATGGGTGGTACCCCTGAATGCCTCCCCTTAGCCACAAGTTTGCCATTTCTTTTCAAGAAGTCCCCACACATTGATGGAGTGAAAGGCAGGTTACACTTGGTGTGATTGAGCAGATGACGTTGGAGCGCTGATGACATAGGTGAGGGAAAGCTGTTGACATGGATTAAGAAGGCATGGACATGGGGAAAAGGAACAGGGAAAGAAGAGGTTAGAGTCATTGAGGAGAAGGGACAGCTAACATGGGTGGGGCAGAAGCTGTGACTCGGGATGAGAAGGAACAGGTGTTAGTAGAAGGGAGAAGAAGGGGCAGTTAACAGACAGGAGAGCATGATGACAGGTGACAGAGGAGATAACACAGGGCAGAAGGGGCAGATGACATGGGGAGAAAGGGCAGATGACAGGCAGAACGGGCATGTTGTAGGAAGAAGGGGTAAGTGACAGAGGACGAAGGAGCAAGTGACAGAGGAAGAAGGGGGCAATTGTGAGGGGGAGAAGGGGCATGGAACAGAAGGGGCTGGGAACATAGAATGGGCAGACAACACTGAGAGGAGGGCAAAGGCAGTTGGCATAGGGGAGATGGAGTAGATTACATGAGGGAACCTCCAGGGACTGTGTCACGGCATTTCAACCTTTTCAAATGACAGGCACCACGAGCCTCAGAAAGGAGGCCCCCAGCAACTGCCCCTTATTGCCAGTCATCAGTCTAATAACACAGCAAAATAATACTTCATATATAACTTTTGTTCTGGGGCTTACAGTGTGCACTTAGTGGCAATCTCTTTACAAGCTGCGTTTGCCAAGCCTGTATGGCTGTCACTTCAACTGGGGAAAAGAGAAGTGCAATCACTGCCCCTTTCAAGACTGGTTCCTCCACATCAGCCACTTGCTCACAAAGAAGGATTCATAGATTGAAAGGCCCTGGCGCCTAGAGATGGCACCAGGGCATTTCAATTACCATACCACATTATAAGGATTAAATGATCGCACTTGCCATTCAAGGCACAGTAATAAGTCTTTTATTGGAGGATCCGCCTTGCCAGGCCTGGACATGTGGTGAATATGAGGATCTGTTCCAAGCACTACAGCATCAAAAACATTGACATTGTTTGTTATTGGTGAACATTTTTCGCTGATCATTTTATGTCCATCAGTCAGAATGTCGACTTTTAATAGTGGATCAATATATATTCATCCAAAACAAACCAGTCCTGCACCCTTTTGAATTCCGTAATACCATGTGCAAGGTTAACCAGAATTAAACCCTCTCGTTGCAAACCTGGATGTCGATAAAATGGCCTGCGCTGTAAAATGCAAGATCCAGACAGATGGGCACCTAACCACGTGGCCTGCTCTCTCGTTGATGAAAACATCCATAGTATACGATACAGTCGCCTGAACTTTCTGCATGCATTCACTCAGACACATGCGCACTAACACATTTAACATGCAAAACAGATATCTGCAGCCACAGTCCCTCACTAAACTTTGATATACATATCAGACACTCATCACATAACATACATTACACACATAAACGCACAAGCACTCCCCGCCATGAATAAGCACAACTAATGCTGTTTACCTTCCCGTTCTTCTGAAGAATCCTCTCACTCGTCGGTTCACTTTTAAAATAAAAAAACGAATGCACGGCAGAGCAGCACCTTTCACAGTGCTGCTCTGCCGTGCATTCGTTTTTTTTAATTTTGAAAGTATACCGAACTAACTTTGCACACAGGGTTCTGATTAGCCCTGCGGGGCAGATAAGCAGAACCCTGTGTGCAAAGTCAGTTCGGTATACTTTCAAAATAAAAAAAATGAATGCACGGCAGAGCAGCACCTTTCACAGTGCTGCTCTGCCGTGCATTCGTTTTTTTTTATTTTGAAAGTATACCGAACTAACTTTGCACACAGGGTTCTGATTAGCCCTGCGGGGCAGATAAGCAGAACCCTGTGTGCAAAGTCAGTTCGGTATACTTTCAAAATAAAAAAAAATGAATGCACGGCAGAGCAGCACTGTGAAAGGAGGGGAAGATAAGCAGAACCCTGTGCCAGCAGGCAGCAAAGCTGCACTAGAGGTTAGCAGCCACAGATTTGAAGAAAACGACGAATGCATGGTGCGGAGGACACACGCTGACTGCACGTATAGAACCTAGGAGAAAAGGGGCTGGACAGGGAGGGAGGTGCTATTTGATTGACAGTGGGAGCAGGAAAGACTGAAAATGAAGCAGGGGTGTACAACAAATGAACTGGTCCAAGTGCAGGGGAAACCATTTGTATAACTGTTTATTTTTAATAAGAACACTAATAAAAGTTGTACTTTGGAGACAGAAAACAAATGAAGTAAAATATTAATCACAGAGGAGCAAAATGTAATTGAATTAATTGGTTTAGGAGAGGTATAGACAACAGAACACCCCTCCTTTTGAAAGGTATAGCTTCTGTCCGATGAAATCGGCCCGAACATTTGACAATTCCGAGCAGGGCCGATTATAACGGCCCGTAGCACTTCTTGGGTTAAAGGCAGAGGGATTTCCTGGCGGCACAGAGGCAGGCTCTCAGTCAGGAAAGTGACACCTTAGCCCAGGAAGTCTGCCACGTAAAAAGAAAAATGGAAGAAAATCACCTGGCCCTCCAGGGACTAGGTGACCTCCAAAAAGAGCATCAAAACCTGTTAGAGCACACCAGGATGGTGGAAGATGCTCTGGCAAGAAAGGAGCAGGCCAGTAGGGATGGGACTCAGGAGGTAACCCTCCTGCAGAAAAGACTGGCCCAGTACTCCAAGACTAACCAGGAAGCACAGAGAGAGAGTTATGCTCTCTGCCAGGACAATGATAGGCTCCAGCAACAGGTAGCCATGCAGGAGAGACTGATAGAGTCTAGTAAGGCGTTGACTGAGGAACTGAAAGCACGGCCTCTTGCATGGCAACAGGGAGCAGGGGCTGATAGAGATGAGGTTAGCTGGGAAAGGGAAACACCTGAGCATAGCCTCAGGAGCCCTAGTACCAGAGGCCTTCATCTCTCCCAGTCCCTGGACTCTGTCACCTCCATGTCCCCCGGTGCACATGAGCACAGGGCCACAGGGATGGCAGATTACTATCCAGCCAAAAGTATGGGGCTCAAAGGCCAGTACCACCTAGGAATGGATGGGCGGGCATCCGGGTATGGGCCCCTAAGTACAGTGCCATTTAGTGGGGAACCCCAGGAGAGTAGGCCCACTAAGGGCATTCTGAAAACCTCTGCCCAGTTAGGTCAGTGGGGGGTACTCATCAAATCCTGGCAGCAAGGAGGAATCTGAAGACTCCACTGAACGTCACAGGACACAGGAGACCAGGTCCCCACATTCTGCCAGCCATTCCCAGGCTCGCAGCATCTGGGAAAACCTGGAGGATCAGACGGGCCTCTCTGGGAGCAGTGCTTCTGAGTCAGAGGATGAATGGACGAGGGTTACCCGAACCAAAAAGGCCAATAAGGCAAAAAGGGCCTTGCTTAAGGACCCCTTAAAACAGATTAAGGCAATAAGGAGTGTCATCACCCCTTATTACAAGAACGCCAAGTATTCTGTTTGGGAACACTTGGAGCTTTACGAGCAAATGATGGAGACTTTCCATTTGAAAGACAGCAGGAGCTGCATTCAGTATGTAAAATGGACATTCTCCCCAGAATACTCCAGTTTCTTTCCAGGTCTGGAGGACCAAAACCATTCAAGATGGTCCACATATAGGGCGGCCATCTTGAAACATTTTTCTGTTCACAGAAATCCCCAAGAGGCTCGCAAGGCAGCCTACAATTTTCAATGTGGGGAGGATCAGGCCCCACAAGAATTTGTACAGGAATTGAAGCGTGCCTTTCAGCAGACTACCAGAAGGGTATACACCAACAGGAAAGAATTTGTTAACACTTTTTTCCATGCCTTGCCCAAATACATCATGAACCAGCTAGTGAGAGATTTTCATGAGAAAAGGTCACTAGACTGGGTCATTGAACAGGCTACCTGAATCTATGAGGTGCAGAAGCCCATAGAAAATAAAAGTAATGCGCAGAAAAGCCCCAAACCGACCAGCACCCCTGCTGCTGCCAAAGTGGCAGATGTAAAGGTTGCACCCATTCTGGATTTGGAGATGGGGGGCCTAAAAACTTGCCTGCGCAGAATAATTCTAAGCCCAGAAGGCCCTCGGGCCAGTCACAGACAGGGAGTCAAGGAGGTAGTCCCACAAATGGGGTCCCTAACTCCCCTGACTATGTAAGTCCCCGCTACAAGGGAAACCGACCCATCCTGGGTTATGTGTGGACTCCTCCAGCCCATGGGGGGGATCCAGCCAAGCGCCTAACACAGGGAACTTTCCTCCTAACCTCGCACAGGAGGGCAGAAATTCACCAAACCCTGGGCAGAACTTTTTCCCAGGTACCCACAAGGTTTCCAACCCCAAAATCATCCATCCTACTTTCACCAATTCCCTGAGCCCAGACCACCTAATCTGGGAGAGGGGAGGCCAAGGGTAGAGGGGTACCCAAATCTTCCCAACCCGGGTACTACCAGAGAAGGGAGAGCTACCCTTCCTGGGATCAGCCCAGGGGAGAAAATAGAACCCCGTATCAGCCTGAGCGGGTTTCACAGTTAGAGCGCCAGGTCCAAAATATGGCACAGGATCTGGGTCACATGCTGAGCATGCCGGCGCAGAATGCCCCAAACTCTGGGCCTGGTGCTCCAGAACAATGACGGGGGCAACACCCTGATAACCCACCGGTTCCCAGGGAGGAGGCACAAGGGGAAGGGGGGTGTAAAGCCTTGGAGGAAGCTTCCTTCCTGTAATAAAAGATGCAGAGGCTGTAATGATTGGGAAGTGAGCTTTATTATACGGCCCCCGGAGGCGAGGACGGATGGTTGGGAGAATGCGGGGTTGCGTTCCTCATGGAACGTGGGGAAACAAAACATTCCTCACTCCGGGTGGAATGGAGTGATGGTGTGACATCACAACATCTCCTTATCTATGGGAAAAAGGGGAACAGAGAGGGGGGAACAGGGAAAACAGGGGTGGGATGGTTGGCTACGTTGAATCAATAAATTGACATGTGATCAATAGTAGATGAAGTCGTTGCTGAAATTGCGGATAATCTTGCGATTCCATTTCGACAGACTCTTGGCAGGTTTTTCTTCATTGGTGTGACAGGGGTCGCTCTTTCTTGTATGTCTGGCGTAGTATGTCTCTTCAGGGAAATGTTCACTTTTTGACATTATGCCATCCTGTGAGTCTGTGGATGTACCAGGTCTGTATATGTCGTTGGTTGTTGTCTTCACGTTCTCTCTTGACCACGCATCATTGAAATGGTTTTTGGAAGTGCTAGGTTTGCAGGTGACGTTGGTTATTTTCACGAGGTCATCGTGGGACCATCTCCTTCCATCGTCCAATGTGACAGATTTGTCGTGACAATGCATGATCTTTTGTGGAGATCTACATTTGGATTCACCCTTGAGTGTTTTCCTGGGTTCTTTGATGCATACCCAGTCTCCTTCCTGAAAGAACATCCGTTTAGTTCCGTTTATTTTGTCGTAGTATGTTTTGTACTTCTTCTGCTTCTCCTTTATAGTTTTATGGATTTGTTCTATGTCCAATTTTGGTTCCATGTTCATTCTCGCCTCACCGGTGTCTAGGAAGATCCATGCTAGTCTCAATTGGTTAGTTGCGGTTCTGCCCCGCATCAAAGTGAAAGGCTCTGCGTTGGTGGTGGAGTGTGGCGTTGTTCTATATGCGTACAGGGCCTCCTTGAGGGTTTCTCTCCAAGTCATAGCATTGGCGGTGGCCAGTTGGATGACGCTTTTTATCAGTCTGTTCATTCTTTCCACCAACCCGTTGGACATTGGGTGGTAAAGTGACGTAGTGATGTGGTTGATGGATCTTTTGTCAAGGAATTCTTGAAATTCTGACGAGGTGAACTGGGACCCGTTCTCTGAGACTATGTCTCTGGGGTCACCTTCCCTGTTGAATATTTCAGTTAAGAAGTCAGTGACTTACTTTGTGGTTGTGCTGGTATCTACCACACCCCATTCGGTCCATTTGGAGGTGTAGTCGATGATTACGATGATGAATATTTTTACTTCCTCCAGATTTTCGAAGGGGCCCATGATGTCTATTGCCAGCTTTGACAATACATGTTTGGGTATTTCTACCGGCTGAAGTGGAGTTTTCGTTAAGACTTTCGATTTGTCACTGGAAGCGCAGGCATTGCAGTTTTTTACTGTCTCTTCCGCCTCTTTCCACATGTTGGGCCACCAGTAGCTGTTCCTTATCCTGTTCTTTGTCAACCTCCTTCCCAGATGTCCTTCATGGGCTAGGTCAAGTAGTTTTTTTCTGAGGGCCACGGCTGGAATCACTCTATTTCCCATAAAGCTGTGATTTTCAATCATGGATATCTCATCTTTGAATGGAGTGAATTTTGCCAACTCTTTCCCAACATCAAACCAGTCGTTCATCACGGCTTTTCTGATTTCCTGTTGTTCTGTGTCAGCTTTGGTGATGCGTGTCCATTCGTTGGAGGGTATGGCAGGATTTATGGTGGCTATAATATCCTCTTCTTGATCCTCATTTTCGCCATCTTTATTACCTTGAATGGTGGGTAGTCTCGAAAGGCAGTCTGCTACTTGATTTAGTGGACCAGGATTGTAACAAATTTGAAGATTGTATTGCATAATGTCTAGAAACCAAGGCCTTATCCTCGGTTAGATAAGGTGTGGCATTTTGGATTGCAGGATGTTGACTAAAGGTTTGTGATCAGTCTTTAGGAGGATCGGTAGACCCCATATTAGATTCCTGAAATGTTGTAGGGCCCACTTGCCGTTCTGTTGCTGCTCCAGTACTCCACCAAGGCTGATCTTGCTGGCATCTACTGACACTATCGTTTTGGCTTTATAATCAAACATACTGAGGGCTGGAGCTTGGTTGATGTCAGACTTGAGGTTCTCAAATTCGTTCTTACATTCTGTGGACCATTCAAATCTGTTGGATTTCTTCATGAGATTTCTCATGTTTTGTGTTCTGTTGGCATAGTTATTCACAAATTTGGAGTAGTACTCCGTCATTCCTAAAAAACTTTTTAATTGGTCTTTGTTGGTGGGTTCGGCCAAACTCAGTATTGTGTCAAGGAGTTTTTTCTTGGGACGGATGCCCCTGGCATCGATGGAATGACCAAGTTAGGAGACTTGATTACACTTTATGTTGCATTTCTCCAGTTTGAGGGTGAGTCCACTTTTTTGAATTATCTGTAATACGCTCATTAGTTTGGTGTCGTGCTCTTCTTCAGTTTTGGCTGATATGAGAATGTCGTCCTGGAAACATTGTACTCCATCGAGGCATCCAAAGAGATGCAACATGAGTCTCTGGAAGACTGCTGCGGCGGAATCGAGCCCGAATGGCATTCTATTGAACATGTATGCTCCCAAAGGTGTGACAAATGAGGTGAGGGCTTTTGAGATGTCATCTAAGGCAATTTGGTGATACGCTGAGGAGAGGTCTAAGGTGCTAAAATAGCTTGCTGGTTTCATGGTCGATAGGAGTTCAGATATGTTAGGAAGTGGGTGTCTGTCAACCCATATATTTTTGTTGAGATCTCTCAAGTCAACACACATCCATATGGAATTGTCGGGTTTCTTTACTAGGACGATGGGGGCAAGCCATTCAGAACTCTCTATGGCTTGTATAATGTTCTCATTGCATAGACGTGTGAGTTCATCTTTAAGTGCTGCTTTAGTCCCAAAGGGGACACCAAGCACTCGATGGACCACGGGGACAGCTCCTCTTTTCAATATGATTCTGTGTTGGAAACCCTTAAGCAATCCGATTTTATTGCAGAACACTTTGGGGAATTGCTGAGCCAAATTGGATTTGATGTCAGTGTTGTTTTTGAGCACAGTCAATATAGGAGTATCTTCCCCAGGGTGGATTTTCACTTGGAGGGCCACTTTCTCTTCCCATCCTACTACTGAGGAACCGTTCTTGGCTACAAACAACTTACAGTATTTTTGTCTGTCGTGAAACTTGAGTTTGACCCATGTGTACCCAATGATGTCAATGGGGGTTTTCCCATACCCTGTGGCTCTCACCGAGGAGTTCCTTAGATCATGGACTTTACCAGAAAGTACTTTCACAAAGGTCTCAAGATCCACCATGGTATATGGGGACCCTGTGTCTACCATTACCTTCAAGGGTATGTCGTTGACGTACATGTTAACCCATGGACCGCTCGACTCTTGGAAAGAGGTGACCGTGAGGATCTGCACTTGTGGACATGTCTGGTTGATGGACAACATGCTGTCACAAACCCATACTTGTTGAAGGGTCGTCTGTTGGCATTACCGTATCTTCCTGGTCTCCCTCGGGTGTTGAGGCAGACTTTGGCGAAATGACCTAATAAACCACATTTGTAGCACTCGACATTGTTAGCAGGGCACATATTCCCCGCATCGTGGCGTTTATACCACCCACACTTTTGACAACGCGTGGGGTTTTGATTGTCATACACTGAAACTCTCCCTCTTCTGGAGTTACCCCTGGTGTTTTGAGGTACACTCCTCACGGCTGCTACCAAGGCTCCGTCATGTTCAGATTCAGAGAAGCCATCTATGGACTTCACCTCAACGCCCTCTTTTATGAACAGTCTCTCTTTCATGCATCGGTCCCCGAATTCCATACTTCTCACTATTACAGTGGCTTGATCTAGTGAGGGGTTCTTCGTTTGCCACAGTTTTTGTTGTATGCTGGGATCTGCCACATTGAGTACCAGCTGGTCTCTCAAATATTCATCCCCAACACCAGTGAAGTCACACGTAGACATGAGCACCCTGAGGGAGGCAATGTAGGTATCAACTGGTTCACCCTTTGCCTGTTTCCGGGAAAAGAACTTGTACCTCTCCAAAACCACGTTTGTTTTACTGCCGAAATGCTTGGTGAGTTTTGCCAAGGCTGTGTCAAATTTTAGGTTGCCGTCGCCCTCTGCATGATCTGGCTCAGGAAGTGCCCTGAATAACCTTAGGCCTTCGGCCCCTATCCAGTTCAGGAGGGTCGCTTCCTTGAGATCATCATTGAATTTACCACCACCAATGGCTCTGAAATATATCTGAAAGATGTCTAGCTATTGCTCCCAGGGGCATGTTGGGGTACCGGGGCAAGGAAGAAACTTGGTGGGGTGTGGCACATTCTGCATGATTGGCTGTGAGGAGAGCGTGGGGTGTGGTCACTCCACCGTTCAGTGGGTCCTCTTTGTGATTGCCCAGTGTGCTTGAGTGCAGTTCCTGATGTTTGAAAGTTGTTACATGCACTATGAGTCCTGTGCACAAAATTGTCTAAGTCACAGAGTCTCCGGGGCAAACTGAAACTTGTTATACTGTGTTTCACTCTCAAGAATCTGTTTCCATTCTGATGTGTGTTTCTCTCTTCGCAATGTCTCTCTGTGCTCCTTTCACTGATCCCTGCAGCCTGTGAGGGCGCTATGGTGCGAGGCTATATATAGTTGGGGCTGCTGGGATGGTGGTTATGGAGTCTTTGGGAGCGAAAGTGAGATCACAGGTGTTTATGTCTTTTGTCCCTTCCACTGCCCCCTGCAGCCAGTGGGGGCGCTGTGGTGCGCGGCTTTATCCTTGGGGCCGCTATGATCAGTGTGATCAGCTGCTGGAAATCCGTGGCGCTGTTGCCGTGGAAGATAGTATGGACAAAATGGCGGCACGTAGGGCACGTTGTGAGGTGCTTTCCTCAAATGGCCGTTGGTGTATATTCGTAAAACGTGCGTTGAGCGCTACAGCTGTTAAGGCCCAAAGTAAAAGAAATCGGTACCTGCTGTGCCGTCCTGCCGCTCCGCGAGTCTGTCGGGCGGCCCCTTCTCCCTTCTCACTCGGGGCTGGGGAGGGGGGAGGCAGGCGGGAGCGGCAATGGAGGAGAGCCGCAGGGGCCGCAGCTGGTGCTGAAGAATGGCAGTAGGGCGAGCGGGGAAACCCCGGGGGCCGGGTGCAGGTCACCGGGAGGAAAGGGAAGCCTCGTCGCCAGATGTAATAAAAGATGCAGAGGCTGTAATGATTGGGAAGGGAGCTTTATTATACGGCCCCCGGAGGCGAGGACGGACGGTTGGGAGAATGCGGGGTTGCGTTCCTCATGGAACGTAGGGAAACAAAATATTCCTCACTCCAGGTGGAATGGAGTGATGGTGTGACATCACAACACTTCCCCACTTGTAAACAGCCCCTGGAAACCCAGGAACCGGAAACGAAATCTCCTACCCCTGAAGGTCTGCCACCCAAGGAGCAGAGAGGAGGTAGGAGAAACAAAGGACCCAAGCAGACCCATTTTGTGGAGGAGGTACAGATCTTCCAATTTGAGGGAGAGGGATCCTCAGAGGAGCCTGGGAAAAAGGATCTTCTCCTTCAGAGATGGGGGAACTCCTCCCAAAGAAAAATGGGTCCCAAGAGATCCAAATCCAGACTGGGTTGATGTGGGGACTGAGCTAGCGCCGCCCATCATCTCATCCCAGAAACAACAGCATCAAAATCCCCTGGTTCAAACCCATCCTGGTGACTGCCTCCAAAAAGGGGGGGGGCAGCCCAGAACAGAACCAGGAGAACCAACAACGGCTCTGATTTCCAGTTGCCAACTTTTTCTTGCAGATTCCCATGACTCTCCACAGAATTCTGGCCAGATCTCTTCTCTCACAATGTCCAAAACTAAAAAATTGGCCCACCAGTTGTCCAAAAATGTGCATTATCTGTGCCCCCTTGAGGAGAAGGAGGGAAGATACTATGCCCCGGTACAAGTACAGGGGCAGGGTACAAATTTGGCACTGGCGGACACTGGATCCCAAGCTACCCTTCTGTCCAAAAGAGCCTTTGACGAACTAAATGCAGGGAGGGGGGAGAATTACCAAATTCCTCTCACCTCTCTTCTTGGACAACTTCATTACTTTGACGGGAAAGAAATTCCCATCGAGGGGACTGTGGATTTGGACATTAAAATTGGGTGACACAAGGTGAAACACCCGGTCATAGTAGTGACTCCAGAGGGCACCCCTTGTTTACTAGGGAATGACCTCCTGAGAAGGTTGTCACCTCTAATAGATTGCGTAAACAAGGTCCTCTGGGACCAAACTAGCCGACCAATAAAATTAAAACAGAGTGTCAACCATGTTAGTTTAAACGGCACATGCCACATGGTTGAAAAAAAATCTGACCAAGTAGAATTTCACTTCCAGAACAACCAAATTCCAGATGTGACACTAATAGCAGTAGGACAACAGACTGGTGACGGGGGGTCCTCTCTATTTCTGAAAATCAAACTTCCTTCCAGTTTAAGGTGGTATTCCACACTGGAAGGAAACACTCTGAAATTCTTTACTAATCCACAATCAGACATTCCCACTCCAATAGTCCAGAAAGATGTGAAATCAGCTCAGAGCCTGGCTGATATTCAGCAAATTGGAGAGCAGTTGTTCATCCCTCTTCAGTTAAATGATGGGAAGGACTCTGTTCTCGCCCAAGTGTGTGTGAACAACGGTAAGAGCTTCATCAGCGAAGCCATGTTCCGCCAACTCCCAAAATATCCAGACATTCCCACATTCAAACTGATAGACAAATGGGAAATGGATCTGGAAACACCCAATTCCAAACCTCTCCTGCCAAGCAGGTGTATGCTCAAAATCTCCATTTGCAACAAGAGCATAGTCCATAATTGTTGGGTCGTGGGAGACGTCACTGCCGCCTTTTACTTAGGCAGTGACATTCTCAATCGCTTTGCCATTAGTTTGGACCTAATAAACTTCAAAGCTTGGTCCCGATTAGCAGATAATCCCAAGGGCTTTGATGATCCAGAAAAAGTATTTAGGTTAGCTCAATTGCTACCTTATGCATTTGAAATTCAGTTTAAAGAGGAAGTCACCATCCCAGAAAGGACCCGACAATTCTCCCTGGAAGTGAAAGTTAAAAGAGGACAAAAATTGAAAAACCCTGATGCTTATATTCATCTAAATGCTTGTCTCCAACAGCAAGGGTTGGGGGTAAGCCCAACACCATTAGTCAACATAGAACATGACACCATTCCAATAGAGGTGGATAACAGCGACTTAAAGAGTATTACTCTAGCCGCAGGCACCATTATTGGAATGGCGGTTGATGATGTCATTTTTCCATTGATTTAGGAAATGAACTGTTAGGACCAATCCCCAAGGAATGTTTTGACAGTGACAGTGATGACAATACAACACAAGACAGGATCTTTACCCGGCATGGGGGGAACTTCCTGGTGTACACTTCCTGCCCTTATGGTCAGGAAGATGTGACTTGTGACTTCAGAAGGGATGAGGTGATTTTCCAGGTCCATGAGGGCTGCCTTTCCCACCGGAAGCCTCCAGTCCAAATCAGCACCCTGACCAGGGACTTCTCCACCCAGCTGGAGGAGGCCGCTGAGATAGCAAAACCAGAAGTCTTTCCAGGCTTCAGGCAGATGGTGGAAGAGAGAGTCAACCTAGCTGATGCCTGTGTGACTCTGGAACAGAAGCAAAAGTTGAAACAAGTTTTCTTGGATTTCCAAGATCTCTTTGCGGTAGACTCATATGACTGTGGTTGCACTAACAACCACACAACAACAATTCCCACAGACCCTGGCATGACTCCAGTGTTTGTGAAGCAATATCGCTTGCCTCTCGCATCCATGGAGTCCCTTACTGAAATAATTAAGAACCTTGAGTCCCGGGGAATAATCGGTCCAGTACACAGCACCTTCAATAATCCGGTGCTGGGAATATTGAAGCCAAACGGCCAGTGGAGATTCTGCGCCGACCTTAGGGAGCTCAACAAACGGTTCCATACTTCCCGATGGCCTCTTCTCTACATTGACCAAGGGCTGGCCCAGATCCAGGGGTCACAGGTATTCACTGCAATAGACCTGACCAATGGATACTGGACCATGCCTGTCAGTAGGGAGGACCAATTCAAACTGGATTTTACCTTTGGGGGCCAGCAGTACACATTGCCCCAGACTCCCTTCGGATACCTCAACTCTGGCAATGAATTCAACATTTTCCTACATAAGGCAATGCCCGACCTGGGTGCGAGGGGTAACCTGGCTTATGTAGATGATGTCCTCATCAAAAGTTAATCTGTGGAAGAACACATAGCGGAGATCCGTTATGTTCTGACACAGTTGAGGGCCGCCGGAGCAAAACTTTCCGTTCAGATAGCACAGTTGTGTAGAACCCGTGTTAATTTCTTGGGGCATGAGATTACTCCTCAGGGTCTCTGTCCCCAGGAAAAGAAAGTGGAAGCACTTCAGAAACTAAAAGACCCCACAACTCTGAGGGAAATAAGGAGCCTCCTTGGACTGACTAATTACAGCAGAATGTTCATTGAGGGCTACGCAGAGATCACCAGACCCCTGATTCATCTCTTGGTGGGGGGGGGTCAAGTGGGAATTGGGTCCAGAACAATCTGAGGCAGTAAGAGAGCTCAAAGGATGCCTCTCACAAGTGCCCTGCCTAGCTTACCCTGTCAGAAACAAGGAGTTTTTCTTGGAGACAGGGTTCTCTAATACATGCTTGATTGCAGTGTTATATCAAAAGCATGACAAGGTCAATAAAGTAATCTCCAATGCAAGCAAAACTTTATCCTCTGTGGAGGAAAAATTCAACGCTTGTGAGAAGGCACTCCTGGCAATGGTGTGGGCATTGAAGAATTACGACCCGTTTATCCAGGGGGAACACATCATAGTGGAAACTCCATACCAGCCTCTGCAATATCTCCAAAGTGACAGAATCTGGGCCGGAAATGTGAGCAATTCCCAAATTACTTCCTGGATTCTGTCAATGCAAGGCTTTCCTGTGGAGGTCAGATATGGCCAAAACAAGAAGAGTCCCCTCGCGCAAGGTCTGGCTGACTTGCATGATTGTGCCAGAGAAAACTGTCTCGAGGATGAAAGTCTAAAAATCAAGGACAACATGGAGGCATACCTTAATTCCCCGCACAAAGTCTTTGAAGAAGACAAGTGTGAGGGAATGCCCACTGTCAACATGGTAAGAGCACCAGTGATGCTCTTACCATGTTGACAACAACCGGGCGAAATAACTGGTGGCCGGCGTAGGGAATGCATGGGTGAACGAGTCCCCAGAACCCTCTGCTGGATGCAAGATTGGTCCCTGAAGTAGTCAGGTGGCAGAGTTGATGGCTGTGTATCAAGCCATCCTCACTGCTGTCCAACATCAACTCCACAAACTGCTCATAATCACAGATTCAGATTATGTCCGGAACGGGTTCGTGGAGCACCTGGTTAATTGGAAAACCAGAGGCATGTTATGTGCTAATAACAAACCCTTGAAACATGGGAAGTTAATCCAAAACATTGATGATCTGGTCACCTCAAACGGGATGACCATCTACTGGAAAAAGATCAAGGGTCATTCCAAAGTAGAGGGACAAGACAAAACTGGAAATGACTTAGCTGATCAGCTGGCAAAAACCGGGGCCATCCAAGGGAATCTAATAGAGATTGAGTCCCTGTTGAGGGAATTCCAGGTCACTGCTGTCACTAGGTCCCAGACAAATGCTCACAATGATCTTTCAACTGCACAATGGAGTAAGGAGACCCCGGATGCTGATATGATCACGGCTCAGAAGGGGGATCCAATAATTGGTAAGTTTTACCAACACATTGAGGACCCTGAGAACTTTCCCCTGACGGATTCCGATTACATTGGGAAAGAGGTCCTTAGAGTGTTGATGAAATGTCCAAAAATGTTCTGAATCCAAGATGGTTTGTTGGTAAGGAAATCCCAAGCTGGCCATGATCAGTGGGTGGTTCCTACCTCATTCCGAAGCCTGATGTTAAGTCACGCCCATGATGCGGACACAGCCGGTCATAGGGGGTTTCATACAACACTTGAAATCTTAAGAGAGTTGCATACTGGTCACACATGGGGCAGGACCTCGACCAATACTTGAAGGGGTGTCTTGTGTGTGCACAATTTCAGCCAACATCCCTCACACACCGTGCGCCTCTCCAAAAGAGGGGGATGACACTGCCATGGTCAGATTTGCAAGTTGACTACATAGGGCCCGTGATTCTCTCCTCTAGGGGGAATAAGTACATGTTGACGGTGACATGCTTATTTACTAAATGGGTGGAATGTCTCCCGGCCCCAAACTGCAAGGCAGAAACAGCAGCTGCCCTGATGATCAACCACATCTTTTCCTGTTTCGGTCTACCCCAAAGGATCGAGTCAGACAGAGGTAGCCATTTTACCAGCGAAGTATTGACTAAGATGTGGGAGATACTGGGGGTTAAAAGAAAGCTAAACATTGCTTACCGGCCAGCCTCTTCTGGTGCAGTAGAACGTTACAACTGAACCATTGTGAGCATCTTTAAAAAAGTTTGTAGCAGATTCTGGGCCAAGTTGGGATATCCAATTACCTCTGGTCCTAATGGCCTTCAGATCTACCCCTTCATCTGCAACTAAAATGTCACCATTTGAGCTGATGACTGGACGCAGGATGGTGCTTTCCCAGCATTTGCTTTACAGGACCCAAGAGCAAATATTGATCAATGCCTCCACAACTCACGAGTATGTTGAAAATTTAAGGAAACACCTTCACATGCTTTTGCCTATGCTCAGCGAAACCTTGAAAGGTCAGCCGATACCATCAAGACTCATTATGATTTAAAGACTACTAGGAAAGAATGCAATGTGGGAGACCGGGTCTATCTATACAATTTCCAAAGGAACCAGGCCAAACAGCGGAAATTTCTGCCTACATGGAAGGGACCTTTTGAAATTGTAGACAAGATCTCACCAGTCGCCTACAAGATCCTCATCCCCAAAGGCAGTTTGGCGGAAGGGGAAGACAAGTGGGTCCATATAAATCAGCTAAAGTGTTGCCATCCCAGGCACACTCTGCAGCAACTGGAGGAGTCCTCTGCAATCCCAGAGGGGGCCGCTCCAGAGTAATACAAGTCCAACCCTAAAATATTCCACATATAGCCTATATGTCTCCTGATTTAAAAAATGTATATGTTCGCCCTGCCATTAATAGTGGTGGGGAAATGTCTACGAATATGTTTCTGCCGCTTTGCTTTGTCATCCTAGGAGAGATAAACCATGGAGACTGACCAAGGAGTACGACCCGAGGACCGGGAGCAAAGATCCGAGAGGCCCGAGGTACCGCCCGAAACTCCCATCAGGACCGGCGAGGAGAACCGACAGATCCACCCTTAGGGAGGAAAAGATGCTGAACTTTGCCATCGGCGGAATCAGAAGAAGATGAGGCGAACATCCAAGATCTTGCGAGTTCCATCAGTGAAAGAACAGATTGGCCATTGCAAGAGGGGGGGCTTGTGGGATGTTTCTCCCCACGCATCCAAGCCCTACAATAGAACTGTGCATTAATGGCATTGAAAACATCATGATGGCCAGAAATCACCAGAAAATGCACAGGGAAAGCATGAAAAATAGGTTGCCATCCATTTTTGCCTCTTTCAATGTTAATACAAGAGACCATTTCCAGGCCCTATACTTTGGCTACACACAGAGAAAAACCAGTGCTAAGGAATATGGTGCTGTTCAAAATCCGTTTTAATTAATGTCAAAAATTGCTAAAATCATGGGCACAAATTACTCTACTGCAGAATCCACATCAATACCATGTTAGCAAGGATCAAATGCTATCAAGTAAAATCCTTTTTGAAATGTATTAATTCAAGACAACTCCCAAAAATGGGTGTAGTACCGGCGCTTGACACTAACCAGAGCTAGCGATCTAAACTCTGACAGGAGACCGGTATTTCAGGAGCTGAAAAGGAACCTAAGCCAGCTGGGACTTTAAAGCCTTGCTGGTTAATGAGAATTCTTAACACTTACTGTTCCCGGGCCGTATACTAGAAGGCAGTCTGATTTAATTAAAGGTTCAAGAGGCCTCTGTCCATGGGAAGCTGTCACACCTCAGAACTCCACACAAGAAGGCAGGATATCACAGGTTTCTGTTAACCAAATGCAGATTGGCACCCTGGACTGATGCCCTGCTAGCAGGAAAAAACAGACAAAGGATGCCTTCAGCTGAATGGGATATGCTGATTCGAGGTGTAATTGTCAACAGTTGCTCTGGGGAAGGCAAGACACAGGATCTCTGAGTCAAGCCAAGTTCCCGGGGGCGGGGGCAAACAAAGGGGTGTACTGAATTGAGAGCAAATGTATGTTTTATTAAGTTGCTTATAGAATATTGTATTAAGCTGACAGAAATGTACAATTTGGGGATACTTAATATGAGAAATGTACCCACAATTTGAGGCTAAGCTCAACTCTGTGTGATGTTCTGAGACCGAACCCCGTGATTATTAATACTACAGGTACTGTGCTTACACTAGAGAATTGAAAACATATTGTAATGTGCTCAGGGAGGGGTTGCAGGTCTGCGTTAAATTTGATGCCTAACTGACCATGGCAAAACCCACTAAAAGCGCAAAATGTTGTCGTTTCTGAACCCAAGATCTTAGAAAGACCAGGCTTGAACAGAGACCTGTCTTAATTCATCTGTGATGTGTATAAGTATTAGGAACCACATGTGTATCTGGGAAACCTGTTTGTTATGAAAAATTCATTTTCTAAGTAAAAGCAAAGGGGTGTTTCTTCAATAGATTGTAAGAGGTTAGCATCACTCTGACTCACAACTCAGTTATCCAGTTAAAGGACAGAAAATCCTCTAGCCTACCAGGATCCTTAGTGGGTTGGGCATAGAAAGTTAGCCTTCCCACCCATTTTCAAAAGACATAAAAAGAGCCACTGAGACCTAGGTGGGGACTGCTCTTTCCACTTTCTTGCGAAGCACTTTGACCGATGACTTCAAATTCAGGCAATATTCAGAGACCAGAACTTAGAAAACCAGACTCCAGATTCTAGAACTTTGAAGTAGAAGGCCTACTGCAAGCTCAAAGTATTCTCAGCTGGCCTTACAATTTTGCAAACTAATTTACCCCAGACTTCCAAGGGGCACATCAGAATAAAACAGCCGCGCTGTGCTGTTTGATTCTTTGGCCAAGAACTTTCGCCAGAACCAGACCCAGAGAGCAGTGCTGTATCCAGAACCGCAGACCAGATCAGATCTCTGTGCAGTGCCAAGAACTTTTGCCAGAACCAGAGATCCAGACCAGCAGCGCAGAGAGAACCGCAGCTAAACCTGTTGACCAGATCTGTGACAAGGCCCATTCCTTCCAAAATTAGGAGTGAGTATCAAGCCAGAGCTGTGCAAAACCAATCTCTTATTTTAAAATAATCTAATTCAAACCATTTCCATCTATTTAGAACTCCATAGAAATCATGTATCCATTCTGTGATTTCAAACCTGTGAAAGTGTCATTTGTCATTTGAATCTTACTTTATTTCTGAGAATCTACCTCCACTAAATTGTCCGTATCTTTTGAACCGCATGTCCAAGGCGTTCTACCTTATAGTTTTTCCGTAATCGCGATCGACACACTCGGAAAAAGTGCAGCGAATTGCAATTTGACTCAAAAAATAGCTGTCTTTTGCTTGCAACTGCTGAAATTCGTTTTCAACCCGACAATCCCTCATGAATCACTGATAGTGTTGACCTGAACCAATCTTAAGTAGCTGTCACCTACCCTGAATCTCTATAGGGAATTAAAATAATTTTTAGCATATTTTTCACTAAATTGCAAATCAAATTGAAAAGTAATTTTGACTGTTTAAAAGCATACCAGTTGCTCTAAGCTTGCTAGGGGGGAACTGGAATTTGTATTGCAATTGATTGTATTCCTTTCATCTCCTTATATTGCATAGGGGGGAGTGAATTGTCAAAAGAAAAAGTGATCATATTATCTCTTGTTGAAACCATATCAGTTTATTTCTGTGCTGCATTCTTTCCATCATAGATTTTCCTTGAAACCATAAAAGTATTCTCTGCTACCTTATCCTTTCTATACCAACTCCTCACTGATTGAAAAGTGTGAAATTGTAACATTACCCATTGTCGATCAACATTATATTCATAAGTGTGCTATCAAATATTAATTTATTCATAAAAGTGTGATTATATATATATTGTTTAATTTTTCAAATAAATCTTTTAATTTGCAAAACCAACCTACTTCTCGGCTCAGTGAGGTCAGGGGAATACAAAGAGAGGGTGTTATACAAGGGTTTGTCATCCAGATATATGAACTTGTCATACAAATATATAAATAAGGACTTCCCTTGGGAAACCCAGACTAGGCATTGGCTTAGTTGGAGTGCTGAATTGAAGTCACTTAACATGTCATAGTTGCTGTCATCTGGCAGTGTATTTCTCATGAGCATGTGGAATGATGGGTTTGCCATCGGACCTCACTAGGCTTCTGCAACCGACAGGTCGGCATAGAGGGCTGGGCAAACATGTGTGCATGGCTGTGGTACTGGCAGGGTGCTGTTGTGGGATGCAATGTGGTCCTTTGTCTTCATTGCTTTGGATTGTGCATGTTGCATTGTGGTAACTGTAGTCAGTTGTGTTAGGAGTTGATACTTTCTTTGTTCATCAGCTTCTCCATCCCAGAATGCCTGACATGTGCATGTTCCCTTGGCTGTACCGTGACGTTGCTGTGGGAGTTGGTCAGGTACGACTTTTGCATTTGCTTATCATGCCATGCTTTGTGTAGTCATTGGCACCCCACCATTGGGTCAGGTGCTTTACTGTGTATGTGTGCAGTCATTTTACTCATCCACTATCCATGTTCATTCTCCTCTGTACCTCTCCATGTATCCTGGCAGTGTGCTGTTCGGTAGGACCATGGAATTGTGGGTAGAACCAGGGTAGGGGGTACAGCAGTGGGCGATGTACAGGTTGCGGTCGCAGGTCACCTGCACATTCAGGGAGTGGTAGTGCTTCCGGTTAAGGTACACTGCTTTGTCGGCTTGGGGGACCACCAACACAAGACGGGTACAGTCCAATGAAATTGAAATTGCAATGAAATTAGGATTTGATCAATGGCATCGAACTGTGCCTTCATGGCATTACAAAAAACAAGGGGTGTCCTGGGAAGTCCCTCTGCCAGACATTAGTCCTTGTTACGAGAAACTTACCCAGATTTTATAGCGCACTCTCTTTCACGGAGGAGAAATATCCAAAACATATCCGTCGTTGTCCTGCCGTGCCCTGCTTCCTTCATGGCTTTGACCTGGGCTGGCATGGTAGGCAGTGAGATGTGGCATTGCACTTGGCGCAAGAGGGCTTCAAGCACCTGGGCCAACACTGCAAAGAATTTGGGCTGGGCCATGCCATGCATCATGACCATGGAGTGCTGGAAGGTGCCAGTCCGAGGAATGGTTGGAAAGAAACTAGCTTCAGCATTGGGGGCTATCCAGATGTTGATCCTGCTCCCTATGTCGTCCTTTATTTTGGTGAGCAGCTCAGTTATGGTCTCCCTGTTGAGGTACAGAGTGAACAACTGGCTGTCAGTGAGGGTCCAGGGTGAAGACCTGACCCTGGGGATCGGTACACGCCCTGCTTGGGATCTCTTCCTCCTCCCCCCCCCTGTACTTCCTGTGCCCTGGCATGGTTGTTGTGCATCTCTACTTGCAGGCACAGAATGAGCAGCTGCATGTCCCAGCTCACAGTGGCTAGTGGCAGCATGTTGTTGGAATCTGTGTTTGGGGTAGGGTGTGTCTTTTGTAACCCTCTGGAGTGCATTGCGAGCATGTGTGCTTAATTTCTGACACCTGCGTTCACTTACCTCCAGCTAGTGGCTGGAGAAAATTGTACTGTGTTTTCAGCAGTATTAGCACCAGTTTTTCGTGCTAATACTGCCGTACATGGACTTGTGATGCGGCTGTAATTGAGCCTTTTGTTGCCGGCACAGATACCAGCAGCTGTAATAGCGCTGGGTGTAATAGCACTGGCTGTAATAGCACCAGATGATTTTACAGTCAGCAGTATTTGCACTGGCTTGTGATCCGGCAGAGCAGTATCGGCAGTGCTAATTCCATCACATCCACTTTTAGGGTTTACCGTCCAATTCATGATGAGGCCCTATATCCCTTTTTACATTCTTATAGGTTTAAAATGTAAGGGTCAAGTTAGGATTTTGGGCACAGGACAGAGAACTCTTTTATTTTTGGACATTCTGACATTGACATCCTTTAGTTTCGTTGAGGCAGGGAAACCCCTCATAGTGATAGGGTGAGATAGGTCTTTCACCATCCCTCTTTTTACTTAAATAAAAGTTTATGGAAATCACTGTATAACCTTGTGCCCAAGTAATAATTCTGATTCAGTGCACATGGTGTCAGAGATGGGATCAACGTCAGTTCATAAAAACTGGGGATCCCACATGAATGATAAGATAAACAGTCTGATCCCCAGCCCCAGGATGGCTACATCTGGGACTAACATTTTTCAGGAGTGAATCATTTACCCAAGAGACAGAGATCCATCAACCCCACTTCATTGGTTTAAGACCACAAGGTTAGGGTCGATTGAGAAAACACAAATCCTGTGTCGACTTAGGCTATATGACAGAGGTCACCTTCCAGCTTTTAACCTCACAGGCCATTCTTCCCGTGAGGAAGACCATGGAAGGACACTTATCATCTTTTTTGTCCACAGGATTTTCTGGTGCAGGGGAAAACAAGGTAATAATTCCTTTAGGTATACAGTTCAGCTTTCCCACCAGTTTTGCTATCTATGTTACACCCTGCAGAGGAAGAGAGCTAAAGGTGCTACCCCTCCTTTCCTGTGGATGATGAATTGAAACTTGCTCTCTTGAATTTCTCTTGAACTCCAATTAAAATCCAAAAAGGAGAATAGTGGAAGCTTGGTGTATGAGGCCTTGTGGGGATCTCCCACCTGAGAATCAATCTCAGCAAAGTAGGAAACCGGAAAGGTTTCCAATCATTCAATAGAGGAAACTAAGTCCAACTCTAACTGGGATTGTAATCAGGCTAAAGTTTAATTCTCGTGGGAAAATTACAACCTTCTATGTATGTTGAATAGTAAATCATCGTGAGAAACCACCGGGGGCAGGAACACCACCCAAACGATCATGAAACTTTGATTGTTTCTTTTTGCACCCTTTGGAACTTTATGTTGGAACTGTGGAACGAACGACCATTAACCAGTTAAATGACTAAATACCTTTTCACATAATTATAGGTTTAGAATTTAAGAGTCAGGTTAGGATTTCAGACACAGGACAGAGAACTCTTTTGTTTTCGTACATTCCAAAGTAGGACAGGAAAATAGGCTTTCCCTTTGTCTGCACCAAAAACACAATCATTACTCCCCATATTTCAAGGAAAAGATCCCAAATTGTCACTCCCCCCAATTGACAGGAATACCTTGAAATCCCTTCTGCTGGAACCTTGTTCCAAGCCAACCTTCTGATAAGACAGGAGGAGAAGGGAAAATCACCCCTGCTATTAAAATCCCCTTACTACTCCTGAAAACTGGGCATCCCTAAAGAACCCAGCAATGGAGACCCGGGTACGGAGGCTCTCAAAGTAGGAGGAGAATATTAAGAAATACCATCCTCAGACCTGTGTCTCCTACAAGAGATCAACTAGATCCCTCTTGGGATAAATTTGGATTCCCTTCAGGATATTGCCCTTTAGACCAGGAGGAACAAGGATCACCTACCCCAGGGATACCTGTCAACGAGTCACAGTGACCAGAAACAGGTTTCAACACTATGGTAATTGGGAACAAAAAGGTAGGTTTCCTTCCATTATACCTCCATCTCTTACATTAGACCTGGAGTGTTATTCCTTTGGAGAGTGCATCATCTGACGATCATTGCCCCTCGAATAGGATTAATCTCACTACCATACTATTATTAAAAATACCAAGCCAGGATGGGTGAAGTAAAGAAGTGAGGGCTGTGCCACAATATGTGGATATCCTCTACACCCAACCCAGTCACACTGAAAAGGAAACCCACAGAGATATCTCCCAAGTGGGAGGAAAACCAAGGGCCGGAGAAAATCCAATACTTTTCTGTATGCAGGGAATTAAACCTCCCACAGACTCACTGCCACCCTAAAAGAAGGAAGACCTCTCTGGGGCAAACTAGACAGTGGAGGTAAGGGGTGTGCTATACGAGTGGAAATACTTCCCCAGGGGTGGAAAAGGATGGGAGAGGCAAGGGTAGACTGTGTCCATGGCCATGCTGAAAACCATCCCCATGCACCCCCATCTAAAGAAAGGAATGACATATGACAGTGACAGTAATCCCCATCATGCCAGCCCAGATAGTTATAGGGATTATTGTACCACAGTGCGGTCAATGGGTCTTTCCAGGGGCAATACAAATGCAAACTTGAGGAAGGGAACGGGAATGCTGAAATTATTACAAAGGGAAACCAGAGAAGAGGGGTTGAAGACCCTATGGTTAAATGAGCAAAACAGGCATATGTTAAAGATTTCCTGGCAGGCAAGTAACCAGGCAGCATGCAGCAAGTCTGGGACCCGCACCCAAAAATTTATGTTGTCAAAGCCCTGGTATGAGACTACACAAGGCAACGAGATTGAGAGTCTGGAATAAACACCCAAAGGGAACGTCCCTTACATCATTGTGTTTTGAAAAGTATAAAAGACCTACGGAACTCAGGCAGAGGGAAGGATCACCTGAGTGTTGGAAGAAGTGTGAAGTTTCTGAGGATCAGAGAAACATAGGGGGAGTAGAACCCCTTGAAGGAATTGTAAATTGTAAAGTGCTAAAGAAACTCAGGAGAAGGGAAACACATGTTGAATATTATTGTACGAAGTATAATACATTAGAAGAACCTCAGGGGAAAGGGGCCCCCACCCTGAAAATTATGGAATTTGTGTTGGAACTGTGGAAAGAACCACCATTAACCAATTAAAATACTATATCCCTTTTCACATTATTAGTTACATGCAATCTGATTGGGCCTCGCCAGGGCCTCTAGCCAACCAAGAATCCCTTGAATCCTAACTTCCTTCATATCGCCGACAGGGGGTGTGGCAGCCCCTGAGCCAATGAGGAGCTTCAGAATGGGGTTATCCCCGCTCCGAGCCACCACCCGGCTGGAGGCTGCCATGCTCGCATGCCGAGATTCAGATGTGTGTTTTCTTCCTCCACTTTAACCGCTCATCCAAACAATCCCATCCGCGCCCTCCCAACCCCACTTACCTTCCTTTTGCTCCTTTTTCAGGAGCGAACACGCTGGGAACACTTATGTCCTCAGGGCGTCCGCACCCGATCCCAGACAGGCCATCATGGAAAGAAGAAGGGACCCTGTCTAGTCCCTTCTCTCCTTTCCATGGCGGACATTTTGTTTGTTTACATTTTTACTATTTTTTGAATGGCCACCATGGAAAGGGAGAAGGGACTACATGTAGTCCCTTCTCCCTTTCCATGGAGGCCATTTTCTCTGTTTACATTTTTACATTGATTTTGAATGGCTGCCATGGAAAGGGTAAACAGACTCTGTTTTCCCTTCCCCGGCGAGCATTTGTTTCTTTTGTTGTCTTTTTCTGTTTCAAAATGCTGTAGCGTTTTGGAACAGAAAAACAATGTTTTTAGTACCTCGGTCTTGCTGGCCGGGTTACTAATAGCAATAATTCCCCTCGCTGTGGGTGCATTACCGAGTCCTCTAAAGCCCTGGGGCCTTCGTTAACTAAGTAACTATGGGCCTGGGGCTTTACCTGACTTGGTAAGGCCCCTGTGACATGGGGCTTATTGCTTAATTATGGGTTTAGAATGTACGGGGTAGGTTAGGATTTCAGACATAGGATACAAAACTCTTTTGTTTTTGGACATTCTGACATTGACGTCCTTTAGTTTCGTTGAGGCAGGGAAACCCCTCATAGTGACAGGGTGAGATATGTCTTTCTCCAACCATCTTGTTACTTTAATAAAGGTTAATGACAAACACTATTTCATCTTAGATCTGAGTCTTACACCTGATTTATTACATACCTTTTTGGTTGGCACTATGCTACATATTATTAAGTGGTCGGTGGTTTGCTCATCTGTCCTTGGGCACTTTAATGCAATTCCAGGATACATGATGAGGAAGGAGAGATGATCAAACTGCTGTAATTGATCTTGCAGAAGTTTACTCCCTTCCCATTCCCAGGCCTGAGACCTTCATCTGCCAATTTGTTCATGGCCTTGACGCTGTCTGTCCCTGTGTCTGGCTTCACCATGGAAATAGCATGTGTGCTGTCTAGTGAAGCCAGGAATAAAGTATAATTTTTCTGAACATGTGGCTGGGAGATACTGTTCAGTATCCATTGTTGTGTATTTATTGAGCTTTCTGCTATTTAATGCCTGCGTTTGATGCTCTGTGTGTTTATTTATTAAGAGGCTGTTTTGCACGGTAGCTGCTTGCATCTGGAAATCAAAAACTATCTGTATTTTCTTACTGCTAACAAAAGAAACAAATTAACTTTTAGTGTTGCATGTTGTGCACTTCTGGGAAATGGTATCTAGTAGCTTTGATTCCGTGTTGGGGCCCCCTTGCTTCACTGGCCTTGATGCCCGAGGGACTGTCTGAGGTTTGGGACTGTGTGCAAAGCAGTTTCAATATCAGGACCAGTATTTCATAATAAAGGCCTTTCATAGTTTTGTCTAAAAGGGTGGTACTCTGGTTCACTTACCACCATGTTAATTTTCTTCGGGTCTTGTACGTTGAATGCTGCCATCCGTTTGTTTCCTACCCATTTATGCTATTACCTATTCTCATTTATATGCTACTTGTGTATCCCTATCTGGGTATGCTGTAAGCTTTTTTAAGCTTGTAGGTGCTCTCTACCTTCAGGCCCTAGGTCTGTGGGATAACCTTTTCTACTCTTTATGGTGGTTCCATTATCCCTAATGGTTAAACTGGCTATTTACAAGCCACTTGTCATATTTGTCAGCTTTTACATACGTTCACCTCTGCGAACATCTAGGGATGGGACCATACATTGTGCTGATTTTAGCTGCCTCATAACACTCCCCCTTGGGTCAACTTATTGACCGTGTACCATTCGGTTGTCCTCTTACCAGGTTATTTTTAGAGATCCACACCATAAAGACCCCCCCTCAAAGTACCTCACTGTTTTACATATTCTTCTGGACAACTTGTCAACAAAACAGAATTCTCCATTTCCTTCACAGTCCACCCAATGCTTTATATAATTGTGAGGATTTGATGGGTGTTCAAATCTTATACCAGTGGGTCCAAATGACCTTTCTATTACATGCATATGGGGTGGTTTGTTTGTTTGAATTGGACATTTGTTACATTATGTTCACCAAGCACTATTGTCATCATGTGTTTCTCCACTATTTTCTTCCCTGTTCTTCTACATTGTTTCAGTATAATTTGCCGGACACAGAGGCCAGTCAGTACTAGCATTAGTACTGCTATTATTATTTTAAATGCATTACCCAGCCAGGTAAGTACCCATGAGAACACGTAATCAAACCAGTACTCTTCTTCTGGTGTATCAGTCTCTTGCTCCATTTTTGTGTCCAGGTCTTGCATGGATGTTATTGCTTCTGTCAAGCTCCCTTTCTGCTCATTGTGGTCTGGTGTCAATGTTCAGTAACTTGAGCTGATGTTTGCATACTGCCCTCCCTCCAAGGCAGTGAGGAGGTGAAGGACATAACTGTTTTAGAGATTCATCAGTCTGATAGCTCTCAATTCCTCCTTAATTGAGTGAAACCCCTTTGCAGTGGCATTAGTCGTATGCAATAACTTCCATCTGGTTATCTGCAACCACTTAGCATTGGCAGCTGTTTGTAAGCAAGGGAAAAGGAGGGCTGTAAAGAACATCGAGGATTTGTTGAGCAGCCTGCATTCAGGTGGTATTTTATCCAGACACTTTTTTTTATAAATAATTGTCTCGTTTTGTGCACTGTATTGTTAGAGATCGTTTATTCCTTTGTTTATTATCTGTCAGGGTTTTTTCCCACCTATCTGCACCATTCTACTGTGGGGCACTACCAGTGCTGGTGCATGCAGTACTAACAGTGAGTATATACCACCCCAATCTAGTGGGAGTTACATATACACCTTGGTACCACAGGCCAATATTGATGCATCAATACATCTGAGCCTACATTCATACCTGGCAAATTTAGGATTTGTCTGCATCCTTCATTCTCTCCTACCTTCATAGTGCCATTATTTCTGAAGCACAGGGAGGCGTTTACCATCCCTATTTTGTCCTTTGGCCCTCTTTAGTCCTCTACCCAAGTTAACAAATTGGTAATTTTTTGGCCACTCATCAGGACATTCACTGTTGGCACCTACCCAAACTCCCTACCAGACTCCTATCAGGGCTTCTACTCTACATACCATTACCCCTTCTGCCCATGCTTCAGAGGTGTGTACTTCCCCTATTGTGTGCAGTTGTGGTCTATTCCAACTAAAGGGTATTTCTTTCCCTTGTGAATCTGTGCACTTCAACAATGGATGTTTGATTATTGTCACCTCACCTCTGTGTGGCCCTGATAATATATATTTCCTGACTATTTCTTTTGTCAATTTCACTTGTGTCTGCTTAATATAGTTGACTTTATAAGGCTAGTCTGCTCTTGTAACCCATTTCATATAAGCTTGTTTATTTATTTTATTTATTGAACATTTGTATGGCACCTATACAGCAGAAAGTGTTTCCAGGAACCACAAGACTAAGGGGAATGGGGGACAGGAGAAGTTAAAAACAATAAACTGTCCTACTAGGCCTTGTGACACTAGGATTGTGCAAGTGCACCAAACAGGAAGTCTGGGGGGTCAGCAGGTCAGGATGAAGGGAAGATAAGGGGGTGCAGGGAGGGGCCCCAGGGGCTAGTTAAGTGCTAAGGGGAGCCTGGAGGCAAAGTGCTCTGGGGGACAGGATAATGGTCAGCTAGTGCGAGGAGAGGGTATGGACTGGACCCAGTATTCTAATCAGGGAAGGGTGCCTGAAGGCAAGTGCTAGTAAAGAGGTGCTGAGGCAAACTGGTTGAGGGAGGGCCTGGCCTCTGTATGACTCAGAATGGACCAGGTAGCCTTTCGCTGTAGCAGGGGAGAATTAGCAGGGAAGTGGGAGAGGGAAGGAGGATGAGTAAAGGAAGGTCTTGAGAAGCATCCGGAGCATATGGAGATCTGGCTCAAGTATGAGAGGGGCGGGCAGACCATTTCAGAGGGAGGCTCCTGCCAAAGAAAGAGATCTACTCCCCACTCTCTGATGGTAGAAACGTCTGAACTGCAGAGATTTAGAGCTAGAGGACTGAAAGACTCTATCATGGAGCAATTTAGGGAGAGAGAGTTGGATACAGCCCAGTCCCAGGCCCCAGAAAGCCTTGCGGACAATGCAGCGGGTCTTGAATTCGATACTTGCAGCCACCGGGAGCCAGTGGAGAGATTTTAGGGCAGGAGAGATACGGTCCCTGGGCTTGAGGCCAATGATAAATCTTGCAGTCCTATTCTGAATTAGTTGAAGAAGGCGGGGGATTGATAGAGGCAGATTAAGGAAAAGGCTGTTGCAGTAGTCCAGCCTAGAGGGAACCATAGCTATGGAGACATTGAGTTTCTGGGGGAAGGGGAGGAAAGGGAGAATGCCTCTGAGGAGGTGAAGCTCTAAGTGAGCATTCTTGGCAAGGTCAGCGATATGAGGTGCGGAGAGAGAGGAGTCAACGATTACACCCAGGTTTTGAGCCTCACAAGAGGGTGTGGGTAGGGGGCCCAAGTAGGGGTCCAGATAATAGGGGGTAATGGGGTGTGCTCCAATGAGAAGGATCTCGCTCATACTGGCTTTAAGACAGAGATTGTTAGCAGCACACCATGCCTGAATAGCAGTCAGACAATCAGGAATGCGAGAGGAAGGAGAGGAGGTAGGGGCGAGAAGCTTAAAAGGATAGCTGAGTGCCATCCGCTTAAAACTGGAAGTGAGGAGAGAGGTGGAGATCAAGTGGGCAAGGTAAATGTTAAAAAAACAGAGCGAGAGGATAGAGCCCTGAGGGACACCGCAAGTGTAGAGTGAGGTAGAGGAGAGAAAAGGGCCCATTTGAACCTGGGAGGGCTGATTCGAAAGGAAAGAAGACAACCAAGCCAGTGCCTGGTTTGTGATGCCCAGAACATCACAAAGTCGATTTAAGAGGGTGGTATGATTGACTGTGTCAAAGGTAGAGGAAAGATCAAGGAGGATGAAAACAGAAGGGGAGTTGGAGTCAAGGTTCCAAAGCAAGTCTTCATGGGTGTTCTGGAGAGCAGTTTCCATGCCTCTGACTGCTCTGAAGCCAGACTGGTGGTCATTGGGACAGCAAACAGATTCAGTGTGATGGATTTATTGGGAGATGACCAACTTCTCCAAAGGTTTGCCCAAGAAGGGGGTAGTGGACGGTAGGGGGTGTCAGAGGTAATGGGAAGGAGCCAAAGGCAAAAGAGTGATTGCAGAACTCAGCCAAAGAGGGAGCAAGGGTGGCAATATTGTCCTTGATAGTTCTAGAGGAGCAGGAAAGCACCTGTTTGGAGGAGATGATCATAGAGCCAACAGTCTTGGCGACCTCATCCAGTGCTATAGGTGAGAAGGAGGAAGGATGGAAAGAGAGGGCGAGTGTCCAAGGGAGGCCTAAGTGTGGGTGGAGGAGAGAGTAGAGTAGAGGAGAATGAGGACAGGATGTCCTGAGTTTTGGTTGTGAAGTGGGAGGCTAAAGCCATGCAGAGGGCCTTGGAAGGAAGAAGTGAAATAGAGACTGCAGTTTGATTGTCAAGTTTCTTGCAGATTTTGAAAAGTTCAGCTGTGTTGTTGGTGGTTCCAGAGATTCAGGCTTGACAATGGGCCCGCTTCTTGGACCAGCTGGAGAGTCGGTAGAGCCTTTGGAGCAGACGACAGGCCAGTTTGTCAGAGGATGTGCGAGAAGTCAACCACTAGGCTAGGTCAGAATCACACAAACTGTTGCACTTGAAGGCAGGCTTCATGCGGTTACTCATGGCAGGGGCAAGGATTTCAAGGGTGTTGGAGATGGAGAGGTGAAGGTAAGCAAATACTGATTTGGAGTAAAGTCAATAGAAGGCGTGGATGGGGGAGTAAAAGAGACAGCAAAGGTGACTACTGACACTCGCTTCATCGGTTGGATGACAGAGAAGGAGGTTTTGTAGGGCAGGTAGAAGCTTAGCCGGGGAGCCCAGGAGCTCCAGATGAGAGGAGAGAATAATCAGACCAACAGAGAGGTGTACTGAGAGGGCTAGAGAGAGAGAGAGGTCAGCTGAGATGAGTGCATCCAGAGTGTGCCTGGCTGAGTGAGTCGGGCTAGAGGGAAGAATGGCGAGGGAGAAAGAGTCACAGAGTTTATGGAAGGGTAAGGCAGCATCAGGAGTCAAGATGAATATTGAAGTCTCCAGGGAGGAGAAGCTTAGAGGTAGAAGTCAGGAAAGAAGAGGTGAAGTCTGCCCACTCCGATAAGGAAGAGGGAGACCGGCCGAGGGGGTCCTGTAGATAGCAGTGAGAGTGATTGACAAGGTAGGAGAGATACAGTGCTTGCAGACAAGACATTCAAAGGAGGAGTAGGATTGAATGGGTATGATAGAGGCAGGGTTCCAACCAGGGTAACCAAGGGCCACTCCGCCTCAAGGACGGTTAAGCCTGGCTTTGGAGAGGATCTTGCAGCCCTCAGGAAGAAGAATGTCAAAAGCAGTAACAGAGCTGGCATTGAACCACGTCTAGGTGATTGAAAGGATGTCAAGGTAAAAGTCTTCAAGGAGGTGACAGATGTCAGAGGAATCTTTGACATCACAGTGAGAATTGAGGGTAGCTAACTGAAGCTGTTGGCACCTTTAAAGGTTTTCTGAGGAGGGTTACAGGGCTGTGGTACTGCCACCGGAGTGGGCAAGGAGGAAGGGGGGTGGAAGACGCAGGAGTGGCAAGAGAAGAGAAGAAGTTAATGAGAGATGGAAGACACCTGTCAAGAAGGAAGAGGTTAGGCTGGGAGCCCTGGGACATGATAGTTCTATTCGAGTAGACATTGATGATACACCTGGATGACGGGAAGTGTGCTGAGATAGTTCCACCATTGATGGATGAAAAAGAGAAAGGGCACAGGACAGAAAGCATATGGGGAGTCCATAGGTCAGGAGAGGGAATGACAAAGATAATGTCAGGCCTGGAGAGAGCATTCACATAAGGGTCAGCAATGGGCAGACCCGGGTTTGAGACCAGGAGACTCTTCTTAAACTTTGTCATTCCAGCTTTAAAAGAGAGGGAAGATAGGTAATACAAAAGCAGTTCGAATAAATAGGGGAGATGGAGAGCACCATATGGAGGGGTAACAGCGGGATTCCCAGGGGAGGGAGGCAGACGGAGGGCATGAAAGAACTCACCAGGTGGTCTAGCAGCCAGGTAGGCACAGATGAAGCACATACTTTATCAAGATTCAAATAAGGACAGCAGGTTTTAAAATACCCAGAATGGAAGTTCAGGCATATATGAGAAATGCCAGCTTTCAAAGGTTTGGAGTTCTAAAAAAGCAGGTACAATACAGGCAAAAGATAATTCAATACACCCAGATGAAAAATGCCAGATTTGAATTTCACACAACCAGGAAAAATGCCAGAATGTATGAAGGGCAACCGGTTTTAACCAGCATAGCATTTGGCACAGGCAGACGATATTGAGCAGCAGGATTCAATATTCTGTTGTTGGCCCTCCATATGCCTCTGCTCCAGGTCCCTTCCAGTAGTTGCACAGCCTGCCCAGTGCAGTACTCCCAGTTGCACAGTATCTATGGTGACAATGTGGGTTTACAGCATAAGCAGCTGCTTTGTTTAGGCTGCCCAATTAATTAATGATAGGCAGATTCTGCTTGTGCTCTCCAGCTCGCAATACTTTTCATCTCAATTACCAGCCTGTGAATACGCAGTTAACAATCGTTCAAAGAAGCTCCCTTTTGTCTGTTCATGACCTGTATTCTCTGCTGTGGAATACAATTATGCCCGTAAAATGTGCTATTCCAGAGAGAAGAAGGGCAAGAAACACTTGTGTACTGGCGTGTTATAAATGACTTATCATATCATATCATATCATGCTACAGCTTATTTTTCCTTTGTGTCATCTTTCGGTGTATTCCTAGATATAATAGGCATCCACAGCATAGGGGTCTGCATGCCTGCCCTGCACCAGTCTCCTCAAATGGTCTGTGTCAGTCCAAGGACTGCCAGGCTTTCACTAGGTGCAGGCTTGCAGTGCGTCTTTGTGACTCCCACAACCACTCGGTGCAGCCCTAGACTGCCACTGCCTCACTGCCCAGCCTGATCACTGGTACTTCACTCATCATTTGTGGAACTGCACACTAACAGGTCATCTACGAATTGTATAACGGTAATGTGAGTTTGGAAGTTACCCAAGTCCATTTGTAGCACCCAATTAAACACACTAGGGGATTCATAGTACCCCTGTGAGTCTTCATATAAATGGATGGAAAAGAAAGTGTTTTTTCAAATCAATCACTGTAAATGTGTGGCTGTAGGTGGTATGTTGCACAAAATGGTAGCTGGATTGGGCAGAATTGGCAGTTCTGCCTCCACAATGTTATTTAAAGGGCGTAAATACTGTCTAAACCTCCAAGACTCCCCTTTTGATTTTTTCACATGGTACACAGCCGTGTTGCATGGGCATTCACACTATACTATTATCCCTTGTTTCATCAGGGCAACAATAATTTCATGAAATGCCTTTGTCTTCCTCTATAGACATTGGGTACTGCTCATTCAAGGCAAAACTGCTCCTGTCTTCAATTGTATTTTCACTGCCCCAACCCATTTCAATAATCCTACATCATAGGGGCTGTTGGTCCATAATTCCCTGAGTACTTTTTCCAAGTCTTCTTGTAAAAAGGATGGTACCATTTTAACCAATGATATTACCATAGGTGTTTCTCTGTATTGTACCTGCAACTTACTTGGAATGCAAATATCAAAAATAACTTAATTATCTGTGTCATTGTCATCAAATCAGTCATCATCTGTCACGTTACTTAGTCACTGTGCTGTGTCAATTGCTATCACTGTGCACCAACTGACACCTTCCCATTTTCTGACATTGAAAACCTCCCTTCCATGACACAAGACCTTGTCACCCCAGTGACTGCTAATAAGAAAAATATTCTGCCTCATATTTTGCCTCCCAACCAGGGTTCTTCAACCGAGTCGGGAGTTACTGATAGTATTGGACATGAAGCCGCTCTGTGGGCCATCCTATTGTGGATACATGTCAACACTTTCCACGTAAAATGGCTCCCATACACAACTGTTACTCTCCCTACTCTGGCTACCAGTGTTTGCAGTAAAATGTTCCTGTCTCACTGTCAAAACGGCTGTGTTTGCATCTGTGAAATATTTGACGGTTGTTGTTATGTTTTGGTTGCTGTATCTAACTGTTGTCTGTTGCTGCAACATTAACTATGGTTGTGACAGTGGTGGGTATTGCATTCCTTGTTATGCTTGCTTTTGTTCACAAAAATTTGGAAATGATTGCTCTTGTGTGTAATCAAATGTGCTGTGCTCTTGCTGCGACTGTAGTGGGTCATAAACGCTATATGCTGGGGCTATGCAGGCCCCCCTCTTAGGCCATACTGTTTCCATCCCTGTTTTACTTCCCCTCCTCTACTCCTACATGTCCGTGAATAATGCTCCATTCTTCCACATGTCCAACATTGCCCATCAGATCCTCCTGGACCCACAAATCATGGCCTCATGCCATCAAATCCTCCTCCAAATCCAGCTCCAAACCCATATCCTCTTCCTCTCTGTGCAAACCCCATCCCTCTTGGATAATAATTGCTTTCCCCTCTCCCTTCAAAATATACACTAGTAGGGTCAGGGAGGCTGTTGGCCTCCCTGACCCTGTTGGTCTCCCCCAACATTCTTAATCATCACCCCTTCTAGTGATATTTTTAACAATTTCAGGCTAGGACCCTGACATAAGATGTGATAAAACACTGTTACATTTGTGTCCGAATTCCCTCTTGTCTCCCATCGCCACTTTTCCTGTATTTCCTGTATATATGTGGCAGGGTCCTCCTTCCCCCCAATTTTGCGTGTCGTAATCGCGCTCATGTCTGGGAATTGTACCCTTAATGCCCTCCAAACATCTGCTCAGCAATTCTTAAAGGGTGGCCCTTCATATGTAGTGCTATGCAATTTTACCCCGGAGTAGCCTGCCCTGTTCATATTTCTTCTGATTGTCTCCCAATATAGAAGCAAATTAAGTCTTCATATCTCGTACTGCCAATGTAATTCCTGATGTTTGCCTTTCCAACTCATAAATCCACTTCCCTGTACCTGCTGTAAGCAATGGTAATTTAGTGATTAAGTTATCTTTGTCTGTCTGTGGGCATGGTATATACTGAGCCCCCTCCCTTTCTGGAGCAAAGGGAATTACATCATCCCTGCCTTTTGTAGGGGTACAACGGCACCCTTTTTTCCTTTTGCTGTTATATGCTTGTTCGACAGCTTGGCAAGTTCCTGAATCTGGTTGAGGAGGAGGAGAAGCAGTCAGCTGCACACGCTCATTGTCGTGATGGTTCCCTATATAGTCTTTTTTTAACCTGCTCCTTTTACTCAAACATTTTCCATTGCTCGAGTATGCTTACTCTGTTTTGCAATGTTTCCCCTTTGTGTGTGACGTGTATATCTGTATGCATATCTGGCATCAAGCATTTTAACTGGGTCCCTTCTTGAGGCCAAGGCAGAAACATTTTGCTGGCTATCTCTTTGACCCATTGCATAGGATATTTGACAATGTTATCCTTATATAGTGGGATCGACGTACAATAATGATTGATGTGGTGGCTGGCATTATGATAGTATAAAGAATTCAGCTTACCATAAAAATCAGCAATCGCTGCTCCAATATGCCCTCACCTCCTTCTCTTTTTCACACCCCTCCCCTTTAGTTCTTTCCAATGTTAACAAAGCAATTAGTCCGTCTTGAAGCAGGTCACAATTCAACAAGATCCTCCTGAACCACACCAACAGTGCACAATCTTAATCAATTCCATACTTACCTTCAAACGAACCTAACTGCTATGATGCCAACACAAAGACAACACCTCTACCACCATATTTATATACAAAAGCAATGGCAGCGTAAAACAAAAAATCTATTAACACATCTGTTTTCCCTTTATATGGCGTAACTCCTCTTTATCTCTTTTTTCACTGCTCCCTGAAGGAGGCTGGGATTTACACGCTATCGCTCGATCTTCCCCAACTACTGTCGGAAGTATCTTCTCTGTTTATCTCCAATGCTCCTTTTTTCAACTTAAAACAACTTCAACTCTCCCCTCCCCACAGGTTTCTTCATACACAGGCATGCTCACTTTTAATCCTAGGATCCCCGAGGTCCATCAGTATAGAGTCTCCTCTATCTGCCTTCTCTGCCCTCTGTGTCCAGTGTGCCACCTGAGTGATCGTACAGGACTTTTACGGGAAAAACTGGCTCCTGCTGACCTCTTTGTAAGTGCACACTTAAACCGCCCCTTGCAGGTGGGCCCCACTGCCCAAGAGAGGTGCAGCAAGACCCTCCACCAGTCACTGTGTTTCTCATCAGTGCCTCCAAATGTTAAGTTGGTCCCAATCAATAATCGATAATCAATAATAAAACAAACTCAAGTAAATGGAGGAACTACAAGTGCACAAGAACACTAGCTTTATTCAGACATGAACGGCCGGGGGGATACAAAAAAGCATTCTCAAACATTATAATGTAAAACACAAGCTTTAAAATGCAAAACACGTCACAAATGGCATAATGGTTAAAGAAAACACCTTTATTGACTCGCACTATTGATTAGTAAGATATAATACCCACATGTTCTGTAGACGAAGGCTACTACTATTGGATATTCATTAACTGATTGCTCCTCGTTAGTTCATCCTACTGAAAATGTTACACTTTATTCTAAAACCTTATTTGTTGGCACCATGCTATGGTAGCCAGCATGGTTCACAAAATCCTAATTGGTCTGTGGTTTGCTCATCCAACTTTGGGCACTTCAATCTGATGCCAGGGTGCGTGGTGCGGAAGGAGATATGAATGGACTGCTATAATTCAGTTTGAAAATGTTTACTTCCATCCCATTCCCATGTCTGAGACCATCATCTGCCAATTTGTTCATGGCCCTGGTGCTGTGCCTGTGTCAAGCTGCACCACGGAAACAGCAGGTGGGCTATCTAGTGAAGCCAGGAATAAATGATAATTGTTCAGATCACATAGCAAGGGACCACTGTTCAGTACCCAGTTTCATGTATTTATTGTGCATTCTGCTATTCTAGCCTGTGTTTGATGCTCTGTGTGTATAGTTCTTAAGAGGCTGTTTGGAACGGTAGCTACTTGCACCTAGAGATCAAAGGTATATATATTTTCTCAATGCTACCAATAGAAACAAAATATCTTTTTGAGTTGCATCTTGTTCTCTTCTGGGAAATGCTATCTAGGAGTTGTGGTTCCTTGTTGGGGTCCCCTTGTTTAAATGCATTGGCTCCCAAGCGTCTGTCTGAATATTGTGCAGCTTGAGACTGTGTGCAAGGCAGTTTCAATGTCAGGATTTAGTATTTCAAAACAAAGGCCTTTCATAGTTCTTTCTAAAATGGTGGTACTCTGGTTCAATCCCTGCCATGTTAATGTTCTTCGTGTCTCATATGTTGCATGCCGCCATATGTTTGTTTCCTGCAAATGGATGCTGCTACCTACTTCTGCCTATGTTTATGTGTATGCTAATTGTATAACCTACATGGGTAGGCTGCAACATTTCCTAAGCTTGTAGGTTCTCTCTACTTGTAAGCCCTACTTGTGTACAACCTACTCTACTCTTTATGGCAGTTGCATTATCCCTAATATTTAAACTGACTGTTTACAAGTCACTTGTCATATTTGTCAGCTTGTACGTAATTTCACCTCTGCCAATGTCTGGGGATGGAACCAAACCTTGTGTTGATGTTGTCTGCATCATAACACTACTGAACATAAACTGATGGCCTCCACATTTTGTTTGTAGTTCTGTGTGCAAGATATCCTCTAAAATTATCTCAGCAATCTGGCCGATGGAAAGCCACAGGGCCCGCCTGCTCAATCTTGCTGAGAACAGATGCGAATGAGCTTGGATGGGGAACTGCAATATATTCTCATCAAATTAAAGTTATGTGGGCTCACTTGGAAAACAATAGATCGTCCAAATGGCAGTCGTTTGGGCCAATTTGGGCATTGCTCCCCTCCTGCAGCGCAAAGAAAAACATGCATGTAATTAGGAAGAACGATGACGTTGCCCGATGACTTCTTCGAATGGACAGAAAAGAGTGTTCTGTCTCTGACAGCCTTCCATATTCATGGAGTAGTGAACATGGTCACAGATAGCCTCAGCAGGAAGTGTTCCTTACCCCTGGAATAGGCACTGTCAATAGCGGAATTCTCATAGATATATGTCAGGTTTCTGGTACCTCAAATCGATCTTTAAGCAGGTGAGTCTGTCAAATGTATCATAACACCCAAGGAGTTCTTTTTGATGATCAACTGAATATAACTTCAAAAGTTGTGCTAATCCTGGGCGGCTATTGAACATGTCTCACTAGGCGTATGTGTGCCTTCTTCCCAAAGAATATCTTAAAAACATAGCTCAAGTAATTCTGGGTGCAAAGCTAGACTCTGACAATTCCCTTTAAATGTGTGCTCCTAAAAACCGTGTTTGCTAGCCGCTTTTTGGTTCAAAAATAATGTAGCACGTAACATTAGTACCAATATTTGCAGATCACTCTAACAGGCTGTTTCTGACAATCCCTGCCCATGCCAACCTCACCATGGTATATAATAATCATGAATTGTATGGGATACTTAGCTTTTACGGGCTTCAACATTCCACTAGTGATAGTGAATAACCTACAAAGATGGCGCAATTTATCCCCTTTAAAGGAATACCAACATCAAGTCCTCTAGCCAACTGTTCCTTCATAGCAGTGCGATTTTTGACCAGGTCTCTCAGTTCACTTACCGGTTCCAGAAGGCTTTCTGTCATGTTGTAGGCATGGCAGACTCTTCGCTAGTTACCACCCACGGCCCGACAACCAAACTGTCTTATAATGAAAGCTATAGTTTGCATTAAGTTGGTCAGATAAGTTTACTTACTGCAATAAAATACACAACATAACCAACGTATGGCTGTTTCATGCAAACATGTTCATAATCCCCAAATGTTATTAGATACAGCCTTGACATATCTAGTTCCTTGCTTCTGAAATCACCATACAAAAATCGTGATGCGCTTCAACTATCTCCAACAATTAGATCCTTGACAAGGCCCAGTATCAAAAATAAATATGCAGACGTCAAAACGGAAAGAGGCCCCTGCTTATCATGTAGGGGATCAACTGTGTCTCTCCACAAAATATAGAAGGATATCTGATCCAGTTAAATTATATCCATACGCTGATGGTGTCCATCTTGGTTTGGGAATCCAGGTGATTGATTGCCTGACCACTAAAAGGAGCAGCTGAAGATTAGGCCTTGCCCAGCAGCAAAAGGAGCACCATGGAGAACAACACTCCGATATAGTAAAGGCGACAGGCATGACCAGACTTACTTAGTAGACCGATGCCCAATTGACCCTGCCAGATTGAGATAAGTGTTGCTGCCTGTGATAGTAACAGTGAACCTGTATTGTACCTGCATTAACAGCATCACATACTAATTGCATGTCACCTGTAAAGTGACTCCTAGAGTGAGTGCAGCATAAACTAAGTTCCTGCACCATCAGTATCGTGAGCCCATGAAATGGGCCATAGATTAGCGTTATGTACAGCGTCACCTCTGTGTTTATTTAGTACCTCATGCATGTAACTGCTTGTGTGTGTCAAGAATGTAATAAGGTACAGTGAATCAGGCACGTTATTGGGTTCTTGTTTATTATTTGCTACAGATATTAGGGGTGCCATATTAACCACACAAGGAACTGTGGCATTTATAATGTGGTTAAGAAGTATTACAGAAGGGGTTGTTCACTGGTTTCACTCAATATGGCAGACATGTTACATCTAAGTCATGGAAGTTATGATTGTATTATATTAATTCAAAGTACAAAACTGGGCACGTGATTAACATTCATGAACAGCATTTAGAATTTCATTGAAAATAGGGGTAACACATTATATAGTACATTTAGCATACATAAGGGAGTTGTATACCTTTTGTCAAAGTGTCAGGTGCTCCCCAGGGGGTTGACTTTAGGTTATGAGGCAATGCCCCTTTTAAATTTCATTTTGGATCAATACTTTTGTATTCCTGTTTGATGTCTTTTTGATTTCTTTTTTCATGTGAAATGTTTTAACTTTGTTAACATTACATTATGTTGGTCATTTCTTTATTGTGTTCATTTTTTTATTTTGTATTTGCGCTTTAATTCGAGCTCAGTTTATCACCCAGAGACATAAAGTATTATCATTTTGCCTTTAAACCTGCAAGGTCCCTCCTCCCCACTGGTCCAAACAGCCACTGTGCCAAAAGGAATGCCCAGATGGTCCCTGCTGGTATGAACAGGTGCCACACCAGCAGGCCTCCCTGAGCATGTCCAAAGAATAAGCCTGAGCTGAATTATTTGTACAAATTCTGAATTCCCCAGATTTCTACCGTACTTGGCATCCGCCAAACTTCCCAAACTTTTAAGTGATTCAAGTTCAGGTAGGCATGTTCACCTGGCTATATATAGGAAAGCTGCTGGGGCTCTCCCGCAGTCACTGGGAATGTTTTACAGAGGGAGTGGGTGGTGTTGACTGGTGACTGTTGCTGTTTGTGAGCTGAAGGATTTTATTTTCTCTTCTTGATTTTTTTGGTGGTTGTACATTTAAAATATTTAGAGGGAGAAAACAAAAAGGACACTTTAAAAGGTAAGGAAGCTTTGGGTGTCTCTGGCTTTTCAAGGGGAGTAGAAATTCACTTAATTTAACTCTATTGTAGTGCATTCAATATTATAGGAGAGAACATGGATACAGCTATTTTAGACAGTGCTCAATAGAATATAATTTTCTTTTTTTCTTTTTTCAAATGCCACTTAAAAACAATCTACAATTCAGATAAAGGCAGGCTATCTTTAGGATTTTTTTTAGAGAGATTGCACTTTCTATGTCAAGCAACTCAACAGTTTACTTTGCATGAATGCACCAGGGCTGTTTCATCGAACACCTCCACACACACAAGCAGTTGATTGAATTTATTTGCCAAAACATTGAGAGAATAGCAAACAATGTGTGGGTGTTGCAAAAATAGTTGGAGGTGGTGACCAAAGCCTAGAACTAGGCACTAGAGGAAGATTTATTGGCTTTGGGTTCCTTAGAGAGATTTCTCTTTCTCTGACAGGCACTTGAACAATTTACTTTCAGAAATGCATTGGTGATGATTTATTGAGCATGCACTGACACATACACAATGAATTTAATTTATTTGCCACAACTTTGGAAGAACAGAACGAAATTTGAGGTGCTGTAACATTTTTGGGAGGTGGTGATGACAGGTGGTAGACAATTTGTGGCAGGTCGATAGGCTACTTGCTTGAGCACACTGAGTCTTAGCCCAAAAGAGGAATTAACTTGCACTGGGTCAGTTTGCTTGAATGGGTGCACTTAGACATAAAACAAACAGTTGCATGTTTTCCGGAATAGAATTTTTTTCGAGGATGCTGGGAAAATTCAAAGGTGATAAATTGTGGTGAGCATACAGCTCTACCGTCTTTTAAAAAAGGGGGTGCCTTTGTCCGGTGTTTTAGTCAAAAAGCACAACCAATGATGATGCAGTCATTGACATAGATCAAACCTGGGTGGGGGGAAGGAATACACCATGGAATACAACATGGAAAGTTGCACACTTCACTGCAGAAACAGCTGCTGACGGGGATGGTCGAACCTTAGGGAATAGAGAGTCACGCATCCAACACAGCTATTGCAAGTACTGCAAGCATTTGAATTCAAGTTGTAGGGGCAGCAACTAGTCCTGCCCATGTCATATCTGGTTTAGCTGTTTCTGCTACTACACTAGAACCCTAGGTTCCATAATATCAGTGTGTAGCAGAAGTGGGCATGTATCCCATGCTCAACCTTTGCAACAGGCCTGCAAACACGTCCACACAAGGTGCCTGCTGAAGAGACTGCTATCCTATATGTTGCAGATGGAGGAAATGATCTTGACAAGGGTTTGGGATTGTTGCTGTCAGATGTTGGTCAGGGGCACCAGAGCCATACCAATTGCCCATGTTATATGGGTGGTAGGGTTTCTCATACTACCACACCCATTGCATCTCTCACCGCTTCTACTCCTTTGGACTTTGATTTTGATACTTATAATGGGGTGATACTGATAAGGAGATGATGTTGATGACCTGTACATTGGCAACACCTGCTCTTCCCTTAAGAGAAAACTGAGAGAGGTTTTAACATCTACCAGAATTGATATTGATTCCAACCCCAGCAGTGGCCAAGATGGAGGTTAGGCGGAACACACACAGGAGTTCATTTTGAGCTTGTCAAATCAGAAATGATATGTGTAAAAACCTTACATAAAGCGTTTAAGCATACCATTTCAGGAACCTCTCATTTTCCTTGATTTGTATGGTGGAGAGGAGGGACGCAACATTATGTTTCCAGTGCTCCCTTCCTTTCTGCCATACAAATACACCAGCATTTGCAATGGAATGGATTTCCATGACGGCACACATGTTGCATATTCCTATGCAGTCTGCCAACTTTTTGCATGAGCAAAAGCAAGGCGAACTTCATAGGAATCCATTGTAACTCAATGTGCACTTCAGAGTCCAAACAGGGAGGGCAAAAGGCAGCACAAACACTTGTAGATCACTTTTCATCCTCCTCTACTTCATTATACTGTGCAAATAACAAAACTCTGGCAGCGGGATGCCATGTACATAAAGGTGCTCACATAACGGGTCTCTGTTGTCAAATTTTGGGGGACTAGAAAATGAGCTACACAGCCTGAAAAGCCACAAACAAACACCACAATAACCACACTGGCTCAGTTTGTAGAAATATCACCACAAATCACTCATTCTCAGTTTGTAGAAATATCACTACAAATCACTCATTCTGTCTACACTCTCTGCAATACATAAGGAATCCTGAGGTAGTAGTGGTGTACGGCAATCAACAACAGTATCTACCAGCCTATCACATAAAACAGTCACACCACTTACACCTGTGAAGTGTACACTAAATACAATGTGTAAATGGGGATCTCAGAAAAGTTCAAAAACTTAGGTTACTAAAGTGTTAAAAAGAAAAGAAATAAAGTTACATTAGGAAAGGGGTTTCCCTTCCCCTAGATTTCTGCCAGCGGTTTTAATAAGATTCCCCAATTCCAATACGCTCTCCGCTTGAATCTCCTAAAAAATATACAGTTCTCCTGCATCCAAACATGGCTCTTTTGAATCATAACATAGTTCACAACAGAGTTCTCTGGAAGACTTAAAGGGAGGTGAGTCTTAAATTTTCTGCTACACACCTTTACCTGGTATACTCTCCTGCCACAGTATTCAATTTTGTTAATCAAAACAGGTATTTACCTTCTCTTCTTATCATTGCTTCTTCTTAGCCCTGGTTTACTCGCCTGTCAGTTTATCATCAGTTTCTTGCTTGTGTGCGAGACTCAGACTCAGTGTTTGCTTGGTTCACTAACCTGCCAGGGCTTCTCTTCTCTTTGTTTGCTTTTTCTTTCTTTCAGCTTATAACCTTTCTCCAGTATTGGGTCAGTGACCATTTCTTATTAATTCCACTGCCTTTCTTTAGGCTCTTGCTCATAATAATGTTTGTGTCTACAATAGTTCAACAGCTTTTGCTTAGGCTCTTGCTCTCAATAGTGCTTACGCTTGAAATGATTCCAATGCCTTACTTAGGCAATGTTCACGTCAATAAGGATTGCATTGCTTTTACTTATACACTTTATCTCAATAATGTCCATAATGATCGCACAGTCTTCACTTAGGCTTTCTTGAGTAGTAATTGGTACACAGCATTCACCCAGAAGTGTCTCCATTCACTTACTTTCCCTGGGCTTACTGGCTCTTGGTGACATCTTCGGCATTCCTCATGTTTCACCGGCATCTGCGCTTCCGGGCCATTGACTGCCAGTGCGCCTTTTGAGTTGTTTGTTTCTTACTTTGCCTTTTTCTGTGGCTGTCTGCTCCAGATGCCCGTTGCAGAGAAGTGGTGAACATCTCCTGACCTGTTTCTTGGTACTGGTCTGTTGGCTTCCACACTGCACTTGGCAGTCTGCTCGTTCTCTGCGTCCTTCACAGCATTCAAACCAGTCAGGTGCCTTTCCAGTCTCTGGCTCTCTCGTTCCTCATTTGGTTCATCTGTGTTCTTTCTAAATGTACCGGGTTTTCTCTGCAGCTTCCAAAGATTAGAACATGGCATCAGCTTCCTGTGTCTAATCATCAACATTACTCCATCCCTCTTCCCTGTCTCAGTACCAAAAAGGGGGATGGAGAAATGAGGCGCTGGGCTGGAAACACCTAGAAAGTTAGTCTCTATATCACAATAAGCCATGTAGGAGTGTTGAAAAGAAACAAGGCCATTACTAAAAGTGTGGACTGAAGGGTTGTCTGAATCCAGTTTTTCTCTGTTTCACTGGACCTTGTCCTCTCCCACATGGTCTTCCCACAGATAGCCACCCCAAGATTTCTGTCAGGTAGTTTCTGTCCTTCCCTTGCCACATAAAATAGGCTCCCTTCCTGGGAATCAGTGACAAAGTTGTCAGATTCGTCACAGCACCTTGTGGTGTGCCATATTCTCTCTTATTTTGCCTCTTCTCAAGTACCAATGACATTCTGGCACTGTTCCACATGCTGAGCCCAAAACTGGGTGGCGTGTCAGTCCTGCAGCAAGGGAGTATGCCTTACAGGTTATGCGTGCCAAAAACACAGTATCAATAAATAGGGGAACAGTGTCTATGCACCAGCTCTTCCTCTGCGAGTCATTCGAGCACTGTCAGAAATATCTTTGTAACCATAAAGGTTTTATTAGCGATAATGCTGACATTAGATATTCTACCATGCACCTTTGTTGAAATCAAAGCTTTCAAAGATTGGTAACTGCTGACATTTGCTGGCAAACTCCCAGCCAGACTGACTTGTCATACAGGGATGTACTTGCATTGTATGATGCAGTAGTTAGAGTGGTGGGAACAACACTTTGTACGGTCAGAACGTGGGAAACTTTACTTCACTATGAATAGGTTGACAACCAGTCAAAGAGCTGATTATATGGCATTAACAGAGCATTTGGTCGCCTTCTAGCGTGGAGCAGTTAAGGTCATCCAAACAGCTGCATGTTGTCAATTAACATACCACTTTAAGTATACTGCACACTGGAGCAGACATCTGGGCTAAAAGGATGTAGGTGGTGGCAGAGTGGCTAACTCCCCAGCACCCGGAGTTAGGCTTTGTGGCAACAGACATTGGCACCAATACCATGGCTTTGCACATGTTCTTCACCTAGCGGTGAGATATTTTCTCTGCAATTGCTCCCCTGTCTGTGATAGGCTTGCTGTGGCACATAAGATCTGCTCTCCTTTCAGTCAGTCGTACTAAGCCATAGACACTTTGAGTGTATTGCAGGTGCTGCACAAACATCCACGGCACCAGCTAGAAATGTCTATTCCACGTCACTGAAATTCAATATAGAATATGATTGACATGCTGCATGCTCAACGCAATGCTGTGAGTGACTACAGCCATTTTATTTATTTATTTATTGTTTGCTTGTTAGGCGCTTATACACTAACAATATACTGTTTCAAAGCGCCCACAGGACAGGGAGGGAGCGTGGGTTGGAAATACATTACAACACAATAAATAAGAGCTGAAGGGGGAAGAGGGAGAGGGACAAACCTACTATGCCTTGTGAGTATTCAGAATGTGCAAGTGCAGAAAGGAAGAGGGGGTAAATGCTGGGGAGTTCGAGATTGTTGGTGAGCCATAGACAAAGTTCTAGGAGTGTTGAGTACTACTAAGTGCTGTGGATAGACAGGAGCTGGGTAGAATTGGTGTGGTAGGCCAAGGCCCTGTGGATGCACAAGTGCCAAGGACACTTATTCAGCAACTGTGGGATAAGCAACTGTGGGATTAGCAGAGGAGAGAAGGAGGGAAGGAGGAGAGAAAGAGAAAGGTATTAAGGAACTTCAGAAATTTGAGCAGATCCTGCTCAAAGCGCAGGGGGGCTGTTCCAAAGGAGGGAGACTGCAGAGGAAAGCGAGCAACCCCCTTCCCTCTGTTTAGCAAAACGCTGTACACACAAAGGGTTGGTGCCAGAGGAGCAAAGTGGTCTGGAAGGAGAGTGTTTAGTGAGATACAGTTAAAGATAGTGTGGTCCCCAGGCCCAGACAGCCTTGTGGACGATGCAGAGGGATTCGAATTTAATCTGTGCAGCAACCGGGAGCCAGTGAAGACTTTTTAGTGCAGGAGTGATGCAGTCCCTGGGTTTAAGGCCAAGGATAATCTTGCTGCCCTATTCTGGATAAGCTGACGGGGTCACAGAGTGGAAGAAGGAAGATTCAGGAGGAGGTTGTTACAGTAGTCAAGTCTAGAGAGAGAACCAACGCTTGAATCACATTGAGCCTCTGCGGGAAAGTGAAAAAATGTCAAATTCATTTGAGAAGGAAAAGCTGATAGTTGGACTTCTTGGCAATGTCCTGAGTGTGAGGGAGGAAGGAAAGAGAAGAGTCGAAGATGACACCAGAGTTTCTGGCTTTGGTAGAAGTTGCAGGGGGAGAGCCTATGGCGGAATGTCAGAGTGAGGGGAAGAAGGAGGGAGCAGGGGTCTCAATGGGAAGGATCTAACTTTTACAAGCATTGAGGCAAAGATCATTAGAGGCGCATCAGTAGTTGATTGCAGATACGCAGTCAGGGTTGATGTAGGGTGCAAGATGGTCGGCAGGGAGTCTGAGATGAGTTGTGTGTCGTCTGCGTTACACTGGAAGTTAGAGGAGAAGGAGGAGATGAGGGGTAGTCAGAGCGAAGCCCTCGATGGTGAATTCTTCTCTCTGATTCAGTGGAAGTTCATGTGCAATGTCTACTGCATGCTAGGAACTTTTGAGAAAGCCACACACCATATGAATCAAATCTGAGCCACTGAATGATGTTGTTCGATTAATCTATTTGCACAAAAAAACACTGTCCAGAAGAGCAACAGAACATAATAACATGGTTGAGTCAGTTCCCGTCGAGCTGGTGAGAGACCTGCTGACAATATTTCAGAATGGTCCACGTATAAAAGCATGGGGTAATAGTAGTAGAAAGTGTGCGTTATTCATTCTTATGTAACTGAATGGCTAAATGTTGTTGGAAATTAGAGGGATATCCTTAGATGATGTCATGTCAAGCCCATGTATGTACAAAAATAAGCTTCAGCAGTTAGACTGGTGTGAGTCATGTGCAGAGTTAGGAAAGTATAATCACTTTTCAGACTTAGTAGCTACCCATAAAAAGTTGGGTTAGCAGACATCATACTTGGCACACTTTCCTTTACCGAAACCCAGAGCTACCATTCTGAGCTTCAGATTGAACCATCTGCATACTTGAGAGAACTTAAGTTTGTGAGATCGCTCAAACACCTTGAGCCCATTATGTAGGTATTGTTCAAAACATATAGAAAACCCTAAACATCGGGTTTTGTATTGTAGTGTCCTTTCGAATTGAAGACAGCTATGCTTTGGTAGATTTATTAGTAATCTTAAATGTGAACTTTGGGAATCTTTGTGGGAAAGGATTTATAGCAGCCATTCCATTGCACTGTCGATTTCCCTATTACAATTTCTAGATAGGATTAATTTGAGCTGTTTATAACAGATTTGTTTTTATGTATATTGTGATGGTGAAATTGATCAATTTTTTATCTGTTGCTGTTTGTATATGATTCTGCATTTTCTATGTTTATTATTATATGATGATATATGGTGTCAATTGAGTAAGGTTTGATTTTAAACCAAGAACTCATAAATACATTTAACAAAACATTGAATATCTTTTGAAATAATTCGTTGACCTCTGTTTTAAGGTTAAAGAGGCTTCATTACAGACTGTGGGCAGGAAGGTGACACATACAGAAGACATATTTGGAATGTGCAAAGCAGCACTCGGGATGCATTTGCAGAATCACCTGTTTGCAGATCAGGGCTTGAAGGGCAGACAGCAGCAACAACAACTGAACATTCCCCAACATTCAGTAAGAAATATATGACATTCTGATTGCACCCTCTCCACTGTAATTGTGCCAGGGGCAAGGATAGCTATAGTAGGGTGTGACTTTCACACATACACCCATGTGGTACTTTATTCCAGAATATGCATTATTTGATGTGTCGGGCTTGAGAAAGTAATAGGTAGATTTAGTGAACTAACAACTACACTGACGGTGGATGTGTATTTGAGTGACACATGCCAGCTTAGTAAGGACAACAACCCACTGTAGTATTCTTTCTCAAAGCAGTTTGCGTATCCAGCAGCACCTTTATGTGTAGCCATTGACACCCTAAGGTGCCCCCATCTAGTGCACAGTCAAAGCATATTTTAAGTGCTAGTAGCAATATTGTCTATGACCACAGGAGAAACCTCCCTGTAGCTCATGTAGACCATCAGACTCTCATTAAAATGCATGTGCACCATATATTTTGGTCGACTTTGGCAAGATCCATGATCCTCAACTTTATCAGCTGATCTAAGTTAAAACAAATGATTACCTGATGCATTACAGTGGACAGGACAGTATGGGCAGCGGAGAAGGAATGGTGGATACTGTGGTTTCTGTTGATATTACTAGCTCAGGCTCTGGAGATTCAGTTGTATTATGGTGACTGAGGTGATGATGATGCACCCACCTAGATTGTGAAGTATCAACTGTGCTGCATTGTGTATGTCTACTATGAGAGCATAATACAGGTGTGTATGATCAATTTACTGTAAATGTTCCAATAATTGAACACAATCATTCACACGTCCAATTGGTATGTCTCTACTCTCCTGAAATGGTGGGCACATAGCCTACATGTTTAAACCTCTTCTGTCTCACAGGAGTGGGGTAACAACCTGCATTTTCACCTCTCTCCTATCTCACAGGGGTGATGGGACATACACTTAATTTTTGCATACCTGCTGTCTCGCTGGGTTGAGGGCGCACATTCAAGTTTTATAACTCTCCTGTCCACTGGGGTGGGTCCACATCTTGAATCTTCTGTCTCGCAGAAGAGAGGGCAAACCCTACATATTTATGTCTTTCCTGCACCACAGGGCTGAGAGCAGTCACTTCATGTGTATATCTCACACAGCATACATGAGCTGAATTCCCTTAGGTGGTGGGACTCTTTGCAAAACATCATTACCAAATATTGGCAATACATTGTCACATGGTAGACTCTCAAGCATTTTGAAGTATTCGTCTTTGCTGCACTGTGAAAGATAAATGACCCTGTTTACAGGTTCTCTCTCCAAAGAAGCAATTTATGAACTGCCTTTTGTAAAGAGGATAGAGAGAAGACAGTCTTATTGAGTGTCGTTTCATTCCAATTCGATCCAAAAGAATTCCATCCTGAATTCTGAGGAAGGATGCCTTCTTTTCAAATTTCTACCCTCCTTTGAATGTTTATTCTTCACACATTACACCAAACTAAATTGTACAAAGTTTAACATGTCATTTTTGTGGGTATTTATGTTTTTTTTAGATATTTCTTTTAAAATGCTGATGTTTTGTACATTTTGTAGTTATTTATTTTAAGGACGGGAACAAGAAAACAAAAACACATCTATTTACAAGTTTCCCCTGTGCCTCATCGCCACAGCAACATTCTCAGCATTTAGAAATATGCTCAGGGTTAGCATCACCACTATTCCCAACATCAACTACATCCCCCAGTACCATCTTCATCACCACCAATCCCACCAACTATTTCGTCAGCAGCAATATCTCTTGTAGGAGGCATACTGTCTGTTTGCCTCACCCAGATAATACTCATAAGCTGCCCCCCTCTTCTAATGCCAAGTAAGATGAGACGAGATGCATGCCCAATGGATAAAGATTGCTATACTCCTTCTGCACAACGATGGCCACTTCATATTCTTCCTCTTGCTTCATGTCGTTTTCCCCAGGATTTTCTACAGGATTTTGAAGGTTTCTCCACTAAAATATCAAGGGTATTTCCTATCAAAATCTGGCTTCTGAAAAACACTTGCTTCCAAAGTAATAAAAAAATACAGATTTCCCCAACGTAACAAAGGTGTAAAATTCATATTGCAACACAAAATTAAAGGATTCCCTAACAAAAAAAAAAGAAACTGCTTCCCGAATAAAATGCCTGGCAATCAAAGTAAGAAGACAAAAATAAAGTTTTCCCAGCTTTTCCCAGGTTAAAAAGTAAAATGTTCAAATCACAAATACAACACAACCATCAACGAAATACTGCCTAAACCCTTAAACATCTCCCTCTTTCTCCAACTCCCGGGGAAGATCAGCCTGCTCCCAAGCTCTTGCAGACAAACAAACCCCACAAAGAAAAGAGGAAGTTGATAGTTCTTCATATACTCTCTGGAACTCTGTCTTATCTGCCTAGGAACTCACCCAAATCCACAAGAGAATACCCAAACCTGATGTCACTTTGACATTCATAGCCAAATCTTCTTGGGGGGTTCCCAAATCCGCATATGGGCTTCCCAATATCAACCAAACTCAAGAGAGACATTACCATTCTTTGGCAGGCTCCTGTGGATGCACCTTGGATTTGTGTGGGGTTTTAGGATGTTTTGCCCAGGCTTCACAGTGACCAATCAGCATCATAATCCGGAGACAAACATGTGGTAAGGTTTTTTTTTTAATCTGTTTTTTTTTAATATCCCAAATACAGCAGTTTTGGTAAAATGTGTTCATTTTTTTTTAAAGAATATTTATTAAAATGCAGGCCCTTTCATTTACAGGACACATCACCTAATCAAAACATAGTAAAGTTTGAACCTAAAAGGATCTCCAAATTCCATCAGTTTTTATTACACAGATGTCACTGTTACAAGAGTATATAATTACTTCATACGTAATAATTGATCATTTACTTATTTCAAGTCTGCAACCGTCTTTACAGAATTTTTATGTTTTTAATATTCATATACTAATCAGTATACAAATCAGGAAGCATGGTAAAAATCCTTTTTTTAATTGAAGTCTGGCATCTTTTAAACTTTAAGCGGCAGTCGACAAAGCCAAAGGTCCATCTTAATAACACACCAACAGACACATTTACACATACGTTCAGGCACAGAGGGGAGCAAATCAGCCAGTCTCAGGTTAGGTGGGGAGTTGTGGGTGTGGATGTAATTTTTAGGAATGCACCATTCCTTGAAGAAGGGAGTCTGCAGCTCCTTCCTCAAATGAATTAGAATAGTGGCAAGTCTGGAGTTGATGGGAGGAGGTTCCAGAGTCTGAGGGAATAGACACAGAAGGCCTGTATTCTGGTTCTTTACAGAGTGCACCTTCAGAGTTCTTGTCTGCACATGGCCTTACCTCCAGAGATGCTGAGTTTCTCAGTGAAGTATCTTGGGGACATAAGGGGAACAAGTGTGCGAAGTGCCTCTCCAAAAAGGGGTAGGACCCCCGACCCAACCCTAACTCACTATAAATGTAACAACAATTATAAACAATACACCAATAATAAAAAACAAGTGTCTGTATAGACCAAAGCAAACATACTATAAAAAAGAAAGTTACAATGGAAAGACCTAAACAGTCTTTTGACCTATTCCCAGAAAGATGTCAGAGAGGGAACCCAAAATAATGGGATACACTGTAGCAGCATGCAAAACGCCTTTGGCAGACTGAAACATTTGATAACAAGGTTGCAATTCTAATGAAAGCCAAAGGAGGCTGTGCTAGAGGCCGAACTATTGTGGAAAACCATTAAGTGAAGTAGATTGCTGAACTATGTGGGCAATCATTAACTGATGGACAGCATGTTGTCGGATTGATCAATTGGTTGTGCGCTGTTCTCCACTTTTGAAACATTGTAAATGTATTCAAATTGAAGAACTAAGAAAGAAATATGTTATTTTACATATAATAGGAACGCATGGGCGGCAGCAAGTTGTCCTCAATCCCACAAACTTTCCACAAAGTTTGGAGTAATTAGACAAGCAAAAAATGAGAGGTTGGGAGGGTAACTTGCACTCTTAACACCCCATTAGGGTAGTCAAAGTCCACTGAAGTGAAAACATTGCTGTATGACATTTTAAGTTGTCAATGTTGACGATGATTTTATTTTCCTTTGTGATATGTGATCAGCTGACACGTGTTTCGACCCAAACTCGTCATCCCCAAGGCTGTGTTCATGAACCATGGCATGCAATAACATTGTGTTATTGAATAGCATTCACACAACATGGTATAGTTCATAATACAGAATCAAAACAAAAACAAAATATTCCATATTGAAATACACATTGAAATGCATTATTCATCCAGTGTTAGTGAAAAAAAGGAACAAACATACCATATGTTGGCATACGTCAGGTCGACCAGTTTCGACCAGTTTGGGTTGAAGCACATGTTGGCTGATTACATATCACAAAGGAAAATAAAATCCTCTTCAACATTGAGAACTTAAAGTGTCATACAGCAATGTTTTGAATTCAGTGGACTTTGATGGACAGTATGGTCTGTGTAATCAAGCAACGAATTGTGAAATATTCATTGTCCTGATAAATCAGTGGCAGCTAGTGGCATTTTTAATTGAAGTGGCGTATTTGTTTCCTACATATATGCAGGAGAGAACAAGCAGAACAAGGGAGCTGAACAAACCGAGAGAGGTTCTGTGGGACGGTGATCTCCCCAGAGAACCTTTTAGAAATTATGGATTAAAATAGTGCAGTTTGCAATTAGTCTGCACTTAGATACCTCTTGGGTATTAAGCGCGTTATACAAAAACAATGATAATTATAGGCTACAAACAGTGCACAGGAGAAAGCAATACAACATATATTGCCACCATTGCCCAGGTACTATAATCGGGTATTGACAACCTAAGTCCAGGTAAAGCAATATTATGCTCTGGTATTCATATTCAGGGTATTACCCCATACGACATGTGTTACTACCCTAAAGCCAGGTCCAAGCACTAGCGGTTACTGCTTTAAAATGCCGTAAGTACCCCATCTCTATGTGCAGTTGACTGCATATTTATTTGATATTTCCAATAAAGAAACCATTTGATTTCAAAATTCAACCATATATATTATTAGCACATGGAGATCGCTATTGACCTTCTCTCAGCCAATCAGAATGTTTTGAATGCAGTCAATAACTACTGGTATTGACTGTGTTCTGAACTTTCTGTCTTCAAAAGCAGTCAGGGAAACAACAATGTAATTTATGGGCAACCTGTCTTTTAACAATTCACTTCCTCTGTGAGAGGACCTTTTTTTTTGCTGTAACTTTCAATTTAACACGTGCAAGAGAAAGCTGAAACAATGGAACATGATTTTGCTATTTTTTTTTTTTTTTTATAGAGAAACAGATTACTTGTACATGACATCAAATGCAAGGTCATTTTTAACCTGTTTCAGTTCAACCAACATTGCAATTAAAATGCTTATATAACGAGGACAACCATGTTATTTCAATACTACAATATAAAGCCACATTTAATTTACTGACTCAGTTCCCTATTTACTTTACCCAATACGAAGTGACATTTTTTACTTCTCCTCTATAACTCCAAAACATGTATTTATACTACAATGATGTCCGCTTGGGCGGGGTCATTATCGCTTAGGCTAATGACCTTTTGCCAAGTTATGGCCCTCAACGAATGGCTCCTCCCTCTGTCTATAGTGTTATATTGGTGTTGTCCAAAAGGAATATTAATTACATGTATTAATAATCGTGTTACTCTTGTTTCATTGACAAACATAATATTGATGAACAGAGATACCGTTCAACAGGTTTTCCGCCATTTTGAAGCAACTTCCTCAGGGGGGACTTCATGGAACAATTTTGAAAATTGCATGCCTTCAGCAAAGGAAAGAAAGCAGGAAAAAAAGATAGAAAAAACTTTTTTTGTGCACAATAGTTGAGTATGATGAATATTACCAATCCATCCCAATATACACCTAATTACAAAAATACACATTCCAAACATGACCTATTTCAATCAAATTTTAAACCACTATGGGTCTGATTTACAAAAACATTTTACAATTGTGCAATTCCATTTGAAAGCATTTAGTGAATGAGGGCCCATGCATCTAAAATGGGTGCAATTTTCAAATCAATCAGTAGGTCGCTCTATCTACACTAGGGATAGTTCAGTTCTACAACTCAGTCAGTAAATGATTAAATGAATGAAGAATGTGTCTGATATTGTACTGCTCCGCTTACTGTCGCGTCGTAGATATGGATGTCAACTGCTTGATATAAGCGTGTTCAGTAGCTGCTGGACAGGAAAAAAAATATCATAATAGGTAAGCTTCAGGGTTATCTCTTTACAGGTCTGTTGGGACAAAAAAACAGGATAACGTATTATATGAATGCCTTTTTCACTAACCATTTTAAATATACAAGCGCTCTAGAGATTGCGTGTGCAGGGTATTTTACCATAATAATCCTTTTTGCTAATAAAGGGAGCCCTTCGTGAGACATTGTACGAAGCAAGGTATTAAACACAACACCCAAAACGAGGCTGTCTGCAGAGTTACACTTGGAGGAGAGAAACTGAAAGGCTCATTTTTCTAATATCACAATTCTCCTGACATAAGATATGATATATGTGAAGAGGGTCAACCTGATCCTTTTGCTAAGGATGATAGCAAAGGTAACAACAAGAAGAGCATTTTGCCTTGAAATTGTGAGGAAAATGGTTTTCTTTTTCAAGAGGCTTTCAAGATGCCAAGTCCATTGCTTTCCATGTTCAGACTTTTATGCTGAAGCCTCGCTCTGAAATAGAATTGCCATTGATTTCACGGACTGCCTTCAGTAAAAGTCTACGGAGGGGATGCAGTGGTCATGTCTGAGCTACGTTTACACGTAAGAAGCAGAATGTTGTTATGCACATTTCTCTTCATGCTAATGCAAACTTCATTGAGGGTCATGTTATAAAAAGAGTTAAGGCCATGCAGAGGATCACCAATGTTAGCATGTATGTGCTGTGGGGTCCATGCATTACATTGTCAATGTTTGCAAAATGAGTAAAAACAAAATTGCTTACTCTTTCATGCTCCGTTTTGAAAGAAGTGTAAATGTCGCTTTCAAATTACACTTTTGAGACAGCATTTACAACAGACTCCTCTGGAATATGCCTACTTTAGCAGGTGCTAAAAACAGGTGGATTCCACTAACTGCATTTCGTTTACACAAACATGAAAACCTCATGCAGGCGTAAAAGTGTGTGCCATGCAAATTTGGAGGAGGACTGCACCTCGGAAATGTTAATTCTGTTTCCTTCTCAGCTTCAAATGGCAACAATATTCCCCAGTAGTGTAAACGTAAGGCGTAAATAGCTAAAAGCTTACTTTCCACCTTTCATTTTTAAATGATAAGTTCATGCTTATTCCTTGGACGTTTGATGCGGCAACAGGTGTGAACATTCCCAGCCAGCAAATCACAAGTATGTGACGCGGGAGCAGCGTAATGAGGCATGGTGGACGGTGCATGCCTGGATCTGTTCAGTAGAGACTTTTCCACTCAAACTATGCAGGTGCTTCATTTATTTGGTCACATTTGTAAAAAAAACAACTGCATCTGTCAATCCATTCCAGTGCCTTCTAATTCCACATTCCTACATCTTGGCATCACGTTGGCGACAAGTTGGTCACATCAGAACGCCTGATCTCATGACAAGACGCATGGTGCCATCCCAGCACTGCCCTTTCTTCCAATTAAGACATTGGTGCCTTGGATCAAATGGCAACCTTTATTTAAAAGGCACCTAGAAGCAATTGGGGCACAGGCTTGGCTGCCAAGAAGGAAAAAAAAAACATGATGTTCCACTTACTCTTGGTGAAGGGACAGTATAATTTTGCGGGTCGCAAAGCAGAAACCACGCCCCCAATTGAAGCAGATGATGATATGCATTATTTGGGTGAGATAAGCGAGCTAGCAGGTTGGTTTAAATATAAAAAAATAATATAGTGCTGTACAACATCAAGTTCTTTACAAGGAACCAAGGCCCCTCACAAGCAGATGACGCTACAGTAAAGTTGAGAGCTATATTTTATTGTGTGACTTCATGATATTAGTTGTGCATACCAACAGCCGCATGACTCAAGAAAACGGATTCATCAAAGTGACGTTTCACTGGACCATGCGCTGCAAAAAGAGATTTTTATGCTAGAAACACTGTTTATAAGAATCAACACCCCACACAGAAATAGAGTAAGCTGGGTATGGAAGTGGGATGTGCCACTTTCCGTGCTCATGAAGGGCACAGAGCGAAAATCTCATTGAAGCCATTGTGCCACCCCTGTTGCAGTGAAAATCCCCTTGCAAATGATGGAATGATGGTGCATACCCTGCAAGGAGTTTGTGGCATGCAGCTGCATTGAGCACTTTGTCAATGTGTGCAACCAAAAATCCAAGAAACTCATGGCATCAATGGAAAGAGAAGATATAGGCTACTTTTATCCACATAAAGATGACCCTACCATCTTGCCGTTAGATATGTTACAAAAGAAAAGGACAAAAGTCCATTGCAAGGTTTGTGTCAATGGATGTAATGTTGACATGATGTGTGGCTCCCGCTCCAACCTCACTTTCATAACAGTAGATATGTACAAGGAAATGATTGGCAAAGACCAAACAATAGTAGAAACGTACTTTTGAAACCACTGTGCATGGTGGAGCACCATTATAACTGCGAGGTTACAAAAAATACCACCAAGAATGCAAAGGTCTCACCACAATGACAAAGTTTACTACACTATACACTGACTAGCAATGCAGAAATGGTACAACCAGGTGATGTCAATATGAATACTTGATCCCAAAAGCAAAGAGCAAGTACTCTCTTTGGATGGAACCAGATAGGAAGATGAATTGCCACCAGAACCTCTTTATCAGAGAAATACTGGGCTTTGTGAAAAAAATACATTCACAGAATCAAAATGCATCCAATCATGTTTAGGCACAAAGTCCTCACTGTCCATATCACTGCTCACCAAACCTTTAAAGAGTTATTGAAGACTCTAAAAGATGGCAAGATCATAGAACTAGTGGAGACATTAGAGTTGTGGATTCCCGTTGGGCCTGCTCACCAGGCTTTAGAAGTGATATAGAAGAATCTACAAGATGGCAAGATCATAGAACTAGTGGAGACATTAGAGTTGTTGAGCCCCCTTTGTGCCTGCTGACCAGGCTTTGGAAGTGATATAGAAGAATCTACAAGATGACAAGATCATAGAACTAGTGGAGACATTAGAGTGGTTGAGCCCCGTTGGGCCTGCTCACCAGGCTTTGGAAGTGATATTGAAGAAGCTACAAGATGACAAGATCTTAGAGCCTCAGAGGCATGAACGTGTTTGGGACCCATTGTACTGATACCAATAAACCTCTTCGCATAACGTTTACATATGCATCAACTTAAGGAGCCGAAGATGAGAAATTATCATTGACAGCTAATTTTATATATATCTCTTCCTAGCGAAATACATTTTTACTCACAATGATGGATGTTTGTCATTGTAATTCATATTATACATTTTTAATCATATAAGATAATTAGCATCCGTTTTATTAAAACACAGCTTTATATATATTCTGTGAAAAAAGTTGTTAAAGGGACGTTATGGTTAAGTTGTGCTACTAAAAACCTATGAAATTCAGTGAAAAAACTTTGTTAAATGGACCTTATGGTTTTAAGTAAAACCGAAAAACCCTAGAAATTTACCAGTTATGGTAAGCTAAGCAACCATAACTTGTACCACCACCATGCACTGCTAAGACTAATACCAATGACATCAAAGATGACATCACAAATGTCATTCATGACATCACTGATAACATTACATATCGTAATACCCCTTCTTTTTTGTTCACTAACATATCGAGGGCAGGTGTTTTTTTTCAGTAACAGCCAGGAAGTAAAAATGCAAAAGATACTATTTTTGTATACCTTACTATTATTTTATGTACTTACACTACTTTCCTTAGAATTCACTCACATTATACAATACATAAACATAAGGGAATAATCAGCTTTGAGATACAGCAATCATGTCTGTGCATGAACTTAAATAGGCAGGTTATGAATACTTGCTGGTAATGCTGCTGTTTTTTGTTGCTTACTTTACTTTCCTTGTATATACTCATATTTCTCTGCAATGTGGTCTTTTTATATTTTATGTATACTACTACAATTATGCAGTAAAGAAGGCATTGTTCGGTACTTAGTATATGTGTCACAGTGCACAAAATGCTGAAATGAAAGGATTCATCATGTTACTATCCAACATAGTAAGGTATTCAGTATTGCAGCTCTATGGCACATGCTGCAGAGAATGCCTACATTTTTATACAAGTTCATTCATTTACTGGAAAGAAGCCAGTAACACAATGTTGTTTATAGCAATGCATCACCTACTGAACTATTTGGCTCATGATAGTTCCTCCAATGACTTTTTTAATTTTTTCTGCAATTATTACAAAAATAATCCCTTGTAGAGGCTGCGCATGAACACTAAGGGGCCGATCCATTGGAACTAACGTGCGCCGAAAATCTTTGCGCAAGCAGGCACAAGCAGGCGCAAGCAGGCGCAAGCGCAAAAAAACAGGCGCACGCGCACGCGTGCGATTCATGGAAGTCCCTGCGCGTGTTTACCTCGGGATGTGCGCCAAACCCATGCATGGCGCACAAGTCACTGCAACATCCCGAAAGGCGTGCGCGACGCGCACAGTGAAAGCGCACAACCTCGGCGCATGCACCAGAAAGTGGGCGGGACACGGGGGGTAACGCGCTAAATGGAGAACAACGCGCGAAAATAAGGGCGTAACTGGGGATGTACTGCAGGGAAGCAGACGGAACGCCCACACGCACTCGACCCACACGTATTCATGGAATCGAATAGGGCAAAGCCACGCTTAGCCAAAGACACGCACAAGCTGAAACACGTCCGCCACACGAAGGCAGGCGGTAGAGTCCCAGCGCATCACAAAAGTGGCAACATACAGCAATTGGGCCTGTGCGAGCGGGGCACGTGTATTGCGGGGGTGCGCGGGAAGTAACAGATGCGATTGAGCGGGGTACGTGTATTTCGGGGGTGCGCGGGAAGTTACACACGCGCTTGAGCGGGGTACGTGTACATCGGAGGTGCGCGGGAAGTTACACATGCGATTGAGCGGGGTACGTGTATTTCAGGGGTGCGCGGGAAGTTACACACGTGATTGAGCGGGGTACGTGTATTTTGGGGGCGTGCGGGAAGTTACACACGCGATTGAGCGGGGTACGTGTATTTCGGGGGTGCGCGGGAAGTTACACACGCGATTGAGCGGGGTACGTGTATTTCGGGGGTGCGCGGGATGTTACAAACGCGCTTGAGCGGGGTACGTGTATTTAGGGGTGCGCGGGAAGTTACACATGCGATTGAGCGGGGTACGTGTATTTTGGGGGTGCGCGGGAAGTCACACACGCGATCACATCAGGGTACGTGTATTTCGGGGGTGCGCGGGAAGTTACACACGCAATCTCATCAGGGTACGTGAATTTCGGTGGTTTGCGGGAAGTTACACACGCAATCTCATCAGGGTACGTGTATTTCAGGGTGCGGGGGAAGTATCACACACAACATCAGCAGGGTACGTGTATTCCAGGGGTGCGCGGGAAGTTCCACATGCAATTCCATCAGGGTACGTGTATTACAGGGGTGCGCAGGAAGTTCCACACGCACTCTCATCAGGGTACGTGTATTACAGGGGTGCGCGGGGAGCACCACACGTGAATTGCACGTGTGGGTCCTCCCAGGTGTTCCCTCTACACCCTCCACGGCCCCTGCAGGTGGCTCACACAACAGGGGCCTACCCTGCACATGTCCTGCAGGCACCCCATCCACCATGGCCATGCCCCCCAGCCAACCCACATGTCAACTTGCACTACTGCCCACAAACGCATGTCCCACTGCACCCCCAGCCACCAGGGCACCCTCAACCAGGCCCCCACCCATGTCTCCCAGCACCCCCACCACCCAGCACTGTGGGGCACCTGCCAGCAGGCCCCCACCCATGTCTCCCACCACCCCCACCCGCCAGCACTGTGGGGCACCTGCCAGCAGGCCCACACCCATGTCCAACTCATGTTCCCCAACACCCCCACCCCCCAGCACTGTGGGGCACCTGCCAGCAGGCCCCCACCCATGTCTCCCACCACCCCCACCCCCCAGCAGTGCAGGGGCACCCACCACCAGGACCCCACCCATGTCTCCCAGCACCCCCACCCCTCAGCCACCAGGGGCAGCATCCACCAGGCCCCCACCCATGTCTCCCACCACCCCCACCCCCCAGCCACCAGGGGCAGCCTCCACCAGGCCCCCACCCATGTCTCCCACCACCCCCACCCCCCAGCAGTGCAGGGGCAGCCTCCACCAGGCCCCCACCCATGGCTCCCAGCACCCCCAACCCCAGCCACCAGGGGCAGCCTCCACCAGGCCCCCACCCATGTCTCCCACCACCCCCACCCCCCAGCAGTGCAGGGCACCCTCCACCAGGTCCCCACCCATGTCTCCCACCACCCCCACCCCCCAGCACTGTGGGGCACCTGCCAGCAGGCCCCCACCCATGGCTCCCACCACCCCCACCCCCCAGCAGTGCAGGGGCACCCACCACCAGGCCCCCACCCATGTCTCCCAGCACCCCCACCCCCCAGCCACCAGGGGCAGCCTCCACCAGGCCCCCACCCATGTCTCCCCGCACCCCCACCCCCCAGCCACCAGGGGCAGCCTCCACCAGGCCCCCACCCATGTCTCCCACCACCCCCACCCCCACCCCACCCCCCAGCACTGTGGGGCACCTGCCAGCAGGCCCACACCCATGTCCAACTCATGTTCCCCACCACCCCCACTCCCCAGCACTGTGGGGCGCCTGCCAGCAGGCCCCCACCCATGTCTCCCACCACCCCCACCCCCCAGCAGTGCAGGGGCATCCACCACCAGGCCCCACCCATGTCCCCCAGCACCCCCACCCCCCAGCCACCAGGGTCAGCCTCCACCAGGCCCCCACCCATGTCTCCCACCCCCCCACCCCCCAGCAGTGCAGGGGCACCCTCCACCAGGCCCCCACCCATGTCTCCCACCCCTTCCCACCCCCCAGCAGTGCAGGGGCAGCCTCCACCAGGCCCCACCCATGTCTCCCAGCACCCCCACCCCCAGCCACCAGGGGCAGCCTCCACCAGGCCCCCACCCATGTCTCCCACCGCCCCCACCCCCCAGCAGTGCAGGGGCAGCCTCCACCAGGCCCCCACCCATGTTTCCCAGCACCCCCACCCCCCCAGCCACCAGGGGCAGCCTCCACCAGGCCCCCACCCATGTCTCCCACCACCCCCACCCCCACCCCACCCCCCAGCACTGTGGGGCACTTGCCAGCAGGCCCACACCCATGTACAACTCATGTTCCCCACCCCCCACCCACCAGCACTGTGGGGGACCTGCCAGCAGGCCCCCACCCATGACTCCCACCACCCCCACCCCCCAGCAGTGCAGGGGCACCCACCACTAGCCCCCCACCCATGTCTCCCAGCACCCCCACCCCCAGCCACCAGGGGCAGCCTCCACCAGGCCCCCACCCTTGTCTCCCACCCCCCCACTCCCCAGCAGTGCAGGGGCACCCTCCACCAGGCCCCCGCCCATGTCTCCCACCCCCCCACCCCCCAGCAGTGCAGGGGCACCCTCCACCAGGCCCCCACCCATGTCTCCCACCACCCCCACCCCCCAGCACTATGGAGCACCTGCCAGCAGGCCCCCACCCATGTGCAACTCATGTTCCCCAGCCAACATGTCATCACAATCTAGATCCCTGGTCCCTATGGTCAGCCTCCAAATGCAAAACACCCACCCGAGTATTGCATCCACCCACTTATAATTTGCAATTACATCACAGAACACCAATTGCAAGTTCCGAAACAAACACATTTCCCTCACATACACCCAATGGGTGTCAGTGAATCTCAAAACCCATATCATGAAATGCATGAATGAGATACCACACATTGAAGTTCACCAAAAAAAATATGTATTAAAGGAAAAATAAATAGAATCAAAAATAAAGAAACAGAAATGTGAATGTACAAAAATTAAAAGAAGCATGTCCGTGAAAAAAAGCAAAACCAAAAATAAAATTCCAAAGTAATGGTGTCCAAAGTCACTGTCCACAAAACAAAATCCAATGGGAAATAAAAAAGAAAGCCATTGCTCCATGGTTAAAATGTGAACAAAAAATACAATCCAACAGTAAACTATGTACATGGGAACAAGCCAGGGTCCATTATCCCAACAAAAGAAAGGAAACCTATCTAACTACACTAACTAATAAAATAAACTATATACAAAAATGTGGCCGATGTCCGAAAGGTCCAAATAAAATCAAAACAAAAATGAAACCTAACACTACCTACATAACTATGTACAAGGGCAGCGGGCTAGTTTGACGGCTCACTTGTGGATGTCCCGGGCCAGGGCATCATCGAACTCCTGCTCAATGTCCCAGAGGCGGTCCTCCTCCATGGCCCCGAGGGTCCGCAGGGCCATCGACGTGTCCACCTCCAAACCCCTGCGGATTGCCTCGAGGCACTCGGCCTGCCTCAGGGCCCTCCGCATGGAGTTCTCCGCCCTGACCCTTGTGAGCCGTGCCTCTTCCGCCCGCTGCCGCTCCGCATCTATGGCGTGGCCCAACCGCTGCCACACGGAAGACACTCTCTGTCCTGGGTCTTCCTGCCCTCCGGCCGATGCCTGCCCCTCCAATGTTGAAGGCCCCAAGCCTTTATGGCTCCCACCATGTTGCTGCTGCTGTGCCTCTGCCCGTGCACTGCCTCCTGCTGCCTGCACATCCTCCGCCGGCTGGGGTGCAGTCGTTGATGTGGCCACCCCTGCTGGAAGTCCGACTCCCGACTGTGGCAGGGATGCCTCCTCCACCAGCCTGGCCGCACCGCCAGAGGCAGCTCCACAGAGCACCCAGGTGACTGATGGGTGGGAAGATGGCACGAAGGACGACTGGCGCGTAAGGGGTCCAGTTGAGGAGGGGGTCGGAGCAAGCCCCATCATACTGAGGAATCCGGCCTGGGTGACCTGTCCCAGCAGGCTGACGTGGTCAACGAGCCATTTGAGATGACGTGCAGTCTCCTCATGAAAAGACTGCAGGTCACCTTGCATGGCCCGTTGACGCAACGCCACACCAGTCAGGACAGGCTCAACCCAGACCCGGATAGCCACGTCCGCAGGCAGAGGAATGCCAGTTGACGTGAGCTCATCCCCTGCCTGGAAACGGGTCTGGACGTAGGCATCCCTGCTGGTGCAAGATGATGCAGGGACAGGATCAGGGACAGGACTGCACACAGGCACCTCCGCGGCGGCCTGTGCTGCCTCCTGTCCCTGGTCCTGCACTGCACCACTAGCACCAGTGGGATCCCCACCTCCAGACCCCGTCTCTGGTGCTTGCACGGCCTCCTCCTCCACCAAACCCCCCACCAACCTGGATGACTCCGTGCCATCTTCCCCTGTTGGACCCTGTGGGGTCCCAGCTGCCCCTTCTGCTGCCGAGGAGTCCAACTCCAACCTCCGCCTCTTGGACCTCCCCCCGGCAGCTGTGGCCTGGGATGTGGCACCGGACTCCTCACTCCCCGACGAGATCACAACATGGGAGGGGAGCCGGGCCTTGCGTCTCCGGCTGGCGGTGGGATCCCCGCCGCTGTGCTCCACAGCACCTTCTCCGCCTTCTACATCAGTTGACGCTGCAGACAGGGAGAAACAAAACACAGGCATCAGGGCACTGCACAATGGACACATACACATATGACAGTTGTACATGAGTGGCATTGGCAAACCTCAGACATGTCATCACAATCCCCAACACACATGTCATTTCAACTCGCACACATGAGCCATACCACAGCCATATCGCAACTGCCAGCACCATCCATACACATAAAACAGCATGAGCAGGCAAAGGTGAGCCAGACATCACATGCAATACAGGAAGTGCACCACACATGTACACACACCACCACACTTGCATGCATGTGTACAGCTCTGCCAAGTGTCGCAGTGTTCAGACGGGCATCCATGTCACATCTGCCAATCAGGCTTCCACATACCGCTGCCACATGCATCCATGTTGCATCACTGTTGCACCCTTGTCAAATACACACACGTGCACATGTACACAGTGCTGATACATGCAGCCGAAAACAACATACATGCGTGACATCACGGACATGTCTACTTACATACACATTCATCCAAACATGTGTGCCCACACAACTGCATTTGGCATGCAAGCCTACACACACAAGCACCATCCATGTCTCACACATTCCAGCCCTCGCATGTGTTAGCCCCACGGCCCTGTACACCCCCACCCATATTCGACCCCATACAAACAGATGTGCAACCTGCACACTACTGAAAAATCACCACACGCACTGCTCACAATCAGGATGCATGTACACTTACCGCTCGACTCCAGACGGGTCTGCCTCTCAAGGACCTGGACGTGGAGCGCTGGGGATATGGGTTCCAGGACCCTCATCTGTTCTTCTGACAAGTGGCCCCGGCGCCACTTGGCATCCGCTGCCTTCAAGAGGCGCCGGGCCTTGTTCAGGGTCCTGGACCTGAAGTCCTCCCAGCGCTTCTTGACATGTTGCAAGTCACGGACTGCCACCCCCACCGCGTTGATGGCAGTCACGATGTCAGTCCAGATCCGAGTCCGTCCTTCCTTGTCGGCGCGGGAACTTCCGAAGAGGGCATCATACTGCCCCAGCACCTGCTCCACCAGGACACCAACTTCGGTGGCACTGAAGCTGGTGCCCCTCTGCCTCTCTGGCCGGGGGTTGTCAGTGGACTCAGATGGTGTTTGCCCCGACATGACAACCCCAGAGGCAGGAGTGGGTGGGCAACTGGGTCCTGGGGCTGGGCTGTGGAGCGATGGAATCCCAGTCGGGAGTCTTCAGTTCCAGCAGGGGTGGTCACAGCAACAGCACCCCTGGCTGATGTGCAGGCAGCAAATGGCAGGGCACGTGGGCAGCAGGCAGTCAGGCAGCAGCAGATGGCAAGTGGGAGCGTGCTCGGGGCTCTGGGGGGCAGTAGTTCAGCCTTCTCGGCAGGAGCGTGGTCTTCCGTGTGCTTACGCGTGGCCAGCTTGATACGGAGTGATTTGGCACGTGAAAAATCTGCACGTCAGCGTGTAATTCGAGGAAACGCCCTTAGCGCGTAAGCGCGTCTGCATGCATACGCAATTTCATTGGACAGAAGGCCCCTCAAGCGCAAGTGCCCCTGTGACGTGACGCGTTCAGAAGTGCATGGGCATTTCAGCGTGCTCGAAAAACTGCACGTCCGTGTGTAATACGAGGAAAGGGCCCATGCGCGTAAGCGCGCGTGAAAAACTGCATGTCCGCGTGCAATACGAGGAAAGGCCCATGCGCGTAAGCGCGCGTGGAAAACTGCACGTCCGCATGTAATACGAGGAAAGGGCCCATGCGCGTACGTGACGTGACGCGCGCGTGCGTTTCCCTCAGCACGGGTTAAATGTGAGCGGGCCCAGCAGTTCGCTGTACGTGCCTTTCGTGGAGACCGACGTGTGTTGCTGCTTCCTGTTGTTTAGCGCGCCATCACAACTTCACAGCTATCAAGGACGTATCTCTTCTTTTGGTGGGGGTATTGGCTACGCGTGTTTTTCTGCATCGCGCTAGTCAGACGCTGAGTCGCACACGCTCTTTTTCCCACTGCGGGTGCCCCTGTGTATCGCACCCATTTTCGATGTCATAGTAGCCTGCGTGTCCCACGCGTACGCGTTATTCGTGTTACTGGGTGCCACCGCGTACTGCAGGAGGTTGAATCCATGCACGTAGGCTGCAGGGTTGCGTGCACGGTTTTACTGCAGTTTTGGGGTGCCTGAGCGTTGCGTGACCCGTCACCACATCACCGGGGTCACATACAGCCTTACAGGTGCAGGGGGGCTGTTAACATCTTGCTTCCCACCCCCTTCACCCCAATTGCCCAGGTCAATTGTGGTGTACACCTCCCATTGGCACCACTCCATCTGTGCCAGCAATACCACATCTGTGCCATGGTTGGGAGGGCACCAAAGGTGAGGGGCTCCTCAGCTGGGCATCCTCCTCGTGGCGGGCGTGGTCGGGGACGTGGCCGTGGTGACCAGGGAGTAGGGGGACTCCAGGGTGTCCAGGGCAGCCACAGAGGGGGAAGAGGCAGGGGTGCACCACTTGAGCACAATGTTGTGCCATGTGTCGGTGCAGCCATGCCACCACCCCCTGTGGTTCCGGGGGATGCAGCTCCTGCATCTGGCACTGGCACCCGTACGACCCGGCAGTCCATTCCATCGACTGCCACGGGCCCAAGGGTAGTGGTAGCTGCAGGTGCAGCTGTGGACACCGCCACCCAGGCTCAGGGTCTGCCAGCGCAGGCTGCGTTGGCACTTGAAGAGCCCTTGGTAGATCTCCAACAGGCCAGGGGGGAAACCATAGGGGCACGCCGGGCTGCTTAGACCAAGACACGTGTCCCTGAGGCAGTCATGTCATCTGCTGCCCCGAACAGCCGGGTGTTGGCAAGTGCAGGGGCAGATGCACCCAACAGCACCCCGGTTGTGCGTCTGCCAACCAGGACCGTTGCGGTCAATGACCCTGCCACAGCTGATGTTGCTGCGCAGGGTCCATTAGTGGGCACCCAGCTGCCACTGACACAAGTCAGGCATTTGGTCATCCCTCCACCTTCCACTCCCTTGGCTCAATCCACCGAACCCACAGGCCATACTGGTCAGGGCGGCATTAGCCAGCCAGGGTCTGCGCCACAGTCCAAGAGGAGGAAGGTTGCACCTGCAGCATAGGCTGGGACCCCACACACAGCCACGACCTCCTGCACATCGAGGAAGAAGCCTTTCTGTAAGCAGGAACTGGACTTCCTCGTGGACTACGTGCGGGGACACAGCCGTGACATGCTAGCGGGTGCCAATAGTCAGACTACGGCTGCCCAACGTGACATCCACTGGAAGCATGTTGCGGAACATGTCAGTTCATTCGGCCATGAGGTGCGCACGGCGCAGGAGTGCAAAAAGCGTTGGAATGACATCAAGCGCAGCACTAAGGCTAAGCGTGCCTCTAATTACAACTTTACTCTGGTGACTGGCGGTGGGCCTGCACCAGAGGAGGAAGAACTCACTCCGCATGAGGCTCTCGTTGCGGAGTTCATACCACCTGAATTGGTCGGAGTGGGAGAGATGCTGGACTTTGATGCCCAGTCCAGTGAGTGTTGATGCGTGTTTGTTGAGGACGTGTGTGTTTCACTTGTGGGATGTGTTGTGCATGATTCCGCTACATGTGACGTGTACATGGTTCTGATGTGTAAGTAATGCAATGCTTCCGTCATGCATGTCTCCTCTGCCTGCATGCGGGACTCCATGTGGGCATGCTCCCTTGCCCCTCCTCTGCCACTCTGCACCCCAGTTCCACCTTTGCACTGGTCTGCTTCAATCTTGCCAATGTGTAGTTTCTTGTTCATGTGTCCTGTGTAGATGCTAACTTCCAGCGTACAAACTGCCAGACATATGCCGTGTGGTACAGCCTTAGTACTCGATGCAGGGTATCTCACTTGTACTGTGCATGGGTCAGATGTCCCGCATGTTTAGGCTCTGACAATCTGTGTGGCTCACAGGCCTCAGCATGTTCAATGGCCAATGACTCTGTCCAACTCTTGTTGTGTCTTCTTCACACGTGGGCAGCCTCCAGAGTTTTCATCATGTGTCCTGCCTACTGTCCCAGCATCATTTACAGTGTTGTAATTTGAATCACATTAAGTTGTTGATGCCAGTCAACACTGCCTGTCAATACACAGGTATATGGTCAGCCTTTTGATACCATGCTAGGCATCCCTGCTTTGGTACTGGGGTGGAGGGGTGCTTGGCTTCTAGACATGGTACACATTGAATGCACAATGCACGTGATGTGTGAATTTGACATTGCACTGCCTTCACTGGCACACACCATGGAGTGCTTGTACATGTAGGTAGTGAGTGGCGTACACATTTTCTGCACTGCATAGACCCACTTCCATGGAAACTGCCACCTTTCAACAGGTCTGATCACAGAAGCTATTCAAAGTAGACCCAGCATGCATGCCAGGTCATATGTTGTATGTCACATGTCTGCCGGATGCCTTTGCTGTCGGTGTGTGTGTGTGTCGTGTGCTTCTGACATGTGTAGTGACCTTTTTTCTTTCTATTTTTCAAGTGATGATGCAATGGAGGCGGAGGATGGTGTTGTCATGCCAGGAACAGGGTTGGTAACACCACATCAACCCGGCACTAGTGGGGGTCGTGGGGTGGTAGGCCACAAAAACCCCCAAGTGCTGCAGTCCATCTTGTCTCTGGCTGCCTATGAGTCCAGCCTTCATGACGACTCTGACGTCCATGTTGAGTTGGATGAGCATCAAGTCCATGTGTCAGGGGTGAGTGATTCTGATGTGGACACTCCTCTGTCTGCGACACCTGCACTGAGGGATCAGACAGTCTTGGTTCCTCCGTCCGTGGTGGATCGGGACACTGGGTCACCCTGCACACCAGTCACTAATGTGCCTGGGACATCACGTCGACGGGGGCATGTAGTCGTGCAGCTGCAGGCGGTGCCAACACAGCGAGGACCCCCGGTCCCTGGGTCCCGCAGGGGTCAAGCCCGGCAACGCGGTCGCCGCACGCAACCGCTGTATACTGAGTGGGAGCCAGACATGACTGCCAATTCCGAACGGCAGGGGGAAGCAATGGAGAACATTGCTGAGAGCATGGAGCGTGTGGCCCGATCTGTGCTCCCCCCTGCTAGGCAGGTGCTTCTCCAGCAGCAGGCGGCACGGTCCACGGCCCGCTCGCTCAGGCTGGGCATGGCGGCCTCAGACAGGGCATGCCAGGCTGAAATGTCATCTCTGCGTCAAGCAATTGCTGCTCACTCAGAGGCGCACATGGATGCCTTGATGGAGGAGTATGCTTCCCTCAGATCCACTCTGGGTGTCCTTATGATGTCCCAGAGGCAGCAGGCAGAGGAGAGGTTTGCACAGCTTGAGCGTACCATCTCAGCTGAGCTACAGGCTTGCCGGGAGGTGCAGCGGTTGTCCAGCCAGGCCTTGCCGGAGGAATTCTGTGTTACACGTACTACCTTGCAAGAGAAGCACATGTATCACGTGAGGTTCTGCATGCAGACCTATGTCACATCGCCACACAGAACCAGGCTCACCCGTCCGGCAGACTTGCTGCCGACGAGGGGCACGCTGCGGCTAGGCGTGGCCAGGCTACTGTGCCACATCCCCCTTTACAGGATGAGCCAGACTCGGCCGACCATCTATCTCCCACATCGGTCGGGCTGTGCAGGCGTTGAGCCCATGGAGGTTTTTTTTTGGCTCAGCATCATCGCATGTGGATGTTGAGCAGCACCCTGTACCTCCCCCCTCCTGGGTGCCTCCCCTCCCCCCCGGGTCGTATGTGGCCATTTTTGATTTTTCTTTTAGTTTAGTTAGTTAAGTTTCTGTTTGATAGTTAGTTTAAATAGGTAATGTAGGTTTTCCATTGTTAGTGCAATTAGTTAATAGTTGATTTAGTTTAAAATTGCTAGTCTATTGTGATTTCATGTGACGGTGCGGTGCTTTGTGGATTTTGACGGCATCCACTGTCTGTTCCAGCTGGGCCCTTCATGGTTGTCTTGTGTATGTGTTTGCTGCTTGGGGTCCTTGACTCACATATGCCACTCCTGCCTCCCTTATCCATGGGCTCGCAAGGATGGTTCGGTGTTACAGAATATTACACAAGGGCTTTGGACTGTCATATCTGTGGCATGTCTGGTGCTGTGTGACTTGTGTTGACACCCCTAGTGGGGATGATTTTGGTGTCATTGTCCACTGTTCGGCTTTTGCTAGATGGGGTGTGTCATGAATAATGTGTACATTGATTGCTATGCATTGTGTAGTATGTTTCATATCTTTCCTGTACACGTGCTTGTTTCAATTCATGCTGTAGATAGTGTACCACACTTTGGATGTGAAAGACGGACTGATGGTGTGATTTGTGATGTGACTCTCTGACATGGTCAAGTAATGAGATGCCTGATGAGACACACACAGATGACTTTGAAGCATTAATCATGTGTTTCATGCCATTTCTGCAGGGGGATGAGCCTCCAGAGCACCTTTGCCAGCAGACATGGCCCATTGGACGACGGAAATCTGGACCCGTTTGTTGGTGCCCAGATGCACATGTGTGCACAAGCAGAGGCACAGTGATTGCAGACCCACATCCTAGAACTGCTGACATGTTCCAAGGAACTCCAGGAAAGGTGAGCATCACAGGGGGGCCACGACACAGCAAAGCTTGCACCAGGCGAGTTGCACATGCAGGCTTAGTCACAGCACTGAGGGTGAGCTTAGACGAATATTGGTGTTGAACCACACAATGCAGCTCAGATGTGTTTGTGGACTGATGGCTGTTGATAGTAGGGTTGTCTGGGACACATGCAGGGGCAGTGGCACATACCCTCCGGTACACCAAGGTCCATTGAGGCACTTGTATCAACCATGTAGCCTTCCGAGACATGGAAAGGGGCAGCTCACAGGGACATACAGCAAGGGACATACTCGGGTGCAGTGCATTTCATTTCCATGTACTTTATGATAAATGCACTGCCAACGTTGTTTCGGTCATGGTGGTACGCAACTTGCACTGAAGTCATGGCTTGCTATATGGGTCTGTCTGCTTACCCAGGGAACATTGCATGTTGTGTGAATTGTGACACATTGGTGTTCCATTTGCCACGCACCCACCAGCGGCTGACTTACTGCATTGACTGTGTATGACCCGTCACAGGGGTACTGATATATATAGGTACGAAGCATCTACACCAGATTGTCTGTTTGTAGAGTAGTTTGTTGCTATGGGGCATGTTTGGTGGTGTGTTTTTGTGTAATTGGCACGTACAGGTTGTTGACTGTGGCTCTCTTTGCAGCATTGCAGTGCTCCTGTAACCGGACCTGAGAGTGCGCAGGCAGGAGGCCAGCACTCAAAAACAGGGATAAGTGTCTTGTTGTTTTTCTTTCAAACTGCTCTGCATAGGCTTGCTGGGGGGGTGCACTAATGCATGGATGTATGTGTGATTCAATTTGGTATGTTTTTTCCCCCTAATCACCCGGAATCCTATGCAATTTTGAACCCTGTACCCTCTACCCGGTGTTCCTGCTTCCCGTACCTATCCAAGCAACGTTCCCTAACCCTCTTTCCCCGCTGGGATTGCGGATGCCTGTGTAAGCCCCGAACTTGCAGTCGCCAAAACCCTAGAGGGGGTGGTTGGTTCGTACCACTCCTAAGCCTGGACTACAGAAGGCCATAACAATGATGTCCAAGTTTGTTTGGATTGTGTATGTGTTCATGCAGGTAGTACATTTTCGTTCATTCCCTACTTTCATGTGTCATTCCTCCTCCCCTCTCCTGCCACTCATTCCAGTTATCCAGTGTGCCAACACCTGTCCCGACTGCATATCCCTGAACCTCCTTCCCCACCAGGGTCTCAGGGGCCTGTGTGAGTTTGACCTTGCAGGCACCCGGGACACGGTGGGGGTGGTTGTTTCGTGACACTCCCGCGCCTGTACACGGGACCTGTGACAATACACATCCGTTCATGATGCATCATCCTATGTTATGTAGCACACATGGTTCACATCCTGTTGTGACATTGTTTTACTGTGCTACCTTGGTTGTTGCATCATTGTGGTAGTACTTGGCCTTTGTGAGGTACTGCTATGTCAAGTCATCTACTGGAGGGTGTTCGGGTTCGTTTTTATGCCTTGGATTTTGTGATTTTGGAAATGAGTGTGGATTCTGAGGGTTCAGGCATCTTTTTACACACAAGGTGGGAGATGGTGACGAAGGGTAAAGGTGATCCTGTGGCCAGGTGGAATTGAGGGTTGGAGGCTCCATGACCCAGGTGCAGTTGTTGAGTGGGTCATGGTCATTTGTGAGGTAGGGGGGGGGGGTTGTTGTTGATAGTTGCCTTGCCCTGCAGTATGATGGGAACTCTGACATTGTAATGGTGGTATCCTATGTACATGTTGTGTTCTGCTGATCAATGCCTGTTCATGTGTTGTGTTTTCCTTTCAGGTGTGAGGGGATAGTTGTGGTTTGACATGCTGGGGTGTACACATGGTGAATGTTCACATGTGATGTATAGGGAACACTGATGGTCACTTGAGTGCACATGCATATGTGGAGTGCATGTCCTTGCAGAACCACACACTTGCACTCTGATGCACTACCCATGTGTACACTGTTTGCCTTCTGGTGCCCACTGTGTCCCTGCAGCACATGTTCTGTGACCGATTATGGATCCAGTACATGCCTAATTTGATGTTTGATGTGGTCTGTCACTTAGATGTGATGCTCAGGGTGTGCATCACACACAATGGCTGTTCACTGTGTTGTGCGCTGAGCAGTGTGTTGCAGGAATAGGACACTGCACACATGAGCTGCAGTGTTGATTTTGCAATGCATAATGTGCATGTAGACAGGCATTCATTGTTATGTTACGTCTACGACTGTTGTAATGCATTTGGAAATGACTTATTTTGGGTGGGAGATTTTGTTGGTCTGTCATTTCATCTGATTCCGGGTCAGGCATCATTGTCTGATGCCACTGTACATTTAGGACATGGCAATGTGTACCTTATCGTTACTGTGTTGGTGTATGGGTATTGCTTGCCATGTCATGTTGATGTTTGGGAGGGTTTGAGTGACATGACAGTGATGGCCATGGCCTGTTTTGCAGGTGTGTGTGATGCACACCTTGCATGTCAGGGTCATCCGCTTCTCAGAGCAACTAGCTGGGGGTAGATTTCTCTCCGCGGCAGGGCCCTCCCCCTGGAACCGACTTCCTGCCTGACTTGAACTTGAGGGGAACCATCTCCAGTTCTGGAAGCACCTCAAGACCTTCCTCTTTGCTTCTGCTTACTCTCTGCCTCTCCCTTGCAGAATTCTTCACTGGAACTGCACAGGAGCAGCAACTGGGCCACTCTCACTGACCTCGGTCCCTGGCCCAGCCACTCTCCACTTGCACTGCCTCCCTGGCAACCCCTGCACTGCAGTACTGTCTCTCTATCCCTACAGCCCTCCCTTCCCAGCACTTGTCTGCACTTACCTTTGCAGTTGCCACCAGCCGACCTATGTATTATTTTTTTGGGCTACTTCCCCTGTACTGGACTCCCCCCCACCCTTCCCCTTGCACTTTTCCCTTCCCCTTACCTCTGCACTTGCACAATCTCAATGACACCTGGCCTAGAAGTACCGTTGTCTGTCTTCCCTTGTTCCCCCCTCCCTGCCTCATTGCGCCTTGAAATACTTGTTTATGGGCCATATCATGTCATATGTCATATGTGTGCCTTTTGGTCACACAGGATAGCTTGTGTTTAAGTAGCTAGGGATGCAGACGATGTGGCACTTCCATGGCAACTATCTCAGGGTGGTAGGGTTGTGACAGTTGACTGTCTCGTTGTCATCATCGATTGTCACCTGGTATGTGCCAGGCCTGTGTGCACTCCGCAGGGGTGGGAGTTTAGGTGAAAAATGTGGCCACAAGCTGGGCCCGGGCTTCCTCGCCATGTGCCCTGTCCCCTCCCATGGGCAGCGCCTGTGCCTGATGTTGGGGATGTGGGGGCACCACCATGTTCACCGGGACGCCCTGCCGTGTTGCAACATTGTGCAGGACACATGCTGCCACAATGATCCTGCACACTACTGGTGGTGCATAGAGTAGTTGCCCACCAGAGCGGTCAAGGGAGCGGAAACGTGACTTGAGCACTCCGAATGTGCGCTCCACTATGCCCCTGGTTGCAATATGGGCGGCGTTGTATCTTACCTGGGGTGGTGTGGTGGGGTTCCGGATTGGCGTCATCATGTGGTTGCTCAGAGGGTAGGCACTGTCCCCTGGGGAGGTGATAATAGTTGAGATTATTAGGGTTTGGATATTTGTCTGTGTGTGACTTGCATGCATGTGCAAGGGCATTTGTACTGACCTAGGAGCCATGTGTCACCATGCTGCCCAGCTTCCAGGGCCCGGCTCAGGGCGGACATTCTGTCTATGAAACTGTCATGGGTGGAACCAGGGTAGTATGCATAGACAGAGGTGATGATTCCCTTTGCATCACATACCACCTGTACATTGATGGAATGCCAGTGCTTGCAGTTTCGGTAGATGTGCTCAGTGGCCCTAGGTGGACGTAGGGCCACATGGGTGCAATCTATGGCACCGAGCACTTTGGGGAAGTGTGCAACCCTGAAAAAATCCAGGACAACGGCCTGCCTTTCTGCGGGTGTTCTGGGCATGTATATGTGCCTGCGGACTGAGGGGCGCGCTGACATGATTGCCAGTACCTGGTGTAGGCAGCGTGACTGCGTGGCCTGTGAGACCCCCCCACTATGGCAGTGGTCCGCTGAAATGACCCAGTGGCCAAAAAATGCAGGACATTGAGCAGCTTCTCCAAGGGGCTCAATGCTTGGGAGCAAAGGGTGGGGGATGTAAGGTCATCTTCCCACTCCCTGACCAGGTCTAGGATGATTTGGGGTGGAAACTTATACCTGCCGTAGACCTGGTCGTCAGGCATCCCAAAAAGGCTTGTCCGTGGTGCGAAACTGCGTGCCCTGGCTATTCTCCTCCTCCTGCGGTGTCCCACGATCAGTGCAGCGACAAATGGGGCATTCATCGTAGCTGTATATACGCGTTTGTTGTTTGCGCGCACTTTTATGCTGTGCGTGGGGATGCCTCCGCCTGCCTTCGTGTGGGCGGACGTGTTGACGTCTGTGCACGTCTTTTGCCGAGCGCGAGTTTCCCGTATTCGAACACGTGAAGACTGTACGTCCGAGTGTCATCGCGTGTGATCGGAGGGGAGTGAGCGTACACGCGATTGGCCTGGGTACGTGTGTTTCGGGGTGCGTGGGAAGTTCCACACGCGATTAGCCTGGGTACGTGCGTTCCGGGGTGCGCAGGAACTTTCACACGCGATTGGTGGAAATCCACGTGTGTTCTGTCATCACGTGCAATGAGGGAAACACCCGCGCGCATCACGTCACAGCCGCGCTCACGCGCTAAGGGCCTTTGGTCCAATGAAATCGCATATGCGTGCTGCCGTGCATACGTGCTAAGGGCCTTTCCTCGAATTACACGCTGACGTGCATATTTTTCACATGCCAAATCACTCCGTATCAAGCTGACCACGCGTAAGCACACGGAAGACCATGCTCCTGCCCAGAAGGCCGTCTGCTGCTGCCTGACTGCCTGCTGCCCACGTGCCCTGCCATTTGCTGCCTGCACATCAGCCAGGGGTGCTGTTGCTGTGACCACCCCTGCTGGAACCGAAGACTCCCGACTGGGATTCCATCGCTCCACAGCCCAGCCCCAGGACCCAGTTGCCCACCCACTCCTGCCTCTGGGGTTGTCATGTCAGGGCAAACACCATCTGAGACCACTGACAACCCCCGGCCAGAGAGGCAGAGGGGCACCAGATTCAGTGCCACCGAGGTTGGTGTCCTGGTGGAGCAAGTCCTGGGGCACTATGATGCCCTCTTTGAAAGTTCCCGCGCCGACAAGGAAGGACGGACTCGGATCTGGACTGACATCGTGACTGCCATCAACGCGGAGGGGGTGGCAGTCCGCGACTTACAACATGTCAAGAAGCGCTGGGAGGACTTCAGGTCCAGGACCCTGAACAAGGCCCGGCGCCTCTTGAAGGCAGCAGATGCCAAGGGGCGCCGGGGCCACTTGTCGGAAGAACAGATGAGGGTCCTGGAACGCATATCCCCAGCGCTCCATGTCCAGGTCCTTGAGAGGCAGACCCGTCTGGAGTCGAGCGGTAAGTGTACATGCATCCTGATTGTGAGCAGTGCGTGTGGTGATTTTTCAGTAGAGTGTAGGTTGCACATCTGTTTGTATGGGGTCGAGTATGGGTGGGGGTGTACAGGGCCGTGGGGCTAACACATGCGAGGGTTGGAATGTGTGAGACATGGATGGTGCTTGTGTGTGTAGGCTTGCATGCCAAATGCAGTTGTGTGGGCACACATGTTTGGATGAATGTGTATGTAAGTAGACATGTCCGTGATGTCAAGCATGTATGTTGTTTTCGGCTGCATGTATCAGCACTGTGTACATGTGCATCTGTGTGTATTTGACAAGGGTGCAACAGTGATGCAACATGGATGCATGTGACAGCGGTATGTGGAAGCCTGATTGGCAGATGTGACATGGATGCCCGTCTGAACACTGCGACACTTGGCAGAGGGGTACACATGCATGCAAGTGTGGTGGTGTGTGTACATGTGTGGTGCACTTCCTGTGTTGCATGTGATGTCTGGCTCACCTTTGCCTGCTCATGCTGTTGTATGTGTATGGATGGTGCTGGCAGTTGCGATATGGCTGTGGTATGGCTCATGTGTGCGAGTTGAAATGACATGTGTGTTGGGGATTGTGATGACATGTCTGAGATTTGCCAATGCCACTCATGTACAACTGTCATATGTGTATGTGTCCATTGTACAGTGCCCTGATGCCTGTGTTTTGTTTCTCCCTGTCTGCAGCGTCAACTGATGAAGAGGGCGGAGAAGGTGCTGTGGAGCACAGCGGCGGGGATCCCACCGCCAGCCGGAGACGCAAGGCCCGGCTCCCCTCCCATGTTGTGATATCGTCGGGGAGTGATGAGTCCGGTGCCGCGTCCCAGGCTGCAGCTGCTGGGGGGAGGTCCAAGAGGCGGAGGTTGGAGTTGGACTCCTCGGCAGCAGAAGGGGCAGCTGGGACCACACAGGGCCCAACAGGGGAAGATGGCACGGAGTCATCCAGGTTGGTGGGGGGTTTGGTGGAGGAGGAGGCCGTGCAAGCACCAGAGACAGGGTCTGGAGGTGGGGATCCCACTGGTGCTAGTGGTGCAGTGCAGGACCAGGGACAGGAGGCAGCACAGGCCGCCGCAGAGGTGCCTGTGTGCAATCCTGTCCCTGATCCTGTCCCTGCATCATCTTGCACCAGCAGGGATGCCTGCGTCCAGACCCATTTCCAGGCAGGGGATGAGCTCACGTCAACTGGCCTTCCTCTGCCTGCGGACGTGGCTATCCGGGTCCAGGTTGAGCCTGTCCTGACTGGTGTGGCGTTGCGTCAACGGGCCATGCGAGGTGATGTGCAGTCTTTTCATGAGGAGACTGCACGTCATCTTCAATGGCTCGTTGACCACGTCAGCCTGCTGGGGCAGGTCACCCAGGCCGGATTCCTCCGTATGATGGGGCTTGCTACGACCCCTTCCTCAACTGGACCCCCTACGCGTCAGACATCCTCCGTGCCATCTTCCCACCCATCAGTCACCTGGGTGCCCTGTGGAGCTGCCTCTGACGGTGCGGCCAGGCTGGTGGAGGAGGCATCCCTGCCACAGTCGGGAGTCGGACGTCCAGCAGGGGTGTCCACATCAACGACTGCACCCCAGCCGGCAGAGGATGTGCAGGCAGCAGGAGGCAGTGCACGGGCAGAGGCACAGCAGCAGCAGCAATGTGGTGGGAGCCATGAAGGCTCGGGGCCTTCAACATAGGAGGGGCAGGCATCGGCCAGAGGGCGGAGGACCCAGGACAGAGAGTGTCTTCCGTGTGGCAGCGGTTGGGCCACGCCATAGATGTGGAGCGGCAGCGGGTGGAAGAGGAACGGCTCACAATGGTCAGGGCGGAGAACTCCATGCGGAGGGCCCTGAGGCGGGCCGAGTGCCTCGAGGCAATCCGCAGGGGTTTGGAGGTGGACACGTTGACGGCCCTGCGGACCCTCGGGGCCATGGAGGAGGACCGCCTCCGGGACATTGAGCAGGAGTTCGATGATGCCCTGGCCCGGGACATCCACAAGTGAGCCGTCAAACTAGCCCGCTGCCCTAGTACATAGTTATGTAGGCAGTGTTAGGTTTCATTTTTGTTTTGATGTTATTTGGACCTTTCGGACATTGGCCATATTTTTGTGTATAGTTTATTTTATTAGTTAGTGTAGTTAGATAGGTTTCCTTTATTTTGTTGGGATAATGGACCCTGGCTTGTTCCCATGTATGTAGTTCACTGTTGGATTGTATTTTTCTTTCACATTTTAACCATGGAGAAATGGCTTTCTTTTTTATTTCCCATTGGATTTTGTTTTGTGGACAGTGACTTTGGACACCATTGCTTTGGGATATGATTTTTGGTTTTGCTTTTTTTCACGGACATGCTTCTTTTGATTTTTGTACATTCACATTTTTGTTTCTTTATTTTTGATTCTATTTATGTTTGCTTTAATACATCTTTTTTTATCATACTTCAATGTGTAGTATCATCTCATTGGTTTCATGCATTTCATGATATGGGTTTTGAGATTCACTGACACCCATTGGGTGTATGTGAGGGAAATGTGTTTGTTTCGGAACTTGCAATTGGTGTTCTGTGATGTAATTGCCAATTATGAGTGGGTGGGTGTTTGGCATTTAGAGGCTGACCATGGGGACCAGGGATCTAGATTGTGATGACATGTTGGCTGGGGAACATGAGTTGGACATGGGTGGGGGCCTGCTGGCAGGTGCCCCACAGTGCTGGGGGGTGGGGGTGGTGGGAGACATGAGTTGGACATGGGTGGGGGCCTGCTGGCAGGTGCCCCACAGTGCTGGGGGGAGGGGGTGGTGGGAGACATGAGTTGGACATGGGTGGGGGCCAGCTGGCAGGTGCCCCACAGTGCTGGGGGGTGGGGGGGTGGGAGACATGGGTGGGGGCCTGGTGGAGGGTGCCCCACAGTGCTGGCGGGTGGGGGTGGTGGGAGACATGAGTTGGACATGGGTGGGGGCCTGCTGGCAGGTGCCCCACAGTGCTGGGGGGTGGGGGTGGTAGGAGACATGGGTGGGGGCCTGGTGGAGGGTGCCCCACAGTGCTGGGGGGTGGGGGTGGTGGGAGACATGAGTTGGACATGGGTGGGGGCCTGCTGGCAGGTGCCCCACAGTGCTGGGGGGTGGGGGTGGTGGGAGACATGAGTTGGGCATGGGTGGGGGCCTGCTGGCAGGTGCCCCACATTGCTTGGGGGTGGGGGTGGTGGGAGACATGGGTGGGGGCCTGGTGGAGGGTGCCCCTGCACTGCTGGGGGGTGGGGGTGGTGGGAGACATGGGTGGGGGCCTAGTGGAGGGTGCCCCTGCACTGCTGGGGGGTGGTGGGAGACATGGGTGGGGGCCAGGTGGTGGGTGCCCCTGCACTGCTGGGGGGGTGGGGGTGGTGGGAGACATGTGTGGGGGCCTGGTGGTGGGTGCCCCTGCACTGCTGGGGGGTGGGGGTGCTGGGAGACATGGGTGGGGGCCTGGTGGTGGGTGCCCCTGCACTGCTGGGGGGTGGGGGTGCTGGGAGACATGGGTGGGAGCCTGGTGGAGGCTGCCCCTGGTGGCTGGGGGGTGGGGGTGGTGGGAGACATGGGTGGGGGCCTGGTGGAGGGTGCCCCTGGTGGCTGGGGATACAGGGGGACATGCTTTGGTGGGCAGTAGTGCAAGTTGACATGTGGGTTGGCTGGGGGTCATGGCCATGGTGGATGGGGTGCCTGCAGGACATGTGCAGGGTAGGCCCCTGTGGTGTGAGCCACCTGCAGGGGCCATGGAGGGTGTAGAGGGAACACCTGGGAGGACCCAGACATGCAATTCACGTATGGTGCTCCCCGCGCACCCCTGTAATACATGTACCCTGATGGAATCACGTGTGGAACTTCCCGCGCACCCCTGAAATGCGTGTACCCTGCTCGCACGGGCCCAATCGCGTGTGGAACTTCCCGCGCACCCCTGAAATACACGTACCCTGATGGAATCGCGTGTGGAACTTCCCGCGCACCCCTGGAATACACGTACCCTGCTGATGTCGCGTGTGAAACTTCCCCCGCACCACGAAATACACGTACCCTGACGGAATCGCGTGTGGAACTTCCCGCGCACCCCTGAAATACATGTGCCCTGCTGATGTCGCGTGTCAAACTTCCCCCGCACCCCGAAATACACGTACCATGATGAAATCGCGTGTGGAAATTCCCGCGCACCCCTGAAATACACGTACCCTGCTGCAATCGCGTGTGGCACTTCCTGCGTACCCCTGAGACACACGTACCATGCTCGCACGGGCCCAATCGCGTGTGGAAATTCCCGCGCACCCCTGAAATACACGTACCCTGCTGAAATCGCGTGTGGCACTTCCCGCGCACCCCTGAGATACGCATACCCTGCTCGCACAGGCCCAAATGCGTGTGGAAATTCCAACGGACTCCTGAAATACACGCACCCTGCTGAAATCGCGTGTGAAACTTGCCCCGCACCCTGAAATACACATACCCTGCTGAAATCGCGTGTGGCACTTCCCGCGCACCCCTGAGATATGCGTACCCTGCACGCACGGGCCCAATCGCGTGTGGAAATTCCCGCGCACCCCTGAAATACACGTACCCTGCTGAAATCGCGTGTGGCACTTCCCACGCACCCCGGAGATACACGTACCCTGCGGAAATCGCATGTGGAACTTCCCGCGCACCCCTGAAATACGCGTACCCTGCTCGCACAGGGCCAATTGCATGAGGTACTTCTCGCGCACCCCAGTGATACACGTAGCCCGCTTGCTGTGCTGGTACAGGGTTAGCGCAGCCCTTTGCGCTGGATTGGGTATATTGATGGCTTTTCCCTGCGCGAGAGGCGTTCTTGGGGGCGTAACTGGCGCTGCTGCAGGGTCACTGCGCCACTGTGTGCCATGGCTGGTTTTCGTGGCTGGAATCCATGAATACGCTGTGCGCGGAAATGGATTTTAGCGCACGCGGCTGGCGCAGGGATTCGCACGCGTACACTGTGCGCCAGCCGCGTGCGCCACTTGTGCGCTGAATTCTATGAATTACCCCCTAAATGCATATGTAATGTTATTTGTGATGTCATCTTTGATGCCATGAGTATTAGTCTTAGCAGTGCATGGTGGGTAGTGGTGCGACTTATGGTTGCTTAGAAAACCATTACTGGCAAATTTCTAGGGTTTTTCGGTTTTACTTAAAACCATAACGTCCATTTAACAACGTTTTTTCACTGAATTTCATAGGTTTTAAGTAGTGCAACTTAACCATAACGTCCCTTTAACAACGTTTTTTCGCTGAATTTCATAGGTTTTTTGTAGCACAACTTAACCATAACATCCTCTTAAAAAAGGTTTGTTCACTGAATATCGATATAGACATCATGAATTTGATAGGTTTTTAGTAGGATTCCCTTAGTTCATATACATGTACCATGCAATATATTGAACCCCCTATCCTAGGCTAGTGGTTCTGATGTCCGCGGACCATGCACATTTCTGCAGACGGACTCGGTCAAGATCAACACTATCCAAAAACTCAGGGGGTATCTTACATTGTTGTATCATGCAATAAACACACTGAACATGTTCAAAGAGCAGCATATAAATAAATTACATTAAAAAATAAATAAGTAGTGCAAACTTTATATGTAAGACACCAAAAGTCCAATTACATAGCATATGAAACATAATGGAACAAACCAAAAAAAAATAACATATGCCTCCAACAGAATTACCTCACCGATGCTTTATACAGAAACGGCACAACAAATATCAACAGAACACCTACATAGCAGTAACAGGAAAACTAAAAAAACAAACTAGTAAGTACACTACATTAATTCCTATATTTATAAACTTTCTGTAGTAGGATAAACTGAAAAATAACTTTCTTTTTTTTTACACAGAAATGACTAGTACTTTGGGATGGCTAGAAGAAAATTTTCCTCAGGACGTGAGAACGGTGATAATAATGGTAGACACTACTGTTTCTAAATAAGCCAATTAATAAACTTTATTTTATGTGTACTTAACACATTTCTTTTAACAGAACATACAGACAACAAGAATAATACTGAAACAGACACTTTGGAAAATCATCTGCAGCGTTAAGAGCAAACAATTGATCAATTAATGACCAATTTCTTTATTTTGAAAAACTTTGCAGAGAACCATTTCATGGAAAACAATCAATATCACTGTCTCACATGTACCTGTACCCCTTCTACATGTACCAGCCAACCATCCCCAAAAAATCCCCATCACGAAAAACATTATGATGAGTCTTCCCTACCATCCAACATGTAGAAACCCCTAATTCCCCTGTATTTGTATCAATTTCTGCTTCCCTTCTCTTTCATAATTTTTATATTTTAATACAATTATAAAATATTATGTATGCTGTTGCTACATTCCTTTGTGTTTTTTTTTAGGTGTCTGTGGATGGCACGACTGTCCATGATGTCCGTAATTAAGCAAAATGGGGGTGTCCTAAGGACACCATACCTGTCTGCACTGTTTGCAATCAAAATGGAGGTGTCCGCAGGAAAAAACATCTGTCTGCATGTCTGCTATTATTCAAAATAAGGTGTCCTAAGAACATCCCCCCTGTTTGCATTGTCCGCAATCAGAATTAACATGTCCGTAGAACACATAGCCCGTCCGCCTGTCCGCAAGTTGTGACGCACATTTAATAAGTTCGGGGACCTGAAAACTGTCTGTAGTACACCCGCACGCATGCATATCACACGATTGGGTCCTACGAACATCGTGCCTGTATGTAACTGACCGCAGCCCGTGTGTAATACTTTGAATTCGTTCGGGGACACAAACACTGTCTGTAGAACACCCACAGGCATGCACACACCCAACCCCGTGCCTTTAGTATCCTACAGACACCCGTCCGATTCACAAAAGTGTTTGCGACATCATCAAGCGTGGGTCCTTGTTCCCGAACACAGTCCGGGCCCCCGGATACCAAAATAGTTTATTTTTTAAGCAATCCAAGGTATTTTCCTGTGAAACTTCACCTTTGTACATATCCCAGATCATGTCCGCAGTGATCTGCATACTTTTTGGAACTTTTTGAACCCTTTTTGGTGTTCAAAGTGTTTGCAGACAGTGCGGCTGACCGCGAAGCGTGGCTGTCTGCGAAGCGTGCACCAAACCAAAGCAGAAAAAAACAGAGCTCAAAGACCTCTAGGATGACATATCATCTGACAAAACTATCACAGAAATTGTACAGTTTAGGCATAAAAATGCTCTCCCATAGAGAATGTGGCTGCTATGAAGCTGCAGATGGTTTAACCGGTTGTATAGAAAATCTGAAAATATAGTATGGCTAAGCCTTGGTCCTGCTAAATCTAGAAAAAGAGTTCACAAATCATATGAAGACATAGAATCAATAGCTAAAAATGATCACATGCTACCCAAACAGAAGTACCACTTTGGAAATGATGTATCTATACCACATAGCCCAAAACTTCACATACAAAAATAATAAAACAGATGAGAAGAAAGGTATATACAGAGTTGAAAATTGTGAAGGCAGCTTAGTGAAACTTAACAAACACAGCTTAATTAATCATATCAAATTGTCATTAAAAACTCCTTAACATAAAGAACTGTATTACATGTCCCTGCTACAACCTTTTAAACCATGGAGAAAAGAAGCAGATTTACTAGATACCTTTGACTCCTATGAGATGCTTTCAAAGCAAATGAAAGCACTATAACAGACGTGAACTTAACACAGTACAAAACAATTTTGCACAATGAACAGCAACAAGAAGAAGAAGTCCAGGCGCAACTAGATGTGGACACTCCTGACAGTAGTCAACCTTCTGTAACAGGAAGCCAAGAACCACTTGGAGAGCCACTAATAGCAAACGAGGGAGAATTAGCCATAACTCAAGTAGACTTTAGGCTCTACTAAAATCACAACTAAACAATGAGCAGCATAGCTTTTTCCAAAAAATAACGAAACAAATTGAACATGGTGTGCAGCATGAAACTAAAAATTGTACCTGCCAAGACTACAAACCTATAATGCTATACGTGAATGGTCAAGCTGGTTCAGGCAAAACATTCTAAATCAAAATCATCAGCAAGTTCCTCCAACAATTGACAAACAACAAACTGTCAGCTGTTGTAACTGCCTCCACAGGTTTAGCTGCCTACAACATAGGCGGTATCACTTTACACCGATGTCTACTCCTTGCATTGAAACACCAAAAGAAATTAGGCTATTACAAACTTTCTGCAGAAGCTACAATGGAACTACGCAGAGTTTTCAAACAAATGAAAATGCTGCTAATAGATGAGGCAAGCAAGGTTTCCAATCTACTGTTAGCGTTCATTCACCTCAAATTACAAGAGGTCCTGAAAACAGACTATGAAGAACTCGTTGGAGAAAAACACATTATAGTTTTTGGAGATGTTCTTCTATTAACACCAGTTAACTGTGAACCTATTTTTAAAACCTTAGGGCACGAACCATGCTGTAAAACTCTAGGCAGCATAGGAAATGTCAAGCTTTGGCAACTTTTCCAATACAAAGAATTAACTGAAAACATGCATCAGTCTGCAGACCTCACATACGCCAACATTTTAAAAGTATTACAGTTGGTGTACTATCTCAAGTAGCACAATCTATCTTAAAAAACAGTCACATCCATGCACTCTATGGCCATAAGTCATATGCTACTGATGTCATGGAAAAATTAGCACACAAAAATGTAAACTGTCTGACCTTGATGCCAAGTCTTGCAAGCTGTTCACAATTTAATGAAACAATGTTGAAAAAAGAAATGCAACCAAAAGTTCAAATTTGCTCCACAGACCAACTGGGCGTGCATGGTATGACAATACCCTGTGTCAAAAAGCCAAAACAAGGCTAAATACCTTAGAAAATTCTATCTCTAACATAGCTGGTTTGGAGAAAATATTAACATTTTCTTTGAACTGTAGAGTAATGCTTAAACGTAACCTTGACGTGGACCAAGGATTAGTTAATGGAGCACTTCGTACAGTGTTTGGCTTTCAAACATACCCACGTGACAACAACATTCAGTTTGTCAATATTCTCTTTGACAAACTATCAGAAGTTAAAAGGATAGGACGCTCAACAGGACGTTTCCTTCTTTTCAAAGACACATATGTATGCAGAGAACAATTTTCTCTAACTCTAGCATATGCAGTCACTATTCACAAATCACAAGGTCTTACTCTAGATAAGGCAATGTTAGATATTAGTAGCACAGTGTTCAAAGAAGGCATGAGCTATGCACACTTAATAGACTATTTCTAATCAACTTTGAGGCAAGAAAGGTAAATGCTGATATTCCATGCATTCTACAATACAAAATACTGCGTTCACTCTATGCCCACATCTAAAAACCTGTTCCTCAAAAAGTAAAACTTTGTAAAAGAAAACTACTAAAGACTCAAATTATGCAGGATCTCACAGCAATTCCTTGAAATAAATTAAAGGAAGCTACTACTTCATCAAGGACCACAACCAAAGAAGGATCTAGTGCACTAACAAAGTCAACTACCTCTTCAAAGAAGCAACATGCACTCTGAACAAATGACTTGAAGACAGAACTGTCAGGTCCATTCAAATTTTCAAATACAACTGGTGTTTGCTATGCAAATGTAGCAATCAATATTCTATTCCAATTGCCACCAATTATTGACAACATTTACTTACACGGGACAGACCAATTGTGTTTGCAAATGTTAGTCCTTCACAGAAATGCAACCAACAATCCTGACAACACTTACAGTGTTTCTGGAATAAGGTAGGAATTTGACTACTCTGCTGGAATGGTCAAATTCACTATAAACACATAAGAAAATCCACAAGAATTTCTAATGTACTTACTACAAGTACTGGAAAACAAAAACATACCTATAAATGAAATCTTCCAGGTTTCATACATGTGGAAACACACATGCACTCTTTGCAGCCATGTGGCATAAGAACAAGTCCCTAATGAATGCTTTGTGTATGTATACATACCTAACTGTGAATCCATTCCATTCCAGCAAATTGTACAAAATGCAAACCATGGCAGATTATTTACTACCTGCAATTCAGATAATGGCTCCACCTTACAAATACAGACACATAGTAAATACGTAATAGTAATGCTTTTACATAACAATGCAGATGGTACCAAAAACAACTGCAAGCTGACTGGATTCACACATCCACAAGTATCACTTGGTAAGAAAACCTTCACAACAATAGGTATAATCTTCCACGCAGGAGCCACACCCAAAGCAGGTTGCTACACTGCATATATAAAAAAGAATTGTGGATGGTTCGAGTGTAATGATACTACCTTTACACTAAAACAGAGATTACCAGCAAATCTTGTACACGCTTACTTAATATTCCTAAAACCAAAATTTAATAACTAATCTATGTATGAACATCAACACAACTTCAACTTCAAAACTATGAACAATAACCCGACAGGTATCTAACTGCCCCAAGATTATGCAACAAGCAAACAGATCCATGAATACCATTAAAATGAAACAAGAAATAAACAGTTAGAATACGCCAACAGGTATCTAACTGCCCCAAAATTCTGCAACAAGCAAACAGATAGGTGAATGCCACTAAAATGGAACAAGAAATAAATAATTAGAATACGCCAACTGGTATCTAATTGCAACAATGCTACCACCACTTCCAAATCAATAACCATATACCTATTCAATTCCTCCTATTGGAATCAACCAAAGAAATATATTGTATCATAACATAGAAAGGGTCTTTTTTAATCCAGCATGGATTTTTTTCCAACATAATTTTTCTTGAATTTCATAGGTTTTTATTAGTGCAACTTAACCATAACATCCCTTTAACAAAGTTTTTTCATTGAATTACATAGGTTTTTATTAGTGCAGCTTAACCATAACGTCCCTTTAACGAATTTCATGGGTTTTTCTGTGCTATTTTCCTACAATTTACCAACATCATACTTACCCAATATAGCAATATTTGTGTCCAATTTATAAAGTATCACCTTCTATACATGTTTTGCAACTATTTCAACTAGTTTTGCATCCGTAGACATCTACGAACATCTGACTTCATTGCGGACCGTCCGGACAGTGCCACATGACCATACGCTAGCGCATGGCATAATGACGTGTCCAAGAACCGGTCCGCACTTCACAATAAAATCTGTGCTTTGTGGACAGTTCAGAACTGCATTTTCTACTGATCTAGGTACTTTCAACTTCAAAATTTCCCTTGCACCGCTCCAACACCTACTCCTACTCTTTATCCATTAACAATCTAGTACACAGTACATACTTTTAGCAAAACTGCTATTTATCTTCAAATGGCATCAGCTAATGCCATCCCTCCTCCCCAATAGCCACCACTACTGCTGTTCACAAGGAGCATGAGAAACACTGCCCCCTACCTTAGAGATAACACACGCGTAACATTTTCCCCTGCACACCTACCCCTCCATATTAGTGTTCGGTGCCTCTTCCCACATTTTCTCCCCACCTTTCATTCTTAGCTCTCCTGCCAAAAAAAAAAATACATCCAAAAACAACAAAAGAAATTTTCCTTTATGAACCACCTTTAACAGTTAAAAAACAGAACTAAAAAATATAGTCTCCATCTACTTTATATTTCTCAATAAACTACATAGACTCAATAAGATTTTCCAATATCTCCATTTGCATTTTTTGTTATGCTAATGGGAATATTGTGGCATTCATCCTCCATTGCAGGGACTGGAACGGTGGATACCGACCCGGCAGCCCAAGTTATCAGCTCAAGTGAAGCGAAGGTGGATAAAAAGGTCTCTGGACCATTATCTCCCTATTCCAGCCCCTGTAATAGGGGATGAAGGCCATTAGCACCCTAGGTTCCCAAAGCGGGAACCTGGGGTGCTAAAAAAAGGGGTTTTCTTCCTACTGCCTGTAGTGTCCCGGTATATGAAGTAAAATCCACCATGGAAAGGGAAGGCAGGGTTCCATACAGGGCCCCTCTTCGCTTTCCATGGAAGCCTGTGCATGGCAAAAAGAGAACTCCATGACCTTATTACCACAAGCACATTTTTCTTCCCTTTCAAATCTATCCCGATTCGAATAACTTTACCACAAACCAAGTCACAGGTGCGCATGGCCTCTTTAACCCCATGTGTTGTCCTTCATGGTCATGGCCAGTAGCCAAATTGTCCGGATTATGACCTTATTCTATGACCCGGACAATCTGGCCACTGCCCATGGCCACAGGCTACACCTCAGTCACTAAAGATGTATCACTATTTTTTGTACCTACATTATGACGCTTGACAAAAAATAAAAGACAGGCACATTTGCAAAACCATGCTTTCAGGTCCTTGCCAATGCTCCTTACACATGTTTGCTTGAAATCCATCCATGTTTTATTTTTTCAAAAGTGTCAAATGTATGCACATACAATCATCATATAACCTAGCCCCCACTTGACAAAATCCTTTCAGACTTTACAAAAACATTTATATCAAGATTTATAATCTTTTTGCAAACCTTTGTGTAGATTTATCAAATGGCACCACATTTATAAGCCTTTACAATATTTTGGGACCCCCTCTAATTCTGCCTCCTCTTCACAGAATCCCACCAAACTTTGCAAAAACATTTATACCTAGATCTACTATCAGTTTACCAAATTAAGTGTAGATTTGTCAAATGGCACCTCATTTATAAGTCTTTACATTGTTTGGGACCCCCCTCTAATTTTGCCACCTCTTCGCAGTATCCCATCATACTTTGCAAACTTTGGGATCAGGTCAGGAATATAATTGCATGTCTCATTGAGTGCTGCCAAAGTGATATATCATTCAAAAACTGCCCCCAAAAATCTGAAGTGTCCCCAAACTTCTCAGGACTGTTCGCGAACATCTGAACTGTTTGCAGAATTTTGCAGCAAAAATACCTGTTTTTTTGCTTCTTGCAGCCATATCCCATCCCATCCTCATCACCCCTCACCTCCCCAGAGATTATTTTATAAGAATTTACAAGAGCAATGTTTTTTTATATGTTTTTACCATGATGTCTGCGGACACCGGCTGCTGTACGCGAATCCAAGCTGGCGGGCGTTTCCAAAAATCTGATGCATTTCACAGTTTTCACCATCCAATCAGTGGGCACATCCAATGTCTGCAGACACCACCTTGCCCTCGATGCCAATCGGAGTCCTGTCCGCGGACCGAACAGGGAAGTGTGTACGCAGAGCTGACCTAGATATCACACATTTTTTGTGACCTACTTTTTAGTTAAAAAAAAAAAACTACTCGTCGGATTTCCACCAAATTTACAAAAGCACGCTTTCGGGACCAAGCTGCCACTCCTGCCCCAAATCTGGTGGAAATCCGTCCAGCGGTTTGGGCTGAAGGCATGAGTAAAGGTTTTTCTCCATTCAGTCTATGGGAAAAAAATAAATTTTGGGATCCCTCCTATAACTTTGCCCCCCCTTGATCAAACCTCACCAAACTTTGCAGAAGAAACCAGAGTGGGCCATATACTAATTGTAAATGTTTGGTGAGGTCTGTCCAGGGGGAGAGAAGTTATAAGCCTCCCAAAAAGTGCTTTTCCTATGGGTTTAGCAACTTAACCATAACTACTGGTCTGAGAATGAGCGGAACACATTAGCGAAAGTACAATTACATATTCAGAATGCCCCATGCCAAAACATTGGAAATGTTCATAATGGAAAGTACTTATGACTTAGCAGATTCCTATACACAAAAGAAACACAGCTCAGAACACATTGTTGTATTTGCCTCTTAAACCCTCTCTCAAGCACAGCACAACCACTCAGTAATTGAAAGAGAAATCCTTACTGGCAACACATGTCTGAACCTGCATATGGGGAAACACATTTCACTTGATCACAGACCACAAGTCGTTGCTGCATGTCATTGAGCCACCAAGTCAACCACTCACACGTTAGCCAGACAAGCTGCAAAACTGCAAGAAGCATGCACCCTGTTGGAAGGATAGTTGGCCGACTGCATATCCCCGACTCCCACACAGAGAGGCAATTGTGGCCACATCAACAGAATTGTGTAGAAGGCTCCCAAGCACTTAGCAAATAAGAATGGAATACAGCCATGGAAAAGGATACAATTCTCAAGAGGGTAGGACAAATTGTCACCATTGACTGGCCAGATGAAATAATGATCTCTCCCTCTCTGTGGCAATACCAAAGGATAGCACTGGACCTATCACAATCAGCTCATCCAAGTCACAGCAATGTGAGACATTCAATATTATGTGGAGCTCTGTTTAGTTTTTAAATTCGACAGATGTTAAATTTGTTCACCCAGTAATGATGGAATGAGGGTCTACAGCCCATCTGTCTATTTGTGGAAAGGAAATTGTCAACCAGGTTTGGTGATTCCGAGATAAACTTTATATGCAAGAACATTGAGTTTGCTCTTAAGAAAAGTCAGTATGTGGCGACAGACATCTAGGCTCCAGGCCTCTGCGTCGCCAGCGTGTGTTGTTACAGCTTTAGCACAAGGCCAAGCGGCATGGTCAGTTACAGTCATGTTTAGGGTTGATAAAGCAATACCAGCCATAACCATTAGACCCAGATAACAAATCCCCAACTAGTATCCATCACTGGAAAGTCACCTCCAGGTCAGAGTTACACAACAATGCATCATGGGTATTCAAATCAGCTAAAAGCTTTCTTTTATGCAGAAATTAAAAAATCTATTATAGGACATTTCTATTTTATGCATGCACTAGAACTGCCCTATATGACAATGACAATCATGGGTATGCAAATCAGCTAATAAGCTTGCATTGGTGATCCAGGCAGACATTTGCCATTCTCTAATTGGGTAGTGCTTTTTTATAAGTGCATAATATAGCACTGCCCTATAAAACAATGGCAATTTAATGTATGGAGCAAGATTGTCAGCTGATTTGCATACTCATGAGTCATTGCTGTGGCTCGGACGTGGAGGTGAACTTCCAATGATGGCTAGTAGGTGGCAGCGTGCAGCATGTTTATCTAGCTGAACGTACTTATTCTACTCTCACTTCACAGGCAGGAGTTGATGAATTTTGTTTTTAAACCTGACATAATATTACTTGTGTTTGTTAGACCTACAGATATAGAATTTCACCATCAAGGGCATCCCTGGATTCCGCTAACGAAAGGAAGGGTCAGAGAAATCTTCTGGAGGCCCCAAATGTATGCACAAATGTAATATTTGTCAACTTTAAAGTAATGCATTGAATGCCAAGCAATTAATAAGAGGCTCTAAGCACCTCTATAGAAAGTCGACTCACCTGACAGTCCATGGGAAAAGGTTGGACTAGATTCTAGAGGTCCATTACAAAACATGCAACTGAGACACAAAAAGACATAGTCCTAGTTGTTCCTTTATGAACCACCTTTAACAGTTAAAAAACAGAACTAAAAAATATAGTCTCCATCTACTTTATATTTCTCAATAAACTACATAGACTCAATAAGATTTTCCAATATCTCCATTTGCATTTTTTGTTATGCTAATGGGAATATTGTGGCATTCATCCTCCATTGCAGGGACTGGAACGGTGGATACCGACCCGGCAGCCCAAGTTATCAGCTCAAGTGAAGCGAAGGTGGATAAAAAGGTCTCTGGACCATTATCTCCCTATTCCAGCCCCTGTAATAGGGGATGAAGGCCATTAGCACCCTAGGTTCCCAAAGCGGGAACCTGGGGTGCTAAAAAAAGGGGTTTTCTTCCTACTGCCTGTAGTGTCCCGGTATATGAAGTAAAATCCACCATGGAAAGGGAAGGCAGGGTTCCATACAGGGCCCCTCTTCGCTTTCCATGGAAGCCTGTGCATGGCAAAAAGAGAACTCCATGACCTTATTACCACAAGCACATTTTTCTTCCCTTTCAAATCTATCCCGATTCGAATAACTTTACCACAAACCAAGTCCCAGGTGCGCATGGCCTCTTTAACCCCATGTGTTGTCCTTCATGGTCATGGCCAGTAGCCAAATTGTCCGGATTATGACCTTATTCTATGACCCGGACAATCTGGCCACTGCCCATGGCCACAGGCTACACCTCAGTCACTAAAGATGTATCACTATTTTTTGTACCTACATTATGACGCTTGACAAAAAATAAAAGACAGGCACATTTGCAAAACCATGCTTTCAGGTCCTTGCCAATGCTCCTTACACATGTTTGCTTGAAATCCATCCATGTTTTATTTTTTCAAAAGTGTCAAATGTATGCACATACAATCATCATATAGAATTTCACCATCAAGGGCATCCCTGGATTCCGCTAACGAAAGGAAGGGTCAGAGAAATCTTCTGGAGGCCCCAAATGTATGCACAAATGTAATATTTGTCAACTTTAAAGTAATGCATTGAATGCCAAGCAATTAATAAGAGGCTCTAAGCACCTCTATAGAAAGTCGACTCACCTGACAGTCCATGGGAAAAGGTTGGACTAGATTCTAGAGGTCCATTACAAAACATGCAACTGAGACACAAAAAGACATAGTCCTAGTTGATTACCTGCCCAAATGGATAGAGCCTCAGTGTGTTCAGGGCATTACCATGCCCACTGTCATAGATACCCTGAGAGAGATCTCAGAAGGGAAGGCATACCAGAATCATACATATATAGCTGAGTGCAACTAGTATAAGAAGAAATGTAGCATTTCCTTTTAAACAACAGTATAGTACAATGTAAGGCTGCACCTCATCACCCACATGCCAATGGTCAGGTCAAGAGGTCAAACTAGTACATCAAAGGTAGCATCCACCCAGACTTTGTGTCCCTCCCTGAAGCCTAAATCAAAGCTATGGAAGCAATTGCTACTCATAAATGTGCACCGAAATCAGTTCCAGGTATATATGAGAGGCAGGAAATCGTACTCACAGCGTGTTCTTCTGTGGCTACTAAATATAAAATCAAACACACATGTCTTCACTGAAGACATCTTGATGAGAATTAAGAGCAGCAAATAAATAAATTGGCACTCTATAAAAAGTGCAAATCAGTACATGTACGCGAGTTAGGAGTGGCCGATTAGGTCAATACCAGAGTTACCCATAAGGCCAATCCATGATGTTGAAAAAAGTAGCTCAAGAGAGGTGACAACTACATACTGTTGAGGGTCAGAAGAAGGACAGAGACGCTTTGAGGACATTTTTACCCTGTCTTTATTAAATGACTCTTCTGCTAAAAGCTTTAAGCATTTGCCTTCTTATTTGCAAATAACTTCTTCGGATTGTACGATTCACAGTAGTCTTTGGTGACTCTTCTTATCAGTTTGAGTAACTCTTTCCTCAGGTTAGTATATTTACTTTCCACGTTAGGAGTGCCTCTCCTTTACTCACATTGATTTATCATAAAGGCTACCTGGGCCTTCAGTCCCTCATATTCTTTTTTATCTTATCTCCCACTCTTCTGCTTTTGACAAAGTATTTGTTAATGTTGGCTCAAATCTCATCTCACTTTCATTGACATCATTCTTGATTGATATTTCACTTTCATTCACCTCGCTTCTAGGGAGCTTTATTATTCTCTTTCTCACATTATCACAGTTATCAGAGTTCAAAGTTTGCAAGGATATTCCACTTCCATGAACCTTCATTCCAGGGAACGTTATTATTCTCTTGCTCACGTTATCACATTTCAGATTTATCAAGTTTACTTTAACGTTTTGAGCTGAGATGAGTTTTCTGGTTCATATAAAGACCGTCAGATGGTTTCCCATTCTGCCCATGTCCATGTTACCTTCCTTGTTAACAGGGAACGTCTCTGGGGTTCTCAGTGGCCTTGCCTCTGTTCAGTTCCCCCACTGCATTATCAAGCTGTTATCCTCAGCAACCTTCTTAGGCAGTCTTTACTCTTCCTCTATGCTTCTGTGTATTTCAAAGAGGAGCCGGATCACTTCCTGTGGTTTTCCTATGGAGGTATCCACACTATCATGAGGTCATGCTGCCCACCATGACACTTTCACGGTCGTGCCATCACCTACTCTCAACCCCCACTTGTCTTGGCTACTCTCAGGCTTTCGGCTACACTCGTCTCTCAACGTTCTGTGTGCTGCTTTTCAGCAACTTTGGATTTGATGGGCTCCATGTCCTGCTGCGGCTCTGTCTAACCCCCAGGTTCACATTCGCAGGGTTCCTCACCTGCTTCAATAGATGCTCCTATGTCTCCTTTCATCGTTCGTATCGCTCTCTACCTGACGAGTGCTTTTCTTTTAATCCACTCAGTGAATTGGATAGTTTCATTTAAAGAGACAGTTTACATTTTTTCTGGATAATAGCATCTGTTAGCTTCTTCTTCAGCCCAGTTTTGGTACTTAACATTATTTGACAGGTTTCACAGTCCTATATATGCCATCATGTTTCTTGTTCCCATTGGGGAGAAGAGAGAAATATACTCGATTCGTAACAGTATTAATGGAGGACATAAGGGTATTGAGTATTAAGTATGGAGAGGGTTTTTTTTTCGTGTGCCAAACATGCAGGAACAGACGCCAACTAAACATTGGAAGACTCATCCATTGATCGAACAAATGAGGATGAGAAAAGAAAACAGTCAATATACATGAGCGGTTTTTCTTGAATTGGTACTTATGCAGTGTGCGCTCCCAGTATAGAAATAATTGATAACCAGTCTTGTTCTTTTTTTAGAGTCCAACACCAATTTTTCGTGTACTGGTATTTTTTAATTTTTATTTTCCATACAGACTCTGTTTCCATGTATTGGTTTCCTACATTCAACATAATTTGTCTCTCATTATCTCCCAACACGTCTTTCCCCACAGTGTTGTTTGTGGTTCATCAGGAGAGATACTGTATACAAAGTGAGAAAAGAAAAAGGAAAGAAAAAGAGGAAAAGGAACCTTTTAGAGAATAATTGTGCTGACTTTTAAGAATCATATATCACTTAGGGATGAAGGCATTGGTAAATTAAGATTTAAATGGGCAGGCTCACTCACCCTTTATTCCAAAAGTGTCCTCTTAAAAGTACTGGAGAATATTCGTCCTATTATATCTTGATCTCGATATTTTGTTGATGTGAAAAATATTATGCCTCTTGCGCAAGTCTGTGCGAGAAAAAAATAAGGGTTCAAATAAATATTTGTCCCTTTGCGAAGAAACATTGTTCATATTAACTATTCAAATACTGACAAAATCTGTTTTGGAAACGTTGCCTGGTTAGTTTAAGGATATGCCCTGTTTCCCCTGTATGGGATGTCTAGCAGGCAATCTCAGTATCATTAGTAACCTATTTGATATGAGTAAAGTTTTAAAGTTTTAAAGTTAGCAACATAATATAAATCCCTAGAGTTAGTACCTCTTAGCTTGTCCTTCTGCTGTCATGTCCTATTGCCTTTCATTCCACACTAGGATCTGCGTTCGAGTGTACTCATTTCCGCTTCTGCTTTTATACTCCGCGGAAGTCATTCTAGTGACGTCATCATGTATCTAAACGTGATGACATTTTATGTTCAAAAATGTGCGGCAGCCATTTTGGAGAGAGTAGGGTGATCGCAAATAGTCTTAAATGGCCAAATAGGCCATGTCTCGGGCAGGTAATGGTATCAAAATACAATTGCAAAAATTATTTTTGTTGTTTTGCAAACAGATACCGTACAGGTGATCTGGGTTCAAGCAAATATAGTTGTGTGTGGTTTTAAGGTTATTGTGAAGTGTCTACATGTCGTGATAGAGTTTAGAAAGAATAGACAAAAGGTAGACCTATATGGACAAAAGAATTAAAAAAAATAGAAGGAGAAGTTGTAAATCAAAGATTGTAAATTAAAGTGAATTTTGAAAACTGAGAAATTTCTTCAGATAGTAGTGCACATATTAAACAAATTATACAAATTGAACAAATGATTTTCATACAGTGCACTTAATGAACAGTCAAATAATTTTCATACAGTGCACTTGTTAAACAGTCAAAGTAAACATATAGGGCCTCATTACGAGTCAGGTGGTCCAGAAATAACAGTGGCGTAAACCCGCCACCACTGTTGTTTCTGGACTGCCTGATCTCGAGTCATGCAGGCGGGAGGTGGCATTCCCGCCAGGTCTGACCTGGCGGGTTTAACACCAACCGCCTGCAGGCAGACGTGGAAACACCCGCACCATCACGAGATGGTGCCAGTGTTTCCACTTCCCCATTCCTATGTCCTATGGGACTCCATGGGAATGGGGATTTACCGAATCCGCCTCCGGAATTCCCGGGACACCAGGGTCGTAATGCCCTGGTAATTCCGGGAATCACAGAGGCAAAATGGTAATACGAGTCCGGCAGTAACCTGCCGGAATTTCCAGCACGGTTACCGCTGAACTCGTAATGAGGCCCATCCATTCTTTTAGTTGTATTTACATCTCATTCTAAAGCCAATAGGCCATCTCATGTTCCATGTGTAGACCTGATTGGCATGTGTCTAGAGAACAAATCCATGTGGCTTCTCTTCTACGTAATAAGAGTTCTCAATTTTCACCTCTTTCAAGTAGATCCACTTTTTCTAAGCCTAAGATTTTGATATCTTTGATATGTGTCAAATGATGTTCTTGTCTGAAGTGTGTTGCCAAAGGGTATCTCATATCGACGTTTCTAATGGCTCTCAAATGTTCTAGTAGACAAATCTTCATAGCCCTTATGGTGCTCCCTACATATTTCTTGCTGCAGATACAAATTATGGCATAAATAACACATTTGCTGTTACAATTAATGTATTGTTCAATCTCCTGCTTGTTTCCATTTTGTAAATCTATATATTTTACTCCATTGGGTATTTGAGCACAAATTATACAGTTGCCACATTTGTACGTTCCTGTTGGTGCTGGTAGTTTAAAAAATTGCTTAGATTGCAGTTCTTTTCTTCTTTAAGGTGACTTGGGCTTAATTTCTTTTTCAAAGTGGGGGCTTTCCGAAAGACCATCATGGGTTTATTTTCTATATGTGTGTTGAGTGCTTCGTCCGTTTGTAAGATGCTCCAATGTTTCCTCAGAAGTTTTTTCAAAATGTATACTTCACTATTATAGGTGGTGATAAAATTGACTTTTGTTTGTTTATTGGTTACTCTTCGTTTTTTGATAAATAGGCTATTCCTAGATATTTTCTCAGCTTTTCTTATTGCTTGATCTAGATCTTCTGCTTGGTAGCCTCTTTGGCTAAATTTTTCTTTGAGATTCAATACATGTGCTTGAAATTTTTCTTCTGTACTACAGTTTTGTTTTATTCTTAGCATTTCCCCATAAGGGATATTCTTGATAATGTGTTTAACATGGTTACGTTCTGCGTGTAACACATTATTGACTGCCGTGGGTTTGATGAATAGGTCTGTTAATATCTTTTCCCCATCCGTGTAAAGTTTTAGGTCCAAAAATTCAATTGTTTGCGGGCTAATTTTGTTTGTAAATTTAATATTCTAGTTGTTTGTATTCAGATATTAAATATATTCTTGCAGTTCTGTTTTGCCTCTATTACATATCATTAATACGTCATCTATGTAACAACATTTCTCAGTTTTCAAAATTCGCTTTAATTTACAATCTTCAATTTACAACTTCTACTTCTATTTTTTTGAAAAAATTATTTTGTCCATATGGTTCTACCTTTTGTCTATCCTTTCTAAATTCTATCACAACATGTAGACACTTCACAATAACCTTAAAACCAAACACAACTATATTTGCTCACACTCAGAACACCTGTAGGGTATCTGTTTTAAATACAACAAAAATAATGTTTACAATTGAATTTAAATACCATTATCTGCCCGAGACATGGCATATTTAGCCATTTAAGACTATTTGCAACACCCTATTCTCTCCAAAATGGCCACCTCACGTTTTTGAAAGTAAAACGCCATCACGTTTAGATATGTGATGACGTCACTAGAATGACTTCCGCAGAGTATGAAGCGGAAGTGGAAATGATCGAACGCGGATCCTGGCATGGAATGAAAGGCAATCGGACCTGGTTATCAATTATTTCTATACTGGGAGTGCCCACTGCATAAGTACCAATTCAAGAAAACCATCGAATTTTGATATTGTTACAGTCACAATATAGGCACTTAGGGTGCAGATCCCAGTACAAACCTAAGTATACTGGCACAAAGGAAATCGCCCAAGTAAGGATGAATCAAAAGCCAACAAGGACTGGAACTCTGCAAGAAAAAATATATGAACGGAGCTGGAATAATAACAATGAAAATAGATTATGCATTGACTCTTTTCATTAGATTTGGTTGTCTATTCAACATTAATAAATCAAAATATAAGTACTCTACCAGAGAACAATTCTATCTTTGTGCTACAACTGTAATTCAGTTGGTATGTGCTTCTTCTGTACTATAGTAGGTATCTATGTGATTAGTGCTTATCTAGCTAATCAAATCATGTCATTAAAATATGGTCCAATATATTTGCAGTAGAGAAATTGTCAGCACCAACTAAACTAAAGTTACGACTAAAGGGTAGAATGTATGCAACAGACTCAGGTCTGATCCCGTCTTTTAATATGAGTACCCCACAGTAAAACACAATCCCAACCCCATTACTATACCTATGCACCCCCAAATAAAAGATGGTGAACCCTTCACAGTACAGATTCCGCTCACAACCACCCACCTCTTCTTGATGAAAACAGCCCCTGGATATAAAAATACTCAATGTGACGGGGCCCTCATTCGAGGTTGGCGGAATGGGTTTACCGGCACCGGTAATGGTGCCGGTGCTGGTAAACCCATTCAGCCCTATTACGAGGTTCCCTTGCGGGACCCACACAGAATGTCTGGTCAGACCAGACGTTCTTTGCGGGTCCCGCAAGGGGACCAAGGAGCTAATAACGGGCCCGTTATTAGCTCCATCCCCATTCCCATTGAGCCCTTTGGGGGCTCGAATGGGAATGGAGAATGGTTTTGTGAATGAGGAATTACCGGGTCCTCCAAGGTTGGAATGACCCGGTAATTCCTCATTCACAGACCCCGGACCCAGACACGATTTTGGAGGCAGCCATGGCGTTAATAGCACCATGGCTACCCCCAAACTCGTAATGAGGCCCTGGGTCTTAGAGAAAGATTAAGATTTGGTCAAAATCCACAGAATTAGGCATCTGAAAGTTGAAATGCCAAACAATCTCTGAGAAAAATTAGAACCAGGGACCAGGAGAAATGCAGGGCAAGGAGTAGATGCACCACACTCAAATAAGGGGGTATTCACCCATGTACCAGACCTTTGAAGGGGTCCTACATCGCCTCGGCATGAGTAGAATGATGGATTTGCTGTCCCAAGAAGCAAGCAATTGGCAGGCGGGAGCTCTGTAGTGCTTTGTGGTCTGGAATGCAATAATGAAGTAGGACTGATGATGTCCACGCTGGGTCAGGTGTTGCTCTGCCAACCGGGGAGAGTAGTGAAAACATCACTGTGAGAGTTTGGTTTGGAGTGGACATTCAGTAGGAAGATGGCAATACCAGAATGGAATGGACCTGGAAACCTTGTCACTGTAACGATATATCGAACAAAACACCCTTAACCTGGGGAGTTCCACCCCAATCAAGGTGCCCCACAATAATTTGCTTATGTATTTTTAGCACTAGCCCTACTGATGACTCATATAGAGCCACGTAAATCTCCCTTCATGTGCTAAACTTTTTCTGCATTTTACTTTTGTCTCACAAACATAGAACACATGCTAAATAACCGGTTCAACCCTCTTGTCACACAAACCCCTTCTGTCAAATTAAATAATATTTTGTTACATGACTAGAGCATGAACATCAGCACTTCTTGATAAGGTTTACTATTAAATCACATACACATTTCGATTTATTTTCAAAGCAATCTTACAGTAGGATTTGTTTTGTTAATTTACCTGCCGCTGGAAAATGCTTGCAGTTTTGGAAACCCAAATTTGGACAAATGAATGTGACAAATAGCAAGCACCCTGTTTCCTTTTAACCCCCAAACAATGTAAAATCGTTCTGCTAGCAGGGTAACTGAGGAGAGAATGTATGTTGCTCAATCAAAATTGCACTAGTTTCACTTTGCAATGCGCATCTCCTTCAGCACCAAAAACCCAGGCATCAGTTATTTGTAACACCCTTCTTTTTAAAGGACAGGTCTAGGGAGTGGGCACTGTTTAGGCATTTCGTTTGGAGCCCAAGGCACCCCTTTTGTTTAAATTCAATGTTTATGGAGTGGGGGCAACTGGGATGTTTGTTTCAGAAAAAGTATACCTTTTATTTAAAAGCAGGATTTGGAAATGGATATCAGTTGGTAATTTCGTTTTAGGGACAAGGATATTTTTGTCTTAAAGGCAAGGTTTGGGAATGGAAACAACACCTTTGTGTTTAAAGGCAAAGTTTGTGAATGGAACACACACCTTTTTGTTTTAAAGACATTGGGATTGTGGAAAATTACTAATTTTGTTTCTTGTGGGCAGAACATTCTTATAACTTTGTCTGACTATAACATTATTCTCGGGGTAGACAGCCAGGCTCCTCTTTGGACAGCTCAGGGTCTGGTCACTTCAGTCAGAGATCTTCACCAGGGCTCACCTTAAGAATCAGGGCCTAGTCAGCTGTTGGCTTCCCCTAATTTCTCTCTTTGAGGGAATGTTTAAGGCCTCTCAATGAGAAGGCCTCTCAACCCAGGATGTCAGGCAGCTGTCTCAGGATAACTCCAGGTGGATTGGTTCTATGTAATTTAATCGACACCTGTTTTTACGATGGGTGTTTCTACACTGAGTTTTTGCTGAAAAAAACTCATTGGGCCTCATTACAGTTTTGGAGGTAGTCATGAAGTGTGTACTTCCCAGCGGACTGACTAGGAGAGTTCTGTGATTGGAGAGAAGTGAAGAGGCACATAAATTGCATTTTTCTCTGCAATAACTATGTATTTTACTATTGTGGTTCAATGCACTTTTGAATCAGTGGATTTCTTTTTCTTTGCACACAGTTTTAGCTTTTCAATTGGGCATTTTGAAAGTGAAGGGTTGCTACGGTTCACTTTGGTCACTCGCAATGTGTATTTCCATTTAACACAATGTCAGCATCTGTGTTGGCAGGTGTGTCTTAGTCACTTTAAATTAAAGATATTACTTGGTTTTAACTTTCATATGTGAGGCCCAGTCTCCCTTAATTGCTGGTCTACACAGCATTTTGATGTGTTGCAGTTTCAATGAAAAATGCGGCTGTTTGTTTCTGAGCCAACACAGTGAAGTGCCTTCTCCATGTTACAATGTTCCTTGTGTCAACTACAGACATACCTGTATTTTTATATATGCTAGGCAGATTTAGCAGTATTGAGGTTTTAAGGCAGGCTTTTCATTCACCAGTGGGACTAGCCATAAGAACAAAGTATTTCGCATTAAGGCCTAACATGGCCTTTCAGTTATATCTGTTGGGGCTGTGATTAAACCCATCATGCTGGGGTATGCATTGCCATGGAGATGCACGCCCAGTGGAAGCAATCGCTGAGGGTGCTGTGCTGAGTGAGGTAAGGCGCACTGCGAGGGCAGAGCAATATGCTTGCCATGTTTAAGGCAGGTCTTGTGAAAGACCAGGATGCATAGCAGAGACTGTGGTAATGAGGAAGTACATGTTTTGTATTGGTGATAGTCCTTTGCTGTATTGGGAAAATGAATGTGCAGTGGGTCAAAAGTAAAGGATATATTAACCCTAATCTTTATGGATTTTCAGGGTTAGTGCTAACAAGCAGCACCGAGACTACTAAAGAGGGATATTACTAAATGAAAATGACTTGTTACTTACATGCATGTGCAAAAGCACATTTATAAAAACATAAATGTCAAATGCTATGAATGGTTAAGGGTGTTTCTGGAGTTAACGGCATTTTAAAAATATTTGTTTGTTGTTGTTAATGTTATTGGGCCTCGTGTTTATGTAGGTGTGATGTGAGAAAAAAATGATGTGTTATGGCGTGGCAGTTCTGGGATGTATGCCAAGCAGACTTGGGTAGGTTGGTGTATTTGAAATGTTTAATGCTAGCAACAAAGCTTTGCAGGATTGGCAGGATCGGCTCTGCACAGCAGCTAATGGACTTTTAGGAAAATGCATTTTTTTCCGTGGGATGGGGATGCAGCATATTGTTTCAATAACATTTCCTTTTTGTTGCTGTACAGATATAGAACTGCTAAAGTACAGTGTGGAATTTTACCATATGACTAAAATATAATGGATTGTTTGGGCAACTGGAATTTAGCAGAGATATTAGGAAGACAGTTTCAACTGGACGGTGTGTTATCGCTGATAAACAGTCTAAGCACTCTTAGGAAAGAGATGCAAATCCAGAAAAGTGTAGTTATACGCCTGATGGCTGATGAAAAGGGCAGGTATAAGGTTGTGGAAGTTAATTATGCGACATGAGTAGTGCTGGATGAGCATTTTGTGAATTGTGCTGCATTGGTAGTACCGGAAATGTTTTCTTTTATAATAAATTAGTGATACCGGAAGGATTTGGATGTATAGATTCCCAGTGAGTGTTGTGCCAAAGAGTGTGCAGTGTCGTTTATGAACCAAGTTGTACAAGATGTTGGAATGGAGAGCACAGAGTTATGTACTGAGTGATAACGGAAGTGTAGATATGTGGCATGTTTGCCAATAGTTATAGAGCAGCGTAAGGGCTCTCGGACAGTGAATGATGAGATGGCACTACACATGGGGGTGGGTCCAGAGGCATCAGTGTATGCCAAGTATTCATAGAGCGCCATTGCTTTTTAAAAGTATTAGCAGGGAGTGGTGTGGGTATTTGGTTTATGAGTAGGTTTTATGTCTAGTTTAACTTGATGTGTATGTGGGACAATTGATTGGTGGTTTGGGAGGTGCTTTCATTCTGGTGTATGTGGGTTAGAACATGTTGCATCCACTTGTTCTGGGTTACTACAGTGGTGTTGGTGTTGTCTCATCTCTATTTCAAAGATTTCATATTCCTGTCATTGTGAGGCTTTGAGTTGTGAGTATGAGTGTGCGTGATGTGTGTGTACCTAGTAAGGAAGGGAGGCGTGTTGTGAATTTCTTTGCTGGATGCATGAATGCAAGCTAGTCTGGAAGGCCTGAGGTCAGCGAGAATGTTGGAAGGTGAGAATGTTGATGTATGAGTGAGGGAATGCTAGTGTGCTGGCGTTCCAAGCCAGGGAGTCCGAGACATGTAGCTTAGGTGGTGGGAGTCAGTGTGTTCCTCTCCTTGACTTAAGGACATTTGATGCAAGTAACCTACCTGAAGTGTCCAAAGTATCATTACACCAGAAACGCTCTTGCTCGATATTCATGGTGCCAAAACATTTAATTCTAATAATAAGCATCTTAAAATGCATCACAAAAAAATAATATTCATTGCTGATTTTTGTTCAAATAGCTTCCTGGCGAGTAGGGAGGTGTACCAGGGAGCTGGGCACCATTGCTGCGTACTGTACAATTGCCTCTTTTGGTGAGACCCTGGCCACAAGGAGCAATAATAATGGGTGTGTGAATCCATAGAGAGTTCAAAGGAACATGGAAGGTTACAGAGATGAGCCAGAGTCTGTGTGGCTAACAGAGCTTAGGGATGGAGGGCATAGGCAGAAAGATATTGCACATGGGATGGCTGGCCAAGAAGGGACATGGAGGACATAGGGAAGGAGAAGTTGGTCAGTGAAGGGGCACTTGGTTATTGGATTATGGAGACAGAAGTCTCCAAGAGTCAAGACAGGTGGACTGCCCAGGGAGTGCTGGAACAAACCAAATTGTGTTTCTGTTTCACAATTAATTCTGCAACAGAATAATTGTAAACAAAACAATATGCTGCTGAACTGTGCTGGGTTGTTGAGCTGTGTGAATGTGGTTGTAAGTAACGGGTATAATATGGATGATTTAATAAAAGATATACCTTAACAAAATATCCATAAAAAACAACAGGAAACAATGAACAATGGAGGGATGATTCATAAATGATACATTTAAAGGGTGATGCATTTTAGATCTTAAAGCAATGTACAATGCTTCAGGAAGCTCCGCTAAAGGATTGAATATAACAGTAAAAGGGGCAAAATGGTCCTGCAAATGCCTGTCGCTGACCCTAACATTGGCATGGCTATAATCAGGATTTCGTTTGCAGATGAATCAGAGACCCAATATGGACTGGTAGCATTAGGAGCATTGTATGCTTCATGAAGCAATGGACTGAGTCCATTTGGTAAGAGGTATGCAATAGGTTAACAAGTGAGCTATATTGCTCCAGAGCAAAAGGAACTATTAAAATTCAAAATTAAGTCCAAAGATATCCGAATAAAACAAAAAAGGCAACCAATCACATTATCAATTATGGCACTTTTAGTTAATCACATCAAGTAAATCCGCTGCAAGGATTTTCCAGGCTGTACATTGAGAGCAAGTGCATATGGACTAATGAGCACAAAGCAAATAATAATGAGGTTGTGGATGTCCAAGACCAACTGTGAAAATATGGCTCACCGATCTTGTAAAACTGGTTATACAGAGAAAACATTCTCGATTCAGGAAGACTCAAAGGGGTAATATGACAGCATCTGGACTTGACGTATATAGATTTGGAGAGACCACTTCTAGTGTGCATAATATAAAATATATGTCTTTATTCTCCCTGATCCACCTTTTCCCCTGACATTACCCTCTTCTCTGATCGGCTCGACCTTCCCTTTTTATCTATCTATCACCCTCCCAATTATAGATGCCTTAAAAAGGACTATGGCGGCTTGGTATGGTCAAGTGTTGACTTAATTAATGTACCCTCTTTGAAACTGTAGTACAGGGTTGCTATTAAGAAGGGGCCTAAAATATCTAGCTCTTGTTTTTGTGATAAATGCAGCCAGATGCAGTTTTTCAACTGGTACCTCTCCTGACACTCGCTGGTGCAGTTGCCTTGAATTGAAAGAGTCTTTTTTTGACCTGAAAAACAACTCTTCTAGCGTAATTGATGAGGCAGGGTTTTAATTCTCACTTTAAGATAAATGCTAGTCTCAGCATCTGTTGCCTGAGGTGGCCAAAAGTTATATAGCGTCCACCCCCACCTATCCCACAAGTTCTGATGATCAAGCTTGGGTAAAAAAGTAATGATGAGTCTTTATACACATTCTAAACCCCTTCCTCTTCTAGCAACTCCCAATAGGACTTCCGATTAGCATAAACATAACCCAGGGCCATGTTGTTAGAAGTAATGAATCAAATGTTAACAAAACAATCCAGGTACCAAAGAACACCCGCGGGAGGTGTGTGGGGGTTGGGAAAAGAAACCACAGACTACTGTTTGAGCATAAGAGCCAATGATTAAATGAAGCAAGGCGGTTCCCGTGATTTGAAGCAGCCTGTTACGCCAGCAGAGCAGCACACTGTTCCCTAAACTCTCCTCAACCTATGTTGCAAAGGGTGATGCACTTAAGAACAAATGCACCCTATGCTTAAAGCACAAAAAAGGTTGCCTATCAGTAATGATCTGATATTCTAGATGTAGAAAGATTCCTAGACACATCCGATATTTCATGGGATTATATTAAGTATATTACAATTTTCTTGGCACATGATGATCTAATGAAAGGTTTACTATGGAATTATGAATCATAATGCCCTCAATCCATTTAGGACAATATCCTCCTTCCCCACCACTGATCCCCCTACCGGAGGTTAGAACATCTCCTTTGAGTTCCTGTAATCCTCAACCTCAGCAAACATCCTTGCCCACCGATCATAATTGACAACAGGTGCCAGTGCCTGCTTATGAACCTAACATCATAACGTCAGTGACTTCCAAGTTGCCTTGTCTCAATTCAATAAGTTCTGTACAAATGTCTCTTATTTCATGGAACATCCAGGGCATAGACAGTAAATTAGATGATCCAGACTATTTGGGATTTATTAGCTCTCATTAAATCATTTGCTTTCAGGAGACATGGGCAATGCCCCTCGTCGATCAGTCTGGGTTTAAGATATTTAACATTCTGGCCATAACAGCACAAAGGAGAAGGCCGAAAGGGAGTCTCTACGTCTGGGTTAAGCTTTCTCTTCACACCAGAAGTACTAGTGTGAATCTAGTTCACCCGGCTATGCAGGGCATCAGAATAATCGTTCCCTTCAATCACACTTATTTTCTTATTAATGTGGATTTTAGACCTGACCATATTACAATTGAGTCAATGGAAAATGATTTACAGTTTTTGCTTGTCTATAGGAATCTGGATGATATATTGCTAATCACTTGTGACTTTAATATGCAGTTGGAACCATCCCCGGAGTTACAAACCTCAATGATGGAAGAAGATGAAATATGGGATCTTCCATCTACCTCTGCTAACTCCCCATGTAATGCCTATCCCCATGCGGCTAATGTGGCTGGATGAGGTTTTCCTTGGGAGTCAGGGCATGTAACGGGAGATTATGGTAAGATAGTCTTGCTGATTCAACCTACACAGCTCACCTCAAAACTTCTATCATTGACTATATGCTTGTTGATCTAAGTCATTGCGGTGAGGTAATACATTTGCAGATGTTAAGCAGAGCGGAAAGCACCCAGGACCCAATTTTATGCATGTTATCATGCAGATGTAAGGAAGGGATAAAGCCTGTCATCATCAATGCATTCCTTCCTAAGAGGGTGCAGTGTTCAAAATTAAATATGGACCACAAGATCCCAGTGCTATGTAAGGGTCTGTTTCCGGAATTCACTGATTATGCAATAGTATCACAGTACTGACATCCCATAGACTTTTATGATAAATTGGTTAATGTAATCAAACCTTTCGTCACCTGCCGTGTTACCAAATCCTCTTGTGAGCATTCCAAAGCCAATAATACAAACCGGTAAGATGCAGAGTGCCAGGCAGCTAAGAAAGCCCTCCTCAAAGCTAATCAAATGACCAAAGGGGATAACAGAGAATCTGTGGCCAGGCTAAGAACATCATACAAATAACTTTTAGTGAGGAAAAAAGTGGCGCAAGCACAGGAAGCTTGGTCTAATTTAATTGAGGCTGCACAGTGAAACAAGAAGAAGACCTTCTGGAAGATGGTTCATAACTGCCCGTAAGGTGCATCCCATTGTAGTAATAATGAGATTACCCCGGAAGTGTGGTATTTATATTTTAGTTCCCTCTGTATAAAGATAATAAAGACAATTTATCGTTAAGCCAAAATATTTTATATTTAGATCCCCTGGAATCCGGCTTCGGGCCAGACCTGGTACCTGCTGATCTTTTCAAGGGACACCCCAACATTTAGTTCTCCTTCCTACAAAGTTTTACAACTAGCTCATTCAGATTGGCATATTTCCACTGTAGGAACAAAGAAGACTGATTCCTCCTTTCTGCCACTCTTATTATACCTCAGGACCTTAGCTATGCATTGTTCGGCTTCCTACTGTACCCTTTTGCTAATCACTCATTTAATTACTGGATACAATACAGACAATCACACCATTTCACAGTTAGATACTTTATATTTTTCAATCTCATCAGCCAGAGATGGTCAACTCTATAATGTCACTTATTGAGCAGACATTCAAAACACATACAAAGCATTCACTATAAGGCACATGTACAAAAACACATTTCATATCAGCAAGACATTTCAGGTGTACATGTTTTTATTTTTAACCTCAGCGTTACCAAAAAAATATAAGAGCAGGGGATTCAAAGATGGCTACCGGAGTGAGTCGCAAAAGAGCTCTGTCTTTGAATGGCTCCGCAATAATGCTAACAAGCAACGAGACTCCACATAGCTAATGACTGACTTATCTCCCTCCTAATAACCTTTTGACTGTGATGGCCCCGCGGGCTGAGTCTCAACAGCTTTTGAGTGACGGACGGCACAGAAATGCTCTGAGGCACAGTGTGGGCTGCATACCCCTCTAAGGCAGTGTCAATCGGTGAGGTCCTGCAAGGCCGGGTCACAGATCCCCAACACAGGTGACCTATGTTACTCCAGAAGACGGGTTAGGTGCCAAGGACTAAGGTGGCATGGGCTGTGAGCCACAAACATTAGAGGTGCACCTGGCACCCTTGCAGGTAAAAAGGTAGCTGCAGCTGGGTGTGCTAGTTGGGCCCACCCCTCACCCCCAGGCTCGCCTGCATCGGCAGAGGTGCCACAGAACCTGTGAATGTATTCTGAGACCATCCTGATGTTGTGCACAGCTTCTGCGGGTCCCACCCAAAGAGGTGGCGGCAACAGGAACAGGGCTCCCTTGTGATTCATTTGAGTTGGGGTGGGAGTGTGGATACCCCTTTCTCCCGGGAGCACACTCTTCTGCTGGAGGGCCAAAAGGATCCATAATCAAAAACCCAATTGATCCTGGGATAGGGACCTAACATGAGCAGAAGGGTGATGGAATAGGACATACAATCCATACACTTTAAAGATTAGGCCCATGGGCCATGAACCCACAGGGGGGTGACGCCCCACCCTCTTCATGCGTAGTTCCATAAGCGCCCCACAAGCAACCTTACAAACCTGCCCAATGCTAGGGGGCAAGGATAGGAGCACCCCCATCAAGCGATTCCCACCAAATAAACAGCATGAAGGCACCATGCAGCAGTTTTGGTACAAAGAGCCAACAGCCGGTTCCCCAATACCCTCAGCCCACATGGGGGACAATGCCTGTGCCTGCAACAGGGCCCCAACTATGTCTATGAGCAAGGAATATGTGGCATCCTGCTTCAAAAAATTTCACGACAAACTATCTCCTCATTCCATACCCAGTTCTCCTCCTGCTTGTGACAGAAATAAAACAAACAATCCAGGGCCTGGAAAATGATGTGGCGACATTATAAAAACGGACCATCACCAAAAAAAAAGCTCCACAGGAGCTGGTCAAAATCTCCAGAAAAACAGAAGAAACCCTGTAAGACCTCGTTAGAATCTTCCACAATCTCGAAATATAATGCGAAGATCTTGAAAATAGGTCCCGGATAGCCAACATTTGCATTCCGAATATGCCAGAGGAAGTGGCAGACAAAGGGCCTCATTACACGGATGGCGGAGAACCATGGTGCTATTAGCGCCATGGTTCATGCCGGTAAAATACCGGCACCGCCTTGGCAGAAAGGGGAATTACCGCCCCATTCCAAGGTTGGCGGGGCAGTAATTCCCCCTTCCACCATTGCCCTTCCCCATTCCCATTTATGGCCCATAGGGCACAATGGGAATGGGGAAGGCGCTAATTACGGTACCGCAAATTGCGGTACCGTAATTAGCTCCCTGGGTCCCTTTGCGGGTTGGTTTTTAACGCCTGCAAAAAGCAGGCGTTAAATCCCCCAACCCGCAAAGGGACCTCATAGTAAGGCGGTAAGGATTTACCAGTACCGGTATTTTACCGGTACCGGTAAATCCTTACCACCATCCGTGTAATGAGGCCCAAAATCTTTAGAGAAGCAGCAAAGCAGGTCTTTGCTGATCTACTCAAGACGAGAAAGTGGAAGAGATATATATAGATAGAATACATAGGACTGGCCCTAAAAGAACTGATCTCGGAGCTTGGCCCAGAGTCATAGGGGCAGCAATAACTTCATATAACCAAAAGGAACTTATTCTGAGAGAAACTTGTTGTGTGGGGCCAAGACTTGGCCCAGTTGACATCATTGAAACACAGTCATATGAGGCCAGTAATAAGGGCGCTGGCAGCTGAACAAATCAGATATAAGTTGACCTTTCCTTTCAGCCTCTTGTTCTCGTGGGACGGGCGGCAACACAGATATAACAATTTAGCGATGAAGACACAGGAGAAACACGGCAAGGTGGGACAGTGCATCAACTAGAAAGAAATATTGGGCATGGTCTAGTAATCAGAGCAAATATAAGAAGACAACTCCTTTGCAACATCTGCAGAGACAGAGACACAGATGGTGGACCAATATCTACATTGAAGTGACAGAGATAACAAGAGTACATACAAGTTAAGCAAAGCTATGGGAGCCACAATGAAGGGGGTTTCCGAGTACGGTATGAGAACCACAAGGAAGTGGGTGTCCGTGTATGGAAGGACGGTCTCTCTGGTAACCAATTGGAATCTTGAAGGGAGGTTTTCCGATACCCCAACAGTTGTCTCTAGAACAAGCGGCGGGTCAATTCCGAGGGTAAAGGACCCAAGTACTCCTTCGGAACTGTCACTCTCTACAGAAGTTGGGAAGTTGAGGGGTGGGCGTGTTAGAGTTGTGGAAAGGGATGGGAGGGAGGAATGGGATCAGAACTGGGAAGGGGGGTAATAGGGTTTGTTTGGCGGTGACGGCACAATTGCGAGGCGTCCTACTGAACACTATCACAGATCATAGGTGTGTAAGTTCAAGCTCCTTACTCTTAATATCAGGGGGCTAAATTCCACCATAAAATGAAGGGAAGTCAAACAATTCCTCCAGTACACAAAATCAGACATTGTTGCCCTACAAGAGAAACATATTAGGAAACAAGATAGGCACAGATTCAAACTACAGCATTCCCCCCACCTATACCAGGCAAATGCCCCCTAGAAAGTGGCGGGGTCCTTGTAGCAATTTGCTCATGTCTAACTATTTAAATCTTGGGCTTACTAGCAAACAAGGAAGGGAGATACCTGTTTCTTACACTTCAGGTAGGGGTAACAACACTCAGAGTAGCCACTTTATATGCCTCAACACAGGACAAGACCAATTTATTAGGGTAACACATACCACTTTAGAAAAGGTGCCATTTTATTAATGGGATATTTCAATATAGCCTGGGATCTACGGTGGGGACAGAAGCGCTAAAACCTACAAAGGGCAGGTTTCCCCCTCACTGGCCCTCATTACAAAAATTGACCACCTGACCTGAAGGACACCTGGGAACAGGGATAGGCTGCACCTTCTACTCACACAGGTCAGTCTCTCAAATTGACTACATCTGGTCTTCAACATCTCTACTGGGTAAAATAAATGAGGTAGGCATAGGTATAATCCTCTTAGCGGACCATGCATCGTTGTCACGTATGCTAAACCTGTCCAAAGAAAAAAGCGGGCTGTGGAACTGGTCCTTTCCCCAAGGACTGCTGAAGGACAAAAGGCTACTAAACGATATGGAAGATAAAATTAGGGACTTTTCTGCACTTAACGCTTCTCTCAAGGTGACAAACCATCACAAGGGAGCACAGTGACTACAGCTTGGTACATGACTTAACAATTCACAACATTCTACACCTCCCCTCACACGTCAGGCTGTCCTGACCACTCTTTACAAAAGCATATTTACACTCTCTCCCACTCCAGAAGATCCCCCCAATGGAACGTGAACATCTTGAGGCCAACATTACCACCAAGGAAATATTGGGTTTGATAATAGCCCTTCCCCTGAATATATCCCCAGGTCCAGATGGCTACCCTTCCTCCTTCTAAAAAAACCTTCCATATGTTGCTGGCCCCCAAGCTCATTAAAATGTATAACTCTTTCTTCAAACCAGATCCAATTACTGCCACGAGGAGGAAGCTAAAATAATCCTCTTGCTTAAGTCAGCTGAGGATCTGTCCCTGTGCTTGTCCTACAGACCCATCACCCTTATAAACATAGATGCCAAAATGTACATGAAAATCCTGGCGAATAGACTGGAATAAATCCTCCCAAAACTGATAAACCCTGACCACTCAGGGTTCATAAAATGGAGGCAAGCATTTGACAACATCTGCATGGTCTGCCACCCAATTGAAAAAACAACCATAAAGGACCCCCCAGAACTACTCTTCTCGCTAGATGCTGAGAAAGCATTTGACCAGGTTGAACTGTCCTTATTCTACCCTGTGGAATTTATGGGATTTAGTGCATCCTTTCTAAAGAAAATCCCGGCCAATTGCAGCAACTCCCAATGAGACTTTTGATAAATGGACAACGCTCCCAGACAATTCCATTAAGGAGAGGTACTAAACAGGGGTGTCCTTTATCCCCACTCCTCTATGAATACACCTGGTACAGTTTCTCAATAGAATTATATCCTTGGGGACAATTAGATGTGTCCCTCAGCATTCATATGGAACAACAAAACCCTGTTGATAGCACTGAAAACGCTAATGGTCCGAGTACTCAAAGGGGGTTTGGTCTTCCGAATTTTCAATACTTTTCAATATTACTATGGTGCGGTCCAACTGCAGATCATCAGAGAATGACTAATAGGGTCTAGAGAGGAAATCTGAGTATGAATGGACAAGGCAGTGTCAGAAGGTCCTCTGGCTAAACAGGGGAGACAGACCACATCATGGACGCACCATAAGGGAACTAGTGGAGAACACATGGGACAATTTAGTGAAATAACAAGGGATTACTCCCACACCCCTTCATTCCCCTGTTCCATAATCCCCAATGTATCCCAGGATTGGTGTGAGATGCCTTCTTCCATTGAAAGGTGATGGGGTGCATGAAGTCGGGGGATATGTTCACGGGCTGAGAAATAAAAATGTTTGAACTATATAAAACCAAAATGGGACTTGGTGAAGGGGACATGCTGCACTATCTTCAACTAAGACATTGGCTAGTGTCCACTAGATCACTATCACCATTCAAGAAATACCTGGCCACTAATCTGGGAGACAGAAATCTCATTTCAGCCATCTATAAATGTATAGTAGACAGCGCCCCTCATATAAGGGGGGCATACATGAAAAGATGGGAAGTTACAACTGGGAGGTTATTTTGCATGAATACTGGGAGAAGCTCTGAAAGGGACATACCTAAACTTCCACGGGCTATACAGACAAGGGAAATATGGCCCCAATAATGTTGCACTTCACTTTATCCTTCCTCCCCCTTGACTCCTTTGCACAATGAGAGTTTTATTTTCAAGGCCCATTGTGCCGTTACATCGCGTGCCCTGAATCTTTCCTTGTGAAGTACTGCTGTTCAGCTTTTTGGTACCATTCTCTCGGCCGGCCATGTTCATGCACCTGCAGCTATGCCAGCACACACATTTGTGGTCTGAGCACATCTTTCCCTTTTTATTTACCCCATTTCTAAGTGTTAATGTCAATTGTTGAACGACACACTGAAAATACTGTACAAATCCTTTATCTCATAAATACTCTACCACGACGAAGCTGACTGGGAGCCATCCAGGTTCCTATCTATAAGAAGGGGGACAGCAATCTCTCACAAAACTATTGGCCAATTTCTTTACTCGATTCTTTGGGCAAGACTTTCGGCAAATTTCTGCAGACAAAGTTGGACGACTGGTGTGCTGAACACAAGGCATTATCAACTCTCGAAGCTGGTTTTAGGAAATCGATATTGACAGCTGACCAGGCATTTTTATAATTAATGGTACCGTATAAATTTGTTGTCCGTAAACAGCAGCCAATTTATCTCACCTTTGTTGACTCGCAAGCCGCAGTATCCCCCCCAGACTATGGAGTGTCCTGGAGCTGTCCTGGCACCCCACCTCTCTGCTGTATGTTTATTATACACTGACTACCACGCAAGGGTGAAAGGAAACGCACACATTGAGTCCAGCGCACATTCAATGTTGACATTAAGGTGTGTCAGGGGGTCCGTATTGGCACCTCTGCTCTTCTCATTGTTTATAAACGATTCAGTAATTCAAATATCGGAATTACCCATGGATGCATCGTGGATGGGTGACTTGAAAATTATGTAATCCTTTTATTTAAAATACCTATGGACTTGCAGCCTCAACTGCCGCCTTTCCACAAATTGGTAGAGAATAAGGGGCTGAGACTAACAGGCCGATTCATGGAATTAATGTGCGTCGAAAATTTCGGCGCAAGCGTGCGAAAACGTGCGATTCGCAGTGAAAGAGCAAAAATCGCAGTGCAAGTGCGAAAATCGCAGGGAAACCAGCGCACATCGATTCATGGAAGTCCTTGCGCGAGAAAAATATTGGATGAGCGCTGAAAAAGTGTGCAGCGCACGCTGGCGCACGCTGGCGCACAGGTCATTGAACGCCGTGCGATAAGGCCACAGCGAATTCGCACATAGCGCGGCGCACATAACAAAAGTAGGCGTAACACGGGGCGTTACACGCAGAATGGGGAACAACTCGTGAAAATGTGGGCATCACGGGGGAAGTACAGGAGGCAAGTGCGCGGAATGCCCACACGCTCGCCTACAACACGTATTCATGGAATGGAATAGGGAAAAACAGCCCCCGGCCAAAGACGCACACAGGCCCATACATGTCCGCCACACGAAAGCAGGCGGTAGCGTCCCTGCGGAGGTAAAAAATGTGCACCAAAGTTCTACACGAGCGAGAAGTTCCAAAAGCGATCGGGCCTGGGGGAGCGTGTGCGTGTATTTCAGAAGTGCGCGAGAGGTTCCACACACGATCGGGCCTGGGGGAGCGTGCGCGTGTATTTCAGGGGTGCGCACAAAGTTTTACACGCGAATGGCCTGGGTGCGTGTATTTCAGGGGTGCGCGAGAAGTTCCACACGCGATTGGCCTGGGCGCGTGTATTTCAGAGGTGCGTGAGAAGTTTCACACGCGATCGGGCCTGGGGGAGCGTGTGCGTGTATTTCAGAGTTGCGTGAGAAGTTTCACACGCGATAAGCCTGGGCGCGCGTATTTCAGAGGTGCGCGAGAAGTTTCACACGCAATAGGCCGGGGCGCGTGTATTTCAGAGGTGCGCGAGAAGTTCCACACGCGATCGGGCCTGGGAGAGTGTGTGCGTGTATTTCAGAGGTGCGCGAGAAGTTCCACACGCGATCGGGCCTGGGGGAGCGTGTGCGTGTATTTCAGAGGTGCGCGAAAAGTTTCACACGCGATTGGCCTGGGCGCGTGTATTTCAGGGGTATGCGAGAAGTTCCACATGCGATCGGGCCTGGGGGAGCGTGTACGTGTATTTCAGTGGTGCGCGAGAAGTTTCACACGCGATTGGCCTGTGCGCGTGTATTTCAGGGGTGCGCGATAAGTTCCACACGCGATCGTTCCTGGGGGAGCGTGTGCGTGTATTTCAGAGGTGCGTGAGAAGTTCCACACGCGATCGGGCCTGGGGGAGCGTGTGCATGTATTTCAGAGGTGCGCGAGAAGTTTCACACGCGATAGGCCTAGGGGTGTGTATTTCAGGGGCTCGCGGGTGGTTTTACACGCGATCAGGCCTGGGGGAGCGGGGTACGTGTATTTCAGGGGCTCGCGGGTGGTTTTACACGCGATCGGGCCTGGGGGAGCAGGGTACCACTCACCGTCTGCCTTGCGTGTAAAAGAACGCGTAGCCAACACCCACCCACTGTGAAGTAATAGCGTGTGAACCCCAACGCCTGCAAAACACACGCACCGCACCCCACGAAAAGCAACGCCGTGCGTGATACTTTACAGACGCGCATGCGCGCTAAGGGCCTTTGGTCCAATGGAATCGCGCATGCGTGCTGATGCGCTTACGCGCTAAGGGCCTTTCCTCGAATTACACGCTGAAGTGCAGAATTTTCACGTGCCAAATCACTCCGTATCAAGCTGGCCACGCGTAAGCACACGGAAGACCACGCTCCTGCCCAAAAGGCCGAATTACTGCCCCCCAGAGCCCTGAGCAGCCTCCCACGATCCATCTGCTGCTGGCTGCCTGCCTGCTGCCACCGTGCCCTGCCATTTGGTGCCTGCACATCAGCCATCTGCAGGGGTCCAGTTGCTGTGTCCACCCCTGCTGGAACAAAACACTCCCAACTGGGATACCATCGCTCCAAAGCCAATCCCCAGGACCCAGTTGCCCACCCACGCCTGCCTCGGGGGTCGCCATGTCGGGGCAAACACCATCCGAGACCACTGGCAACCCCCAGCCAGAGGGGCAGAGGGCCACCAGCTTCAGTCAGAAGGAAGTTGGTGTCCTGGTGGAGCTTGTCCTGGGGCATTATGATGCCCTCTTCGGATCACCACGCGCCGACAAGGAAGGACGGGACAGGATCTGGGACGACTTTGTGGTTGCCATCAACGCGGAGGGGGTGGCAACCCGCAACATCAAGCAAGTCAAGAAGCGCTGGGAGGACTTCAGGTCCAGGACCCGCATAAAGGCCCGGCGCCTCGTGGAGGGGGGCCGGGGCAGCATGAGTACCATTCAGCTGAGGGTCCTGGAACGCGTACGCCCAGCGCTCCATGCCCAGATCCTTGAGAGGCAGACCCATCTGGAGTCGAGTGGTAAGTGGCCAAGCATTGCTGTGTGAGACAGGGCATGTTGCAGTGTGCTGGTTGTCTGATACTTGCCTGTATGTGTGACATAGGCCATGTACACGTGTGTGTGCAGGGACATCATGGTCATGCATGTGAGACCAGTAATGTGTGAAGCACACAGTTGGTGTATGTGTTTAAATGCAACATGGGGAGCCCTATGCAGAATGGACACATGAGAGCATGCCAGTGTCTGTTCCTGGACATGGGTGGGGGTGAGGGATGGGTGCTGATGCCATGTACATGTATGGTGTCCATGTCTGTATTTCTGACCTGCGTGTCTGTGACTTGTGAATGCCATGGATGCATGACACATGTCTGTGACAATGTTCAGAATCACTGATGCAGCCTAGTTATCCTTGCATCCACTGTGTCTGGGGTGTACGAGTCCAGATGGATGAAAGTACGTTGAAGTGTGTGCATGTGATAGGCATGACCCATGATGCATGTGAGTCCAAAAACAACATTGTATGCTTCAAGAGTCCCTTGGACATGTTTGCTTATGTCCATAGCATGCGCCATGCCTGTTACTGCATGTGTTTTGCCTGCATTGACCCATGTGTTGTGGAGGGACATGATGGAAGTGATCTTTGACAGTGCCACTCATCTGCTATTGCTTCCTGTCTAGGGGACCATTGTACAGTACCCTGATGCTTGAGTTCTATGTCTCCCTCTACACAGCGCAAAGTGAAGAAGAGGGCGGAGACGGCGCTGTGGAGCTAAGCGGCGGGGATGCCCCCACGGCTGCAGCGGAAGGGTTGGGTGAGCCCCCACAGGGGCTTCCAACGGCAGAAGACGGTGTGGAGCCATCCAGGTTGGTGGTTTCCACAGAGGAGGAGGAGGCCGCTACTGAGCCGCACATGGGGCCTGGTGGGGGCATCCCTGCTGGTGCAAGTGGTGCAGTCCAGGGGCATGGGCAGGAGGCAGCACAGGTCGCTGTGGAGGTGCCTGTGCATGTCACTGTCCCTGACACTGTGACTGCACCACCATGCACCAGCAGGAATGCCCCATCCCAGGCCCGTCCGCAGGTAGGGGGGATGTCCATGTCATCTGACTCCCCTCCACCTGCGGATAAGGGGACCCCTGGCCGTATGGAGAAGGTCCTGATTGGTGTCGCGTTGCGCATGGCTGTCATTCGTGATGAGGTGCGTGCTTCCTGGGGGGAGCACGCACGTCATCACGAAGAGCACCGTGGCAACGTGGCCCAGTTGGGAGCGGTCATGGTCGGGGGTCTCGTACATGTGTCGGGCACTCTGGCGACCCTCTCCTCCTCTGTGGAGGTTATGCGCCAGTCGTACTCCATGCCGTCTTCCGGCCCAGATGCCACCAGGGCCCCCTGTGGACCTACCCCGACCAATGCAGCCACCTCGGTGGGGATCCCATCCCTGCCACAGTCGGGAGTCGGAGGTCCAGCAGGGGTGGACACACCAGCAACTGGACCCCAGCAGATGGAGGATGTGACGGCATCATCGGGCAGGATACGTGCACGACGGTGTTGGTGGATTCCATCAGCCTGGATGCCGTCGTGCTGGCACAGGCAGTTGCATCGGAAGCAGCGGCAGGCTCGACGTGGGAGGCATCATGGCTTGGGGCCATCAACATCAGGGGTGCAGGCATCGGCCGGAGGGCAGGAGAACCCTGGAATGGGAGTGGCTTCCGTGTGGGAGCGGTTGTGCCAGCAGATAGGTGCGGAGCGGCAGCGGGCAGAGGAGGAACGGCTCACAATGGTCAGGGCGGAGAACTCCATGCGGAGGGCGCTGAGGCGGGCTGAGTGCCTCGAGGGTCTTCGCAGGGAGTTGGAGCTGGACACTGCATTATCCCTGCGAGACCTCGGGGCCAGGGAACATGCCCGCCTCCAAGCCATTGAATAGGAGTTTGATGATGCCCTGGCCCATGACAACAACCAGTGAGCCGTCGGACTAGCCCGCTGCCCTTGTAAATAGTTATGTAGTTAGTGTTAGGTTTCCTTTGCTTTTTTATTTATTTTGGACCTTTTGGACAATGGACCACATTTTTGTATATACTTTTTTATTAGGTAGTATTTTTATATAGGTTTCATTTCTTCAGTTGGGATCATGGACCCTGGATTGTTTATCTGTATATAGTTGACTGTTGGATTTTAGTTTTTCTTTTGGATTTACCCATGGAGCAATGGTTTTCGGTTTTGTTTTTACCTTGGATTTACTTTCTTGAACTGTGACTTTGGACACCTTTCCTTTGGATTATGATATGTGGTTTTTCATTATTTTACGGACATGCTGCTTTTGGTTTTTGATTCCCATTGTCATTTGTTTATTTTTAATTCCATTTATGCTGCTTTTAATACATTTTTTTCATCAACCTTCAATGTGTAGTATCATCTCATTGGTATCATGCAGATCATGATATGGGTTTTGAGATTCACTTGCAATCGGGGTTCTATCATGTTATTGCCATTTCTAAGTGGGTGGATGCAATACTCGGGTGGGTGTTTGGCATTTGGAGGCTGACCATAAGGGCCAGGGATCAAGATTGTGATGACATGTTGGCTGGGGGACATGTGTGGGGGCCTGGTGGAGGGTGCCCTGCAATGCTGGGGGGTGGGGGTGCAAGGGGACATGAGTGGGACATGAGTGGGGGCCTGCTGGCAGGAGCCCCGCAATGCTGGGGGGTGGGGGTGCAGGGTAGACATGAGTGGGACATGCGTGGGGGCCTGCTGGCAGGTGCCCCGCAATGCTGGGGGGTGGGGGTGCAGGGGGGCATGAGTGGGACATGAGTGGGGGCCTACTGGCAGGTGCCCCGCAATGCTGGGGGGTGGGGGTGCAGGGGGACATGAGTGGGACATGAGTGGGGGCCTGCTGGCAGGTGCCCCGCAATGCTGGGGGGTGGGGGTGCAGGGGGACATGAGTGGGACATGAGTGGGGGCCTGCTGGCAGGTGCCCCACAATGCTGGGGGGTGGGGGTGCAGGGGGACATGAGTGGGACATGAGTGGGGGCGTGCTGGCAGGTGCCCCGCAATGCTGGGGGGTGGGGGTGCAAGGGGACATGAGTTGGTGATCAGTAGTGCAAGGAGACATGTGCCTTTGCTGGGGGGCATGCCCATGTTGGGTGGGCTGCCTGCGGGACATGACCAGGGATGCAGGGTAGTCCCCTGTGGTGTGGGCTGCCTGCAGGGGCCGTGGAGGGTGTACAGGGAACACCTGGGAGGACCCACACTGCCAAATCACATGTAGGACTCCCCGGCACCCCTGGAATACACGCACCCAGCCCAATCGTGTGTGAAACTTCCCGCGCACCCCTGAAATACACGCACCCAGCCCAATCGCGTGTAAAACTTCCCGCGCACCCATGAAATACTCGCATCAAGCCCAATCGCATGTGAAACTTCCAGCGCACCCCTGAAATACACGCACCCAGCCCAATCGCGTGTAAAACTTCTCGCGCATGCGTGTTCCCGAAACCCGTAATACACGTTCCCCGCTTTGCGTTTGCTGTTTGCCAGTCCGGTAAACTGGTCCAGGGTTGGCACAGCCCTTTGCGATGGTTTTGCGATCTTGATGGCTTTTCCTTGCGCGAGGGCGCTCTTGGGGGCGTAACTGGTGCTGCTGCAGGGTCGCTGCGCCACTCTGCGCCACGTCTGCTTTTGGAGGCGAGAATCCATGAATACGCTGTCGCGGAAATTGATTTTATCGCGCGCGACACTTTTGTGCGAATTTCCATGAATTACCCTGTAAGTCCTTCCAAAACCAAAATACAGGAACAATCCATGGACATTTACAGGCCAATTCATGGAATGAATGTGCGCCTAAAATTCCTGCGCAAGCGTGCGAAATCGTGAGAATCGCAGTGCAAGTGCAAAAATCGCAGCAAAACCCACGCACATCGATTCATGGAAGTCCGTGCGCGAGTAAAATCTGGGATGTGCGCTGAAAATCTGCGTGGCGCACTCCGGTGCACAGTTCATCTAATGGCGTGCGCTATGGCCACAGCGAAAGCGCACATAGCGCGGCACTCATAACAAAAGTAGGCGTAACATGGGGCGTGACACGCGGAATGGGGAACAATGCGTGAAAATGTGGGCGGCACGGGCGGCACGGGGGAAGTACAGGAGGCAACAACACGAATAGGGCAAACCAGCGCACCGGCGAAGACGTGCACAGGCCTAAAAACGTACGCCACACCAAGGCAGGCGGTAGCGTCCCTGCACATGAAAAAAATGTGCGCCAAAATGTGCACTAACAAAAAGCACGTATATACAGCTCTGATGATTGTCCCATACTGTGGCCTTCTAGGACAAATGACGTGCAAAGGGGTACGCCACAAACATGAACACCCGCTGTGTCAAAATAGCGTGTGCGTGTATTCCGGGGGTGCGTGGGAAATTTCACACGCGATCGGCCTTGGACGAACGCGGTGCATGTAAATCTGGGGTTGCTGGAAGTTTCACACGCGATAGGCCCTGTGCGAGTGGGGTGCGTGTATTCCTGGGGTTCGCGTGAAGTTTCACACGTGATTGGCCTGGGTATGTGTACATCTGAGGTGCGCGGGACGTTTCACATGCGATTGGCCTTGGGCGAGCGGGGTACGTGTATTTCGGGGGTGCGCGGGAAGTTTCACACGCGACAGGCCCTGTGCGAGTGGGGTACGTGTATATCTGGGGTGCAGGGGAGTCCTACACGTGAATTGGCAGTGTGGGTCCTCCCAGGTGTTCCCTCTACACCCTCCATGGCCCCTGCTGCAGCCCACACCACAGTGGACTACCCTGCACCCCTGGTCATGTCCCGCAGGCAGCCCATCCACCCTGGCATGCCCCCCAGCCAAGCCACATGTCACCTTGCACTACTGATCACCAACTCATGACCCCCTCCACCCCCACCCCCAACAGTGCAGGGCACCTGCCAGCAGGCCCCCACTCATGTCCCACTCATGTCCCCTTGCACCCCCACCCCCCAGCAGTGCAGGGCACCTGCCAGCAGGCCCCCACTCATGTCCCACTCATGTCCCCTTGCACCCCCACCCCCAGCACTGAGGGGCCCCTGCCAACAGGCCCCCACTCATGTCCCCTTGCACCCCCACCCCCAGCACTGAGGGGCACCTGCCACAGGCTCCCGCTCATGTCCACTTGCACCTCCACCCCCCAGCAGTGCAGGGCACCTGCCATCAGGCCCCCACTCATGTCTCACTCATGTCCCCTTGCACCCCCACCCCCCAGCAGTGCAGGGCACCTGCCAGCAGGCCCCCACTCATGTCCCACTCAAGTCCCCTTGTACCCCCACCCCCCAGCAGTGAAATGGCAATCTCATGACACAAACCAAAAGTCAACTATGTACATCAACACATTTCTGCCACACGAAGGCAGGCGGTAGCGTCCCTGCGCTAACAAAAAGCCCGTATTAACAGCTCTGATGAATGTCCCATACTGTGGCCCTCTAGGACAAATGACGTACAAAGGGGTACGTGACAAACACGGACACCCGCTGTGTCAAAAATAGCGTGTATTGTGGGGGTGCGCGGGAAGTTTCACATGCTATTGTGCCTGGGCGAGCGTGGTACGTGTACTTCAGGGGCTCACTGGAAGTTTTACACGCGATTGGGCGTGGGCAAGCGGGGTACGTGTATTACTGGGGTGGGCGTGGAAGTACAGGAGGCAAATGCACAGAACGCCCACACGCACGTGCCAAAAAAGACACGCTAATCCGAAAACACGTACGCCAGCAGGAAGCAGGCATACGTGGACCCGCGCAGAATAAAAGTGAGCGCAAACAACAAGCAAGCTCAAACGCCATGATGAACATACCGTTCCTAGCAGCAGTGGTCGTGGGATACCGCAGGAGGAGGAGGATAGTCAGGCCCAGAATTTTCACACCCAGAACCAGCCTTTTTGGCATGCCTGATGACCAGGTGTATGGGAGGTACAGGTTTCCACCTCACATAATACTCGACCTGGTCAGTGAGTGGGAGGATGACCTCACATCACCCACCCTCTGCTCCCAAGCACTCAGCCCCCTGGAGAAGGTCCTCAATGTACTGCACTTTTTGGCCACCGGATCATTTCAGCGGACAAGTGCCATAGTGGGGGGGGGTGTCACAGGCCACACAGTCACGCTGCCTACACCAGGTCTTGGCCATCATGACTGCACGCCCATCAGTCCGCAGGCACATATACCTGTCCAGAACACCTGCAGAAAGGCAGGCTGCCGTCCAGGATTTCTACGGGGTGGCACAATTCCCCAAAGTCCTAGGTGCCACTTAAGCACATCTATAGAAACCGCAAGCACTGGCATTCCATCAACGTCCAGGTAGTATGTGATGCCAAGGGAATCATCACCTCAGTATATGCCAACTATCCAGGGTCCACCCACGACAGTTTCATTTACAGAATGTCAACCCTAAACCGGGACCTAGAAGCTGGGCAGCATGGCGATACATGGCTGCTCGGTGAGTATAAATGCCACAGCACATGCATGCATGCCAGATACTGAGTAATGTCACAACCCTACTAATGATACCCATCACCACCTCCCCAGGGGACAGTGCCTACCCTCTGAGCACCCACATGATGACGCCAATTCGGAACACCACCACGCCACCCGAGGTAAGATACAACACAGCCCATATTGCAACCCGGGGCATAGTGTAGCGCACATTCGGAGTGCTCAAGTCACGCTTTTGCTCCCTTGACCGTTCTGGCGGGCAGCTGTTATACGCTCCCCCAGTAGTGTGCAGGATCATAGTGGCAGCATGTGTCCTGCACAACGTTGCAACACGCCGGGGCCTGCCGGTGGACATGGTGGTGCCCCCACATCCCCAACCACATGCACGCCCGCTGCGCATTGGAGGGGAAAGAGCACGGAGTGAGGTAGCCCGAACGCAGCTGGTGGCTAATTACTTCACTTAGAATCACACCCCTGTGGAGTGCACACAGCCCTGCCACATACCAGCTGACAATCGATGATGACACAAGGTACAGTGAACTGTCACAACCATACCAGCCTGAGATTGGTCATCTGGAAGTGCACAATGTGTGCATCCCTACCTACAGAAACACCACCAATGCTGTGTCATCAAAAGACACATATGCTGCTAAATGCATTACCCCCTTGCAAAATACAACTTGAGAACAGGCCATGCCACCCAACCCTTCCCCAGCACCACCACCCAACACACCATGGCATGTCATGCTATGTGAGAGCAAACAAAGCAATCCCGAAAACCTCACACAAGTGTCACAAAGTACAGTGTCCCAAATGGAAACTGGCCACACACAATATGGTCCCAGTAATGTTGAACTAACAACACACATGACCAAATACTTACCAACAATACAATGCAGCTACACAAGCTCAAAGATAACTAAAACATGACCGTACTAAGTTAAAGTAGTCGTAGTCTTACAACCTGAATATGCCACCACATCACTCCCTTCCAATTGTAGTCTTGCAGGCTTCAAAACGTGTCTGTGTACTGCATACAACATGAACTCCATCTCCAAAGTAGACGACCTTGTGAAGACATGAGGAATGAACCTGCAAATTCAGAGGGAGACATGGAAGCAGAAGCATACATAATTCCAACATGCAGTGTATAATACAACAACAATATACACAAGGAATGTATACACAGTATTGACTACAGACTGCCCACACAGCTCATGGGACCCCAACATCACTGTGTACATCACTGTCACTTGGTCACACCCTTTGCAATCCCATGGAAACGGGAAGCAGGAGTGGTGTGTGTCTCACGCACCCAAGCATCGAACCCAAACTCAGGACAAGCCTGCATGTGCCCAGCCGGAATACAGTGGATGCCCACGGGAGCCACACAAGGCAACACACTGTTAAAAAATAATCAAAAATCAAAAAAGCAAAAATCAAAAATCAAAAATGGCCATGTGGGTGCTGGGTGTGGGGGGAGGCCACCCAGGAGGTCCGAGGACAGGGTGCGCACCAACAGCCGCCTGTGTGGATGTTGGGAAAAAAAAACACCTCCATGGGCTCATGGCCTGCACGGCTATGCCAATGTGGGAGAACTGCTGCTTTCACTCTGAACACCCTCTGCTGCTGCCACTGGAGGTGGTGGTGCTATTGGAGGCAGCCCACGCAAAGCCCTGGTATGGTCCTCCATGGCAGCAAGCATGCGGGTGTGGAAGGTCTCGTTCTGGAGGATTATAGTGCGGAGATCCCCATGTAGCACCTGACGTGATGCCCGGATCTCCTTCCGAGTTGCCTGCATCTCAGCTGAGAGTGAACATGTGAGCCGCTCCAGCTGCTGTTCTGTCCTCGAGTTAGTGAAGTCTCAAGGTCAACAAGAGTCACCCTGAGGTGATGGAGTTCTACCCTCAGGGCTTCCCTGTGGCCCTGGGACTCTATTGATATTGATTTCCGTAGAGTCTCCAGTGCCGCCCGTCTGTCCCTGTTGGACGCCAACATGCCCTCCCTGTGTGATTGGAAAATGGAGTCTGTTGCCTGCTGTAGTAGCTCCATCTGCCTTTCAGGGGGGACAATGGAAGTGGCCACCCTCTCCATTGCTTGAGCCATCATCTCAACTGATGCTGCCTGTTGGGTTGCCATACCGTAAATGGATGCGGTATTGCCTGGTGGCGTACGGCCACCGCATCAGCGGGCACCACACCTGTTTGGGGCAAGGCGATCTGCGCCTTGCTGTGCCGGCACTGCCTGAGGCTGCAGGACTGCATTCCGCCTCTGATCTGCTGGCCCAGGAACAGGATCAGATTGTGGAGTGTGACCCTGCACCCGTAACTGCCAAAGGCTGACTAACCAACACTGACATCCCCATAGAGGGTACTACCCCTGGTGCAGGTGGGTTGGACAGAACAGAACCCCTTCCAGAAACACTTACCTGCGACGCCACATAGGTCTCATCATCCGAATCAACACCTGAATAGAGGTCTGGGGAGGTGCACCCAGAGACACCCCTTGACAGAATCGTCTGCAGCAAGAGTGGGTTCTCACCCACCACCACACCACGTCCCCCACTGGTGGCCGGTTGTGCCTCAGGTTCCTCCTGGGTCTGCACCATCTCCTCAACCTCACCAGCATCATGTGCGTCATCCCCTGCAAAAACATGAAAGACAAAAAATGGAAACAGGCATTAGCACCATAGCACACAAATAGGCCTGACAAGCTACAGAACCAGTACATGATTTACACATGTCCCACATGACTATAACCCTCCCATGCATGCACTGTCACAGAGTTGGAAGGGGAGGCAAAAGTCTGACACTGATGACACCAAGATGGAAGAGCAACACATTTGCTGCATGCTGGGTAGCACTGCCATCACACACTGGCCTGTGAGTGGCATGTCCTATACACATAAATGACACATTCCATCACACAGATGGCATGTACCATAGCCATGGTACATTCCACAAGTACATCCATATGTCAGTGAATGAGTACTGTCACCCATCCATGTGAGATGGACATGAATAGATGAAAAATGCCATAGTGTGAAAAGATACGCCATGTGCCACACACTGCAACACATCCAGTGTACAAAAATACAGTGATTGCAGGGCTATGTACACATCAATGGTTGTGCACTTCAACATGACAGGAAACAACTAGCATGTTCCACATTCAAACAGGCCCAAAAACATCACGTGATCAGGACAATACTCATTCAGCCTGAATGGTCAAATCTTTCAACTACCAAGGTGACACATGTGGGCCTATGTGGAGTTCTTCACTGACAGAAGCATGTTACATATGTCACAATAGGGCTGAGGAATGTGTTGCAAAAGTGGGAGAATTGAAACAATCAGCCTGAAAGAACACTGAAAAATACAAACAATGTTGTTGCATGATGCCACCTCAAGGGCAACTGCCGTAATGTTGCGCTAAATTACTACTGTGGGCAGAAGGGATAGTGTCACACCCAAATTCAAGGCCGCAGAATGTTTTGGATGAAGCACATGGGTGACCAATACTACTCAGTCACACACACCCTCACCTGCCACTCAATCAGAACCCGTCACCCAAACAACATACACGTGCATTACACACACATGCATGGGCACTCACCGGACAATGTGTTATAATCAGGTAGTTCTCCCACACCTCGGATCTGTTCCTCTGTGACGAAGGTCCCAGAAACAGACTCATGTTCAGTAAGTTTGTTGTCCTCTTGTGGAGACCCACCACTAGTCACCAGAGTAGCAGCATGACTTGAGGCCAGCTTGTCCTTTGCTCTGCGTTTCAGGTTGTTCCACCGCTTGTAGCAATCATCAGCTGAGCGCCTCACAAATCCAAGGGCACTTATGTAATTGGCGATGGTCTGCCAGTGTGCCTTACGTTGACCAGGTGTGGTCTTGGACCCTGCAGTCACCACCATTTCGTGGCTATGTTGCAACACATAGCTCACAAGTGCATTAAGCTCCGCGTCATTAAAGCAAGGCTTCCTTGACGTGCCGGCTGTGCCTGGGGTGTCGTGCCAGAGCACCCTTATTCCTCTTTTTAGAATGTGGAGCGGAGCCAGAGTGGCTAACGCCGCTCTGGTCAGTAGGGGCAGAATCACCGGTGGACTGGGTTGTTGGAGTGTGCAAATGCACATTGACCATAGGACTTGGTGCAGGCATTGTCTGAAGTGTAATGTTGGCAGAGGGAACATCAGCATGATGGACCAGGACCGACACTGTCCTGGCTGGGAGAGTCAGAGCAGGGGTGGATGGAGCTGCAGCTGCCCCTGCAGCCTCACCACCCTGCATACTTGGGGCAGCAGATGACATAGCTGCCTTAGATCCACGTGCCTTGGTGACAACTTGCACCGCCACACGTGGCCTAGACTTGCTGACCTGGAAGTCAGACAGGGAGTCATCCTGTGCCAGGTCAGGTGCCACAATGGGCTGGTCCAACAGGGGCTGAGCCGGGATGGTCTCAGCCACGTTTCCCTCAACCATGGTGGGGGGGGCATGGGTGTCCCTGATTGGTCCTCCACACATGGGGGTCTAGGGGCACCCTGCAAATCCTGACCACATCCCCTACCAGCACGTCCACCTTTTGAAGGTCGGCCACCTTTGCCTCCCTTACCGCTTGGTCGCCTCCCAACCATGGCACTGATGTTGTTGTGCGTATAGGAGGAGCAGTAAACTATTGTCCTGGACAATTGGGGGTCAAAGGGTAGGGTACTAGATGGAATTCGTACCCTAGTGCTCTAACAAGGCTGTCTGTGACCCCTGGGGGAAGATGACGGGTCACACAATGCACAGGCAGCCCAAAAACAAAAATAAACGTGCATGCAACCCCTCGTAGACCACGGGCGTGGAAAAATGAACCTGCACTACGCTGTGGCACCCAGAAACACAAAAATAAGCATACCCGTGATACACGCAGCCTACAATGACCTCTGAAGGGGTACGCAACACACGGGGCAAGCACAGTTGCTAAGTACGTGCGGAACTCACCGTCTGCCTGGAAAAAGAACATGAAAAATACGTGCATGTGCGCGTTGGCAACAACCCTGCCAAAAGAAGAATTGTACGCTGTCTGAGGAGACAGGACAAAAGAAGAAGTGAACACTGTTTGAGGAAACAGGCCCAAAAAAAGTAGAAAAATTAAAGCTGTCAGAGGTAGCAGGGAGTACGAACTTGAAATGCTGTGAAGTAATCGCGTGTGAACCGACAAGAAGTACAGAATCCACCCACTCGCTCTCCACAAAAAGCACGTACAAAGAAATGGCGTCATACACGTACCTTTTAAACCGGCCCACACGTACATGTCACTTACGCGTGTACGCGCCCTTTCCTCCAATTATACGTGCTGACACTCGGACGTGCAGCTTTTCCATGTGTGCTCTGTCATCACGTGCTATGAGGGAAACACCCGCGCGTGTCACGTCACAGACGCGCTTACACGCTAAGGGCTTTGGTCCAATGAAATCACGTACGTGCGCTGACCCGCTTACGCGCTAAGGGCCTTTCCTCGAATGACACGCTGATGTGCAAGATTTTCACGTGCCAAAACACTCCGTATCAAGCTGGCCACGCGTTCATACACGGAAGACCACACTCCTGCCCAGAAGGCCGAATTACTGCCCCCCAGATCCCCGAGCACGCTCCCACCTGCCATCTGCTGCTGCCTGATTGCCTGCTGCCCACGTGCCTGCCATTTGCTGCCTGCACGTCAGCCTGGGGTGCTGTTGCTGTGACCACCCCTGCTGGAACCGAAGACTCCCGACTGGGATTCCATCGCTCCACAGCCCAGCCCCAGGACCCAGTTGCCCACCCACTCCTGCCTCTGGGGTTGCCATGTCCAGCACTACACCATCTGGTGGCACTGGCAACCCCCAGCCAGAGAAGCAGAGGGCCACCAGCTTCACTGCCACCGAAGTTGGTGTCCTGGTGGAGCAAGTCCTGGGGAAGTATGATGCCCTCTTCCGAAGGTCGCGCGCCGACAAGGAAGGACGGATCAGGATCTGGACGGACATCGTGACTGCCATCAACACGGAGGGGGTGGCAGTCCGCAAATTCCATCATGTCAAGAAGCGCTGGGAGGACTTCAGATCCAGGACCCTCAACAAGGCCTGGTGCCTCTTGAAGGCAGCGGATGCTAATGGGTGCCGGGGCCACCTGTCGGACGACCAAATGAGGGTCCTGGAACGCGTATGCCCAGCGCTCCACATCCAGGTCCTTGAGAGGCAGACCCGTCTGGAGTTGAGCGGTAAGTGTACATGCATACTGATTGGAAGCTGTGCGTGTGGTGGTGTGCCAGTAGTCTGCAGGTTGCACATGTGGTTTTGTAGGGCCATGTATGGATGTGTATGTACAGGGCCATGAGGCTGACACATGCGAGTCCTTTCATGTGTGAGACACATGGATGGTGTATTTGTGGGTAAGCATGCAGGCCAAATGCAGATGTGTGAGCACACATGTTTGAATGACTGTGTATGTCAGTTGTCAAGGTTGTGGTGTCACACATGGATGTTGGTTCCAGCTGGATGTATCTGCACTGTGTACATGTGCATGTATGTGTATCTGACAAGTGTGCAACTGTCATGCAACATGGATGCATGTGAGACTGATATGTAGAAGACTGATTGCCAGATGTGACATGGATGCCGATCTCATCACTGCGACACTTGGTGGAGGTGTACACGTGCATGTAAGTGTGGTGGCGTGTGTGCATGTCTAGTGCACTCCCTGTGTCTCATGTGATGTCTGGCTCACCTTTGTCTGCTCATGCTGTTGTATGTGTATGGATGGTGCTGGCTGTTGCGATATGGCTATGGAATAGCTCATGTGTGTGATTTGAAATGACATGTGTGTTGGGGATTGTGATGCCATGTCTGAAGTTTGACAATGACACTCGTGTGCAACTGTCATGTGTGTATGAGTCCATTGTACAGTGCCCTGATGCCTGTGTCCTATCTCTCCCTGGCTGCAGCGTCGACTGATGAAGAGGGTGGAGAGGGTGCTGTGGAGCACAGCGGCAGGGATCACACCGCCAGCTGGATACGGAAGGCCCAGCTCCCCTCCCAGGTTGTCATCTCGTCGGGGAGTGAGGAGTCCGGTGCCAGATCCCAGGTCGCAGTTGCCGAGGGGAGGTCCAAGAGGCGGAGGTTGGAGTTGGACTCCTCGGCAGCCGAAGGGGCAGCTGAGACCCTACAGGGCCCGACGGAGGAAGATGGCACAGAGTCATTCAGGTTGGTGGGGGGTTTGGTGGAGGAGGAGGCCATGCAAGGGACAGAGATGGGGTCTGGACGTGGGGATTCCACTGGTGCTAGTGATGCAGTGCAGGGGCAGGGACAGGAGGCAGCACAGGCCGCCGCGGAGGTGCCTGTGTGTAATCCTGTCCCCGATCCTGTGACTGCATAATCTTGCACCAGCAGGGATACCTACGTCCAGACCCGTTCTCAGGGAGGAGATCGGCTTACACCAACTGGCCTTCCTCTCCATGCGGATGTGGCTATCCGGCACCGGGTTGAGCCTGTCCGGGGTGGGGTGGCGTTGCGTCAACGTGCCATGCGAGCTGACCTGCAGTCTTTTCATGAGGAGACTGCACGTCTTCTCGCATGGCTCGTTGACCGCGTTGACCCACTTGGACAGCTCACCAGGGCTGGGGGGGCATGCCCATGGTGGATGGGCTGCCTGCGGGACATGACCAGGGGTGCAGGGTAGTCCCCTGTGGTGTGGGAAGCCTGCAGGGGCCGTGGAGGGTGTAGAGGGAACACCTGGGAGGACCCACACTGCCAATTCACTTGTAGGACTCCCCTGCACCCGAGATATACACGTACCCCACTCGCCCATGGCCAATCGCGTGTGAAACTTCCTGCGCACCCCAGTAATACACGTACCCTGCTAAAATTACATGTGGAACTTCCCGCGCACCCCAGTAATACACGTACCCTGCTGAAATTGCGTGTTAAACTTCCCCACACCCCAGAAATACCCGTACCCTGCTGAAATCGTGTGTGGAACTTCCCACGCACCCCAGTAATACACGTACCCTGCTGAAATTGGGTGTAAAACTTCCCCGCACCCCATTAATACACGTACCCTGCTGAAATCGCATGTGGAACTTCCCGCGCACCCCAGTAATAAACGTACCCTTCTGAAATTGCGTGTTAAACTTCCCCGCACGCCAGAAATACATGTACCCTGCTGAAATCGCGTGTGCAACTTCCCGCGCACCCCAGTAATATACGTACCCTGCTGAAATCGCGTGTTAAACTTCCCCGCACCCAAGAAATACACGTACTCTGCTGAAATCGCGTGTGGAACTTCCCGCGCACCCCAGTAATACACGTTCCCTGCTTGGCATTTGCTGTTTGGCAGCCCTGTATACTGATCCAGGGTTAGCGCAGCCCGTTGCGCTGAATTGGGAATTTTGATGGCTTTTCCTTGCACGAGGGCGTTCTTGGGGGCGTAACTGGCGCTGCTGCAGGGTCGCTGCGCCACTCTGCACCACGGCTGGTTTTGGAGGCTAAAATCCATGAATACGCTGTGCGCGGAAATCGATTTTAACACACGCGGCTGGCGCAGACATTCGCAACGCGCACACTGTGCGCCAGCCGCGTGCGCCACTTCTGTGCGAAATTCTATGAATTACTGAGTTAGACTATATGGCATAATACTCAATATCACAGATACATTTGACTGTCTAGGTGTTAGTATAGACTTGGCTCGTAATTGAAACCAAAAGTTGTGATGGGCTATACCATCTTAATCAATAAGGGAGAAGCTATGCTCAAGTTCTATCAGCATTTTGTGGACTGAGTATTATTGAGTGCCCTGCAGAGTAACAATACCCAGGCGGTTGCAGCAACTACCTATAGTGCAGAGTTATAGGACCATAGAGATGACACAGTACTACAATCAGAAAAAAACAAGATTGTAAACAGATTGCTTCCCCGCCATGGAGTGCCGAGTCACTATCAATATTGTTGAAATTGGGCTTGAGATGAATATCTTAGAAATTGGAATTAAAACCACTCTTGTATTGGATAAACATTTGTACAAATGTCAACCTTAGTATTCGCTGAATACCAGGGGCAGGCGATCTACCCTGGTTGAAAATGTAAAAGCTATGTTGTCTTGAATACAACTCCCTGATATATGAGCCAACTGGCGTTGTATGGGCACACATGCCAAAGCCCGATTTATGAAAGCATAGGATATCTGGGTTGACGATGAGATTCGCTTTCTGAAATTGATGGGAAGTATTGTCAATGATTAAATGTATATTCAATGTGCAATTAGATTTGAGTCTATTTTGACATATAGGAGTTCAAAGATCGCATGTTCTTGTTTAAACTTCACTTGGAGATTCTACCGGTTAGGGCATTACATCAAAATAGGGAGTTAATCTTCTGAAGGAATGCCAATATTGCAAAATAAGCAATGAGACAATAGTTAATTTTCTTTAGCTCTACCCTTTATATAAATCACTGCGATCGCACTGGCTGAAAACAGTTTTTAACTGAAGGTATATAACATGTGTAATTACCGCTTAAAGAAAATGTAACAATCAAAATCATGAGTAGTGCCTGGAAGAAGAAAAAATCTTATATAGCAACTCTTTATTAATGCAGCACTTATATGTTGTTCTGATGCCTTTTAACTTTATCGCTTTATGGCAATTAGTGTATTTTGCAGGTTTTAATCTATTTTAACTCACCTAGTAGGCGTATCTATTTGTTGTTGTAAACACGTTTGAATAGACATATTTATTTGATACTTATTGATTGTGTATATAATTTGTGAATATGGGTTGCATCTGTTTGTTTTATGCCTATGGCGAATAAAAAATAAAATAAAAAGAATAAAACAAACTGGAGCCACTGTGCCTGAATTTGTCATGTTTTAACCATTGATAACATGTGCACTGGTACCCGCTCAATTTAAAATTGTTGGCAGAACTTTCCTGAGTTTACAGCCTGCCGAAAATGTAAGTTTTATTACACAGCAAGTGTCTTTCTAACCTCATTCTGTGTTACAACCGGAGACGCACTGTTTCATGGCTTCCTTAAACCCTGCATTGTAGCATGCACAGATAAGGGCGCTGCTGCAGTATTGCCTAACCACGGACACATGCACAGTACAGGGAAGGGTGTAAGCTAGTCCGGCCAACATCTCTGCAATTGGGATAGAAGACGTTCATGAGAGGAAGAGATGCTCATTCACTCCGCCCTGTACCTCAGAGTCACAGGATATGGGTGAGATAAGCTTGCTGATGTCACTCCCAGCCTAATGTATAAGGAGGAATAGGCCATGTAGAAGGAAGGCAACCAGCTTGCCAGCCATGCCCAGGAGAGGAGTCAGACACAGTGCAACATGAACCCCATGCCTAAGTATACCACACTGAAGTCAGGACCAAAGACCACCACTTGCCTTAGTTTATGTATTTATGTATGTGCAGGCTTTGTGTACAGTTTGCAGTGATTGCAGGAAACTCTGAGACCAGAGTCTCTCTTCCCTTGCGACTGGCTGGAGGCTTGGCCTGTTCTTCATAAGCCCTAGCCCAGCTCAGAGCGCATGCAGTGTGCGGGCTGTGTGTACAGTCTGCAGTTCGGTTCTTTGGGGCTTCCTGGTCCCGACTTTAATACCCATCCACTTCTGGTTCCTCTCACTCGACCAGCACCTGTAGTGAAAGAGGAGGACAGCGAGCCTGGTGCGGAGATGCTGTCAGCACTGTGACAAAACTCAGAAGTACGTTTTTACAAGTGAATTGATTGTCTTCCCTTCCGATTGCTGGTCAATCCGGAAGTTGCAATAACACTCTTCTAGACGGTTGTGGACTGTGATTATTTACTACTTTTCCAAATGTCCCCCTTTCTCTCCCCGGTCCCTCCCTCCTCTTGTTTTTGTACTCTCTGATTGATTGTATCCTGGTATGATGAGGACTAAAACAAAGCAAAGATCGGGATTCCGTAACAATGCCTTATTGAGAGGGAAGCGTGCCCGCGGTCCTCCCTCACCCGTAAAGCTGCAAAAGAAGCACCCACAACCAAAAAGGGAAAAAAAGAAGGAACATGGACCTAGGGGTGTTGGCCATCCAAGCACCCAAAATGGGATTTCAGGCTTCTTTTCGGGCATTGGACATGTGTCAACTCATTTGGCTAACCAAGGAACTCCAGCTAGCCCACCAATGTCTGAAGCTCCAATTACCTGCTCGGGTGCTATGCTAAAAAATGATGCAACTCAGCTCCCATGTTACAGTTGAGCATGACTGGCAACATTTGTCCACATTTATCTAGTTCTATGCAGTCCTTGGATTATAACGGCTCCCTGCTTACATTGTGCAAATCACTACGATGCAATCCCCAGGGCACAAACAATATGGTATGTTTTGATACACAACCTAAAAATCTATCTGGAAGCCCTAATCTCGAGGTCTTAGCTGCTGACCTGGAAGCTGCAGCAGCCCCAAAACAGAGCCAGGAGATACATGTCCACCAGTGTGACTCCCTCCTGGCTGTGGAACAAATAATGTTGTATTTAAAGACTATGATGGCTAACCTGGAAGCATTGTTTAGGCTCGGCTCTGTTGTGGTGTCCGACCATCGTGCTTTGGAAAAGAAGTTGGTAACGCTCTTGGAACGAGCTATGCTAAGGAAGGTTATAACCACCCAGCCAGTAGTAAGCCATTCACAAAGATGGTCTAATATGGAGGATATTGGTGTGGCTCCCGACTCTTTACCAGAGGAGACGCCCCCTGCTACAACTCCATATGTGAGCAGCAATATTGAAACATGGGGTAGATCAGAGACACGGATCTCGGTCACTTCTGAGGCATCAGAGGCCTCTTGGAGATCACAAGACTCAGTGAATATTTCTGCTGGGAACAAGGAAGATGCCCTCGAAGCTTTGAGCATGATGATCTCCATGGTGGCGAAATCCCTTCCAGTAGTGCCAGAAAGTAATACATCCTTGAGGACTCTGATGTGGCACGTTCGCACAAGCACTGTGCCTCCTCCCACACTTCCCCCTGCCAGTTTGCCGGCATTGGCTTTGATTTTGCGAGAATACGTTGGTGAAGCACCCCTGGAAGCCAGGAAAGTCACTAGAGCCCAGGTAGATTGATCTAAACGAACTCTGACCCTGAAGGGCCCACTGGATAGGTGGACATTTCCAAAGTGCCCTCTCCCCTAGTGTTTGCCCCTGGTAGACTCTGTACATGGAAGAGGGTCAGCTGTGAGTAAAGACTGCATCTGTGTGACTAAGGTCAGCCAAACTAGAACCCCTCCACTTACTAGCTTCCATCCCTACCACAGTAACCCTTATGAGCCTATGCCAAAAGGCTCCTACCACAAAGGTATGGTGGGATACGAATGCAGGAGGTCACTGGATGGAGGCTTGCAGTATGGCACACGTGCTATTGGAAAAGCACGCAGGGCAAGAGGTCCTTACAGTGTAAACTCTGGAAATCTTGTGAAAGGCCCTTTAAGACCAGGATCCTCCATGAAGCTTGAGTAGATGCAGCCCTCTGATCTCAGTTCATGCCTAAATAGAACATCTCCCCTCTGGCTTTTAGCTACAGTACCATGGCTTTCTACTATTACCTCTCTGGATATGCAGCAGCTTGAGCTAGATGCGTAGATGACCAACAATGTGTGCCTTTTAAGAATGTTGTAGAACAGTGTGAGATGCTGGAGGAGAAGAGTAATTATAAGGGAGAGAGGTGGGTCTCATTCTTGAGAAAATGGGACCTGGTCATGATGATTAGCAGAACTAGGCAGGACATACCAGGTAAGTATACGTGGGCGTGGAATTGCAGGCAGTCAACCCTCAAGCATTTCTTTGAGAATAATGCCTGCCTGATTGCTACTGATGAACTCAGGGTGATCTCGAATAACTCTAGTGACCATGATAAACTGGCTCTTACCTTAGATTTGCACACTATGGCACATAATTCCCATTGGTGCTCAGGGCTTCTGCCTAACCATGGAGTAAATCGCTTGATTTGGTCTACACGCCAACTGGGCAAGGTTAGGACGCTGGTAGCAGAGCTGTCCAGCAGCACCATAGAGGGTTTGTGTGCACTGGGCAACGAACTAGAACAGTGGACCTTCCTTCTAAATCTGGTTCCTCCCCTAAGGGTTCTCTGGCCACATGTCTCAATATGACTCACAAATTCGACCCTGCCATTTGCGATGCTAAAGGAGTCATGCGCAGAAAAATTAGAGTTGCATGACGTGAAAAGAAAATAGATAGATAAATCTATTAGATAAATAGATAGATAGAAAATATTATTGGAAAGCATAAGAACTCGAGAGCCCCTGGGCCAAATGGCCTTGCAAATGCTGTCCTAAAACAGAACCCTAAGATCTGGCCAAGAATCCTTAAGATTTTATGTTAGCGTGTCCCAAGCACAGGTGATTCCTCCTTCGTGGCAGCAGGCGGTGCTGGTGCCAGTTTATAAAAAAGGGGGCCGTTCCTTACCAGAAAACTATTGGTTAATGTACCTTCTGGACTAAAAGGGAAACACTTTGCCATGCTCATTTGAGGGTACTCCAGAATTGGTTTGAAAAGTCCCTACTGTTACAATTTACGCAAACAGGATTTCACCCAGGGTGCAGCACTGTACATAATTTGAGGATTATGGACACATTGTTAAATTGAGCTTCCGCCCCCAGTGGTTCCATGCTAAAAGTCATCTATGTGGACCTCCGGGCGGCTTTTGACAGTGTCAATTGGGGAAAACTCTGGGTCAAACTGGAAAATGTGGGGTTCCCCCGGGTGGCTTATTAACGCCCTAAAGAGCCTCTACTGGGACACAAAAGCGTGGATGTGCCTAGATGATCAAGGGACTACGACCAAACCGATAAGGATTCAAAGGGGGGTAAAACAGGGTTGTTCTCTGGCACCCCTCCTGTATAAAGCATTCCTGGCAGTTCTCCCCTGATGTTCTATCTCAGAGGTTGGGTGTTATTCAAGAATAGGTGATAGTTTGATACTGTGAACACTTTGATTATGTTAAATCATACCTGAAGGGAGGCATATGCAATGTTTGATATTTTAGTAAAATAAGCAAACGAAAATGATCTTACCATCAACATAGAAAAAACGAAGGTGTTGGTGGTGGCACCTAAAAAGATCAAATGGCTGGCATTTAATACCAGTTTGGGGACTATAAAGTATGTGGAGTCTTACCCTTTCCTCGGCCTGGATATGAGTGCCAGTGGGTCTTACGTTCACATAAAAGAGACCAAGGTTATAAAGGCTCACCGTTTGACACACATGGTTGCTAAATTTGTTAAGCAAATGGCCGGCTACTCCCATGAAAGTATAATTACATTATACACTCATTGCTTTTACCGCAGGGTCCTATATGCCTGGAGGCCAAACTAAAATATAGAAACTGGATCAGAAGCCATTGCGCTCTCTTGGTCCAGGAAGATTCAGAAGTAATGTTGAGCCACCTTCAAATGAAGGACTCAAGCTCCTTCTGGGCACTGATGAATGACCAAACCGAGAAGGGCTCTGGCGAATGCGTTATCAAGGCAGTGACTGAAGAGGACTGGTCGGTCCACTGTAGTCATCTATGTGGTGAGATTACGTCTGAGCCCAACATAAAATGGCCAAAAAGATCAGAAGTGGTTGGACTTATGAAATGGACAATGTGCTGGGAGTCATTAAAAAAGCGAGTTACTCGAGAGCTCAGGTTCCTAATAAGACATCAAATAAGTTATTCAAGGGTGCACCACTAAAATGGACAGGAATTTTAAAGTTCCTCTTTAATGACACCCTGAGCACTGGTCATTTTCCTTCTACTTCAAGGACTGCTTACATCATCCCAATTTATGAAAAAGTGCTGCAGAAAGGTTCCAAAAAATTAATGCCTGATTCTATATTGGACTCGGACAACAAAATGTTTGCACATCAAATATTTAAACATCTGGAAACCTGAGTGAGCAATAACTCTTTGATTCCACCACCTCAAATTGGCTTCTGAAAATCTCATAGCCCCAATTTAAATGTTTTTTTGTTAAGAAGTCTTCAGAATTTAGTCAATCGGGAAAACGATCCTGTCATTCATGTGGCTTCATTGAACTTGTCCAATGGCTTTGACACAGTTGTAAGATCAAGATTATGAGACAAACTATGAAAGCTGGGTATGCCTGGAGGGCTGCTAAATTGGATCATGAAATTACACAAAGGCTCCAATGTTAGAGTCCGACTGAATCAGGAGGGCTAATTGTCAGAAAAGTTTCCCACGGCCAACGGTTTGCAACAAGGGTGCATCTTGGTCCCCTGTCTCTTTAGCCTACAGTGGCACACCCACTCCCTCCTTCCCTGCAGCTCTCTGGCCGGCCTCTCTTGGCCCTCTTCCTGCTCCCACCTGCAAGGCTAAAAACCTTGGGGTCATCTTCAACTCCACACTCTCCTTCTCTCCTCACATCTCTAACGTCTCTTAGAAGTCACACTACCAGCTGCACCTCCTCAGAGATATTCTTTCTTTCCTCTCCTTCTCCCAGAAGCTCACCATCTCCAGAGCACTGGTTCTCTCTAGGCTGGACTATTGTAACAGCCTCTGTCTAAATCTGCCTGCCTCTTCCCTCTGCCCTCTGCAACCTATCCAAAACAGGACTGCAAAACTTGTCCTTGTCCTCAAGACTAGGGATCGTATCTCTCCAGGACTGAAATCTCTGCACTGGCTCCCAGTGGCTACAAGGATTAAGTTCCAAACCCTCTGCATTATCCACAAGGCCTTCTGGGACCTGGGGCCGCAATACCTTCAACTCACTCTTCCCAAATACCTTCCTTCTCTGGCTCTTCGCTCATCTGCCTCCAACTCCCTTAGGGTCAGTCACTTCTCCAAGCAACGAGTTGATGGTCGATCTCTCTCTTCGGCAGGAGCCTACCTCTGGAACAGCCTTCATGCCTCCCTGAAACTTGAGGAGAACCATCTCTGGTTCCGGAAACACCTCAAAACCTTCCTCTTTGCTTCTGCTTTCTCTGCCTCTCTCCCCTGCTGATATTCCTGCTGTAACTGCACTGGTTACTTGGCCACCCTTGCTGATCTTGGGGCCAGGCCCCGCCTTTTGCACACCTGCCCTGCCTCCCTGGCAACTCCCACACCTGGGGACTGTTTTCTGTATCCCTACAGTCCCCCTACCAGCATTTATGTCTGCTCTTACTCTGCACTTTCCACCAACTGGCCACTTTTATTTATCTTATTTATTTTTCTTTCCCATGAATTTGCGCAATCTGAATGACAGCTGGCCTAGTAGGATCGCTGTCTGTCATCCCAATGTTTCCCCTCCCTTGCCTCGTCACGTCTTGAAACACTTGTGTATAGGCACGTTATAAATTCCATATCATATCTTATCATATCATATCTATATTTGGCAGATGTGGGCAAGAAGTTGGAAGCCTCATCCCTCGCTCCTCCCAGAATAGGGAACTTGGTGGAATGATGGACAGCTTACGCTGATGATTTCATACTTATAGATCAACCCCAAACTGGCTTACAACGGCTCCTGAAGGCATTCCAGGCTTTTGTTAGAGAAAATAATTTTGTGATTAATCCTAAAATAACACAGATTGGGTCCGATTCATGGAACAAACGTGCGCCGAAAATCTTGGCACAAGCAGGCGCAAGCAGGCGCAAGCATGAAAAAACAGGCGCATGATTCATTGAAGTCCCTGCGCGTGTTTTCCTCGGGATGTGCGCCAAACCCAAGCGTGGCGCACACGGGCGCACACATCATTGCAACTGCTCAAACGCCGTGCGCGACGCACACAGGGAAAGCGCACAACGTCTGCGCACACACCAAAAATGGGGTGGGACACGGGGCGTAACACGCACAATGGGGAACAACGTATGAAAAAGAAGGCGTAACTGGGGAAGTACTGCTGGGAAGTACACGGTACGCCCACACGCACGCGAACCACACGGATTCATGGAATTGAATAGGGCAAACCCGTGCACGGGCAAAGACACGCACAGGCCTAAACACGTCCGCCACACGAAGGCAGGCGGTAGCATCCCTGCGCATTACAAAAGTGTGCGCAAACAAAAAGCACGTATATACAGCTATGATGAATGTCCCATACTGTGCCCCCCTAGGATAAATGACGTGTACGTAACACACAGGCACCCCATAAAAAGAAGAAAAAGAGACAAGCGCCCCGCAGTAGCCCACGTGCGTGCAAAAATGACACACGTAGTACGGTGTGGCAGCCAGGAGCCCCAAAAAATGTACAATCAACACGCAGGCCAGTATGGCCGTAAAAAAACGGGGTACACGACAAACACGGACACCCGCTGTGTGAAAAATAGCGTGTGCGTGTATTTCGGGTGTGCGCGGGAAGTTTCACATGCAATAGGCCCTGTGTGAGTGGGGTACGTGTATTACTGGGGTTCGCGGGACGTTTTACACGCGAAGGGCCCTGTGCGAGTGGGGTACGTGTATTACTGGGGTTCGTGGGAAGTTTCACACGCGATTGGCCCTATGCGAGTGGGGTACGTGTATTACTGGGGTTCGCGGGAAGTTTCACACGTGATTGGCCCTGTGCAAGTGGGGTATGTGTATTACTGGGGTTTGAGAGAAGTTTCACACGCGATTGGCCCTGTGCGAGTGGGGTACGTGTATTACTGAGGTTCGAAGGAAGTTTTACACGCGATTGTCCCTGTGCGAGTGGGGTACGTGTATTACTGGGGTTCGCGGGACGTTTTACACGCGAAGGGCCCTGTGCGAGTGGGGTACGTGTATTACTGGGGTTCGTGGGAAGTTTCACACGCGATTGGCCCTATGCGAGTGGGGTACGTGTATTACTGGGGTTCGCGGGAAGTTTCACACGTGATTGGCCCTGTGCGAGTGGGGTATGTGTATTACTGGGGTTTGAGAGAAGTTTCACACGCGATTGGCCCTGTGCGAGTGGGGTACGTGTATTACTGAGGTTCGAAGGAAGTTTTACACGCGATTGTCCCTGTGCGAGTGGGGTACGTGTATTACTGGGGTTCGCGGGAAGTTTTACACACGATTGTCCCTGTGCGAGTGGGGTACGTGTATTACTGGGGTGCACCGGAAGTTTTACACGCGAAGGGCCCTGTGCGAGTGGGGTACATGTATTACTGGGGTTTGCGGGAATTTTTACACGCGATTGGCCCTGTGTGAGTGGGGTACGTGTATTACTGGGGTTCGCGGGAAGTTTCACACGCGATCGGCCCTGTGCGAGTGGGGTACGTGTATTACTGGGGTTTGCGGGAAGTTTTACACGCGATTGTCCCTGTGCGAGTCGGGTCCGTGTATTACTGGGGTGCACGGGAAGTTTTACACACAAAGGGCCCTGTGCGAGTGGAGTATGTGTATTATTGGGGTTCGTGGGAAGTTTTACACACGATTGACCCTGTGCGAGTGGGGTACGTGTATTACTGGGGTTCGTGGGAAGTTTCACACGTGATTGGCCATGTGCGAGTGGGGTACGTGTATTACTGGGGTTTGCGAGAAGTTTAACACGTGATTGGCCCTGTGTGAGTGGGGTACGTGTATTACTGAGGTTCGCAGGAAGTTTTACACGCGATTGTCCCTGTGCGAGTGGGGTACATGTATTACTGGGGTTTGCAGGAAGTTTCACACGCGATTGGCCCTGTGCGAGTGGGGTTAGTGTATTACTGGGGTTCGCGGGAAGTTTTACACACGATTGTCCCTGTGCAAGTGGGGTACGTGTATTACTGGGGTGCACCGGAAGTTTTAGACGAAGGGCCCTGTGCGAGTGGGGTACGTGTATTACTGGGGTTCGCAGGAAGTTTCACACGCGATTGGCCCTGTGCGAGTGGGGTTAGTGTATTACTGAGGTTCGCGGGAAGTTTTACACACGATTGTCCCTGTGCGAGTGGGGTCCGTGTATTACTGGGGTGCACGGGAAGTTTTACACACAAAGGGCCCTGTGCGAGTGGAGTATGTGTATTATTGGGGTTCGTGGGAAGTTTTACACACGATTGACCCTGTGCGAGTGGGGTACGTGTATTACTGGGGTTCGTGGGAAGTTTCACACGTGATTGGCCATGTGCGAGTGGGGTACGTGTATTACTGGGGTTTGCGAGAAGTTTAACACGTGATTGGCCCTGTGTGAGTGGGGTACGTGTATTACTGAGGTTCGCAGGAAGTTTTACACGCGATTGTCCCTGTGCGAGTGGGGTACATGTATTACTGGGGTTTGCAGGAAGTTTCACACGCGATTGGCCCTGTGCGAGTGGGGTTAGTGTATTACTGGGGTTCGCGGGAAGTTTTACACACGATTGTCCCTGTGCAAGTGGGGTACGTGTATTACTGGGGTGCACCGGAAGTTTTAGACGAAGGGCCCTGTGCGAGTGGGGTACGTGTATTACTGGGGTTCGCAGGAAGTTTCACACGCGATTGGCCCTGTGCGAGTGGGGTTAGTGTATTACTGAGGTTCGCGGGAAGTTTTACACACGATTGTCCCTGTGCAAGTGGGGTACGTGTATTACTGGGGTGCACCGGAAGCTTTAGACGCGAAGGGCCCTGTGCGAGTGGGGTACATGTATTACTGGGGTTTGCGGGAAGTTTTACATGCGATTGGCCCTGTGTGAGTGGGGTATGTGTATTACTGGGGTTCACGGGAAGTTTCACACGCGATCGGCCCTGGGCGAGCGGGATACCACTCACCGTCTGCCTTGTGTGTAGAAGAACGCGTAGCCAACACCCACCCGCTGTGAAGTAATAGCGTGTGAACCCCAACGGCTGGAAAACACATGCACCGCACCCCACGAAAAGCACATACAGAGCAATGGAAAGCCATGTGGGATCTTCAAGTCGTGCCAGGGCAACGCCCGTGCGCGATACGTCACAGATGCGCTTACGCGCTAAGGGCCTTTGGTCCAATGAAATCGCATTCGTGTGCTGACGCGCTTACGCGCTAAGGGCCTTTCCTCCAATTACACACTGACATGCAATTGTTTCACGTGCCAAATCACTCCGTATCAAGATGGCCACGCGAAAACACACGGAAGACCACGCTCCTGCACAGAAGGCCAAATTACTGCCCCCCAGAGTCCCGAGCACGCTCCCACCTGCAATCTGCTGCTGCCTGACTGCCTGCTGCCCATGTGCCCTGCTATTTGGTGCCTGCACGTCAGCCAGGGTTCCAGTTGCTATGTCCAGCCCTGCTGGAACAGAAGATTCCCGACTGGGATACCATCGCTCCACAGCCCAGCCCCAGGACCCAGTTGCCCACCTACACCTGCCTCGGGAGTCGCCATGTCGGGGCAAACACCATCTGAGACCACTGGCGACCCCCAGCCAGAGAGGCAGAGGGCCACCAGCTTCAGTGTGAAGGAAGTTGGTGTCCTGGTGGAGCATGTCCTGGGGCATTATGATGCCCTCTTCGGAACATCACGCTCCAACAAGGAAGGACGGGAGAGGATCTGGGACGACGTAGTGGTTGCCATCAACGCGGAGGGGGTGTCAACCCGAGACATCAAGCAGGTCAAGAAGCGCTGGGAGGACTTCAGGCCCAGGACCCTCCACAATACTAGGCGTCTCGCGGAGGGGGGCTGGGTCAGCATGAGTGACATCCAGATGAGGGTCCTGGAACACGTTTGCCCAGCGCTCCATGCCCAGATCCTTCAGAGGAAAACCCGTCTGGAGTTCAGCGGTAAGTGGCCAAGCATTGGTGTGTGAGACAGAGCATGTTGCAGTGTGCTGGTAGTCTGATAGTTGCCTGTATGTGTGACATGGGCCATGTATGGATGTGTGTGTGCAGGGGCATCATGGTCATGCATGTGAGACCAGTAATGTGTGAACCACATGGTTGGTGCATAAGTTCCAATGCTATATGGGGAGCTGTATGGCAAATGCACACATGAAAGCATGCCAGTGTCTGTTCTTGCACATGGTGGGGGTGTGAGTGATGGGTGCTGCTGTCATGTACATGTATGGTGCACATGTGTGTGTGTCTGAGAAGTGTGTCTGTGACTTTGATACGCCATGGATTCATGACACATGTCTGTGATGATGTGTAGATTCACTCATGCAGTACGGTCACCGTTGTATGCACTGTGTCTATCCACTGTGACTGTGGTGTACAAGGCATTATGCATGACCCTCCGTTGATGTGTGTGCATGGGATCAGTGTGAGCCAGGATGCATGTGAGTTTGAAGGCAACATTTTGATTAATAGAGGCCCTTGTACATGGATGCTGATGTTGATTGCAGGCGCCATGCCTGTTTATGCATGTGTGTTGCATGCATTCACCCATGTGTTGTGGAGGGACAGGATGGAAGTGATGTTAGACACTGCCACTCATGTGTTATTGCTTCCTGTCTAGGGGAATATTGTACTGTACCCTGATGCTTGTGTTCTATGTTTCCCTCTACGCAGAATCAAGTGAAGAAGAGGGCGGAGATGGCGCTGTGGAGCCAAGCGGCAGGGATGCCTCCACTAGGTGGCGACGCAAGGCCCAGCCACCCTTCCAGGACTTGTCATCATCCGGGAGCGAGGGGGCTGGTGCTGCGTCTGCCACTACGGCTGTGGCGGAAGGGCCGGGTGAGCCCCCACAGGGGCTTGCAATGTCAGAAGAAGGTACGGAGACATCCAGGTTAGTGGTCTCCACAGAGGAGGAGGAGCCCGCTACTGAGCCGCACGTGGGTCCTGGTGGGGGTAGTACCACTGGTGCAAGTGGTGCAGTCCAGGGCCAGGGTCAGGAGGCAGCACAGGTCACCGCGGAGGGGCCTGTGCATGTCCCTGTCCTTGACCCTGTGACTGCACCACCATGCACCAGCAGAGAGGCCCCGTCCCAGGCCCGTCTGCAGGTAGGGGAGAGTGCCATGTCATCTGCCTCTCCACTACCTGCGGACGATGGGTCCGATGAACGTATGGGCGCCGTCCTGAATGGTGTCGCGTTGCGCACTCGTGACAGTCGTGATGACATGCGTTCTTCCTGGGCAGAGAACGCACGCCATCATGAAGAGCAGCGTCGCGATGTGGCACTGTTGGGAGGGGCCCTGGTTGGTGGGTTCCTACATGTGACGTGCACTCTGGCGGACCTCTCCTCCTCTGTGGAGACTATGCGCCAGTCGTTCTCCCTGCCGTCTTCCGGCCCAGATTCCACCAGGGCCCCCTGTGGACATGGCCTGACCAACACAGCCAGCTTGGTGGAGATCCCATCCCTGCCAGAGTCGGGAGTCGGCAGTCCAGCAGGGGTGGACACCACAACTGGAGACCAGCTGATGGAGGATGTGCAGGCATCATCGGACAAGGCACATGTACAGCAGCAGCAGGAGCAGGCTCTAGGTGGGAGCAATGATGGCTCGGGCCATCGACATCAGGGGGGCAGGCATTGGTCAGAGGGCAGGAGGACCCTGGAATGGATGTGTCTTCCGTGTGGCTGCGGTTGGGACAGCGTATAGGTGCGGAGCGGCGGCGGGCGGAAGAGGCGCGGCTCACCATGGTCAGGGCAGAGTTCTCCATGCGTCGGGCGTTGAGGCGGGCAGAGTGCCTTGAGGTGACTCACAGGGAGTTGGAACAAGCCATGAGTGCCTCCCTGCGAGACCTCGGGGCCAGGGCAGAGGCCCGCCTCCAGGAGATTGACATGGAATTAGATGATGCCCTGGCCCGGGACACCACAGAGTGAGCCGCAGGACTTGCCCCGCCGCCATTGTATATAGTTAGATAGTGTTAGGTTTCCTTTTCTTTTTTTTTTATTTTGGTTGCGCTTGGACAATGCACCACATTTTTGTATATAGTTTTTTATTAGGTAGTATTTTTGGTAGGTTTCATTTCATCAGTTGGGCTCATGGACCCTGGATTGTTCATGTGTACATAGTTCACCATTGGATTATTCTCATGTTTTTATTTTCACCATGGAGCAATGGATTTCACTTTCTTTTTTCCCTTGGATTTGCTTTGTTGGACTGTGACTTTGGACACCATTTCTTTTGGATTTCTTTGGATTATGATTTCTTGTTTTTTATTCTTTTACGGACATGCAGCATTTCTTTAATTATTCCCATTGTTGTGTGTTTTGTTTTAATTACATTCATGTTGTGTTTAAAACATGTTTTTCTTCATACTTCGATGTGTGGTATTATCTCATTGGTTTCATGCATGTCATGATATGGGTTTTCACATTCACTTGCAACCATTGTGTGTGTGTGACGGACAGTTGTTGATTTACATACTTGCCTTTGGGGTTGTATCATGTAATTGGCTTTTCTATGTGGGTGGATGCAATACTTGGTTGGGTCTTTGGGCTGCGGAGGCTGGCCATAAGGGCCATGATTGAGGATCGTCATGATGTGGGGGCAGGGGGACATGAGTGGGACATGAGTGGGGGCCTGCTGGCAGGTGCCCCTCACTGCTGGGGGGTGGGGGCGCAGGGGGACATGAGTGGGACATGAGTGGGGGCCTGCTGGCAGGTGCTCCGCACTGCTGGGGGCTGGGGGTGCAGGGGGACATGAGTGGGACATGAGTGGGGGCCTGCTGGCAGGTGTCCCGCACTGCTGGGGGGAGGGGGTGCAGGGGGACATGAGTTGGTGATCAGTAGTGCAAGCTGACATGTGGCTTGCCTGGGGGGCATGCCCATGGTGGATGGGCTGCCTGAGGGACATGACCAGGGGTGCAGGGTAGTCCCCTGTGGTGTGGACTGCCTGCAGGGGCCGTGGAGGGTGTAGAGGGAACGCCTGGGAGGACCTACACTGCCAATTCACGTGTAGGACTCCCAGCGCACCCCAGAAATACACGTACCGTGGTCAAATCGTGTGTGAGACTTCACGCGAACCCCAATTATACACGTACCCCACTGTACTCCACTCGCACAGGGCCAATCGTGTGTGATACTTCCCGCGCACCCCCGAAATACACGTACCATGCTCAAATCGCGTGTGAGACTTCCCACGAACCCCAGTAATACACGTACCCCACTCGCACAGGGCCAATCGCGTGTGAAACTTCCCGCGAACCCCAGTAATACATGTACCCCACTCGCACAGGGCCAATCGCGTGTGAAACTTCCCGCGAACCCCAGTAATACACGTACCCCACTCGCACAGGGCCAATCGCGTGTGAAACTTCCCCCGAACCCCAGTAATACACGTGCCCCACTGCACAGGGCCAATCGCGTGTGAAACTTTCTGCGCACCCCAGTAATACGCGTTCCCTGCTTGCCGTGTGCTGTGTGGCGGCCATGTATACTGGTACAGGGTTAGCGCAGCCCTTTGCGCTGGATTGGGGATTTTGATGGCTTTTCCCTGCACTAGGGGCGTTCTTGGGGGCTTAACTGGCGCTGCTGCAGGGTCGCTGCGCTACTGTGCGCCACTGTGCGCCACGGCTGGTTTTGGTAGCTAAAATCCATGAATACGCTGTGCGCAGAAATGGATTTTAGCGCACGTGGCTGGCGCAGACAATCGCATGCGCACACTGTGCGCCAGCCGCCTGCGCCACTTGTGCGCTAAATTCTTTGAATATTGTCTGTAGTAAAGAAGAAACAAAAGACCTCAATGCATTGTTCCATCATTGGCACTGCCTTGAACCAGGTAACTTCTATCATTTACCTCCGTTTTCCCTTCACTTGCTCTCTGGATAGACTCTACCTTAAGAAGTTTCTGCGAGCGATGGCTGAGTTTTATATTCCACAAATTATCCGAATTAAGAGCAGATATTGTAGATTTACTTTGGCTCCTATACTCCTGTTCTTTTCAAAGCTAAAATTAATCCTAAACTTCTTTACAGTAATGAGCTTCTTGATGACTGGGAAATGGAGCGACTGGTCCTGATGGAAGGTGTAATCTGTCTCAAGGTACTGGGTGTCTCGAACTCAGTGCCAATGCCTATCATTAGACATGAAGTTTGCATCATTTCATTGAAAGCAAGAGGTCAATGACGAACTCTGAATTTATATGGGAAATACCTCAGCCTTGCGTGACATCTATGTATCATGCAATTGCTGAGGAGGTGAAGTCTGGATTAGTATCCACTCTTAGTGTATTCACCAAGTGTTGTGAGTCTATTCTGAGACAAACACATCTCACCAAAGGGCATCTGGTGAAAGATCCCGTCAGGACTAAGCAAAAATTGCTTAAACATGACTGGTGTTCTAACACAGACACATTGCACGGATATGTGTCCGTTGGGCAGCTTCGCAATGACCACAGAACTAGAGGGACTCTTGCTCCTTATCCCCTAAGTTTCCCTAGAAACAAAATACAGATGATTTCCTAAGATTTCTTTGGAACTAACTTCAAACTAAGGAGGTTATGATTAGACAGAAGAGATGGTTGACTCTGATAAGGCGCAATGTTGATTTTGATTTTGCCAGGGAAGGACTGGTTGGAACTCTGGAGCACTTAGTAGCAGAATATCCTGATTTGAGATCTAAGAGATACTCACATTTCAAGAGATTTTTTTATTCATGTAAGGATACTGATCAAGAATTATTCTGGGGAAAGTGCATTCCAGGTCAGCAGATACATTTAGTGGTTTTGGTAGTGAATTTCTTGCACAGTCTGAACGTAAATGATTATTTTTCCTTGGCGCCAAGACCGAAGAGTGATTTATGTTGCGATAATTAAGTGCAATTCTCCCTCCTTTTATTTGGGGATGATTTTAGTTGAATGATGGCTGAATGTGATTTTAAAATGTTATGTTGAAAGTACTTGATTTGTATTTTCAGTTAACTTTGTTTCATTTTTTCTTTTCTACATTTTATTTTGTTAAGCTTGAATTTAAATACAAAATAAACAATAAATATCAAACAAAAGTATGGGGCAATTGGGGGTTTGATATAATCTGTGGGGCATTTTTGGCACTCAAACAGGAAGAATCAGGGGGATTTGATGTGGCTAAGGCATTTTCAGCAACATTATAATGTGGCATACGGCGTGTAGGGGGATAATGTGTGCTACAAAAGGCAAATTAGAAGGCAATTCAAAGAGGAATGGCCAGTTCTGGGGACAATGGAAGTTCAAAGGAAAAGTTCAGTGGCAATGCGATGTGGCATGTGGAAATTGTTGGGCACTGTGGGTAAACTGAGGAAAAGATGACCTCAATATGAATTGATAAGGTGCAATGTGAAGTCACCTTTCCACTCTTCTGGATTAATTGCAATGGGACAAGGGCACGTTCTGGGGAAATGTAGAAACTAGCTTGACAGTGTGACTAACTGGGAAAAAAATGAAATTCAATTGATTACAGAATTACTATTTTGTGTGGTATTGTACATCTACATTTAAGTCAGAAAATGATTAATCCATTTTCAAAAATGACCTGCCAGTTTTGCCCAAGATAAATAATACTGAGGCAACAATGACATGGCATTGTTTAAATAGGAACCACAATATAGGGACAATTGAAATACTACAATAAGTATATGTTTGCATACAGCAACACTATCATCACATATTTTAGAATAGCACCACTATTTTCTGGGTGCAATGTGAATGATCACATTGTTTGCAAAAACTGTGATTTCACTTTAACAAATTAAATGCCACTGTTGTCTCAGTAAGAAACATGATCATGTTGGTATAGTTTTGAGGATAAACACTACCATGCTATTGCAAATACTGGCATGTTACTTTCTGGGGGACAATGTTGATGTCAACAAGATAATGTTTTATGCTGAATAAACACTGGCTTTGCTTTATTGAGACTGACATTCCTGTGTTTTGGGTCAGTTTAGACGCCAGGATGATAATTTGCATTGCTGGTGCAAAACTCGCATGGCATATACTGAAGTGGAATTGCCACCAGGAAGTTGCAATGCTATTTCAAAAGTATCTTTCCAGTGTTGCTCTAGTTAAATAAAGTATTATTCTGCTGTGAAAATCAGGTTTTCTAAGACAAAACTAATGTTGCTTATACTAGCATTAAAATTTCTGGGGACAGTGTAGATACCAGCATGATAATGGGTTTTACCGCTGAAACAATGGCATGATGACAAGTTTGACACTGATGAAACCTCTATGAAATGAATGTGTGATAATATCGTATTTGATGAACTGGGGCAGCCAAACTTGGCTTTGCAATATGGAAACGACACAGCAATGCTTCCATTGACAGGCTGGAACTTTAAGATGAACTTAGAAAAAGAAGGACCGAGATCTCCCTTATACAGAGGCTCTGAGCACAATGAAAAATCGCCAGGACGAAAAGATCGAAAGTTGTCATCGAAATGAACTGAAGACAACTGGAAATGGCTAATGGGTCTTGTGGCAGACAAAATCTAAATGCCATAGGCCAGGTCACTATTAGTCGTGAAACCCCTGACAATTGCCTCATGGAACACCAGGGGCTTCACCCATCTCTTTACGCAAGGAGGCGATCAGATCAGGGAATATTTTGTTTACAAGAGACCTGGCTGCACGATCCTCCAGTTGTAGAAGGATACTATTAAGGATTTCAATCAGGGGATACACTCTGCTCCCGGCCTAGCGTACAGCACAATGGACAAAGGTATTTAATATATGGATTCAATTACTTGAAAGATGTACCACTCGTATCACACCCCTTATTTAAGAATACCCCGGGTCACGCTGGACCAGAAATCAGGACAGTTTGTAAATGGTATTATTTATTTACTTAGTTAAGATCAAAATCACAATATATATTTTAATAGATACACAACTATCACCTATGAGGTGACTGAACACAGAATGATATCTTTAATACACTAGGACTAAGTTATGAGCAAACAATTGCAGCACAGAAACTAATACTTTTGTGTTGGTTTCAGGTCAGATAGCACAATGTTTAGAAATCCCCACTGCAACACTTCTCAACCCCCCAATAGGCAATGCAAAGAGATGGAAGAGAGAGAGGTATTCAGGAATAGTACAGGTCAAACAGTGTCTCACTTCCCCCTTACCCCCTTACACAGAAAGAGAAAAACAAAGTGGGCTTTTCAACTGTCAGCATGACTTTTAAAGTGGATGGGCAAGAACTCTAAATGTGTGGAAAAATGCTTAAATTGTTGTAAATTCCTATGGGAGTCGCTTTGAACAGTTGCACACAAGCATAAGCAATGATTTAGTCAGCAGAAAACATTTGCAATCTTAAAATCCAAGTCAGAAGCAGTTTGAATCTATTTTACATGTGTAAAAATTTCTCAAAATGAAAATTTGCGGCAAACTTTTCTGTGTGCGATATTCGTGATAACGGGAGAACCACACTATTTTGGGCTCTATGGATAGATATGGATGTTAGCTACAAGTAGGAGTTGAAATTTTGTTTCTATCACAAAAACGAAGGGAGTTATAGTGATTTTAGTAAAGGTTGTTTTTTCGAGATAGGCGCAAGAATGGAAAGAGGCTTTAGCTTTTAAAATCAGAAAATATTGGCTATGGACTAGAGCATCCAAGCTAAGCTACCAGGATGGCACAGGTAAGACTGAGGAGTGATTCGCGACTCAGTCCTGGTTCCTCGCTGTGCACCTTGGAGTGCTAGGCTGGTCACTCGAATTAAATTTAATAGATCAAAGTAGACAAACGACTAGGAAAAGGATACATTTACAGATAGACAGAATAAGATTTCACTACAGATTTAGACAATGTTATTGATTATGGAATTAACAATAGTTCAGAGGTTAGGAGGGGAGAAGATAACAATTCCTAGCTTTCTGTTAATACAAAACAAAATGGATTTAAGATTTTGGACCGTCAGGATTCTGGACCGTCAGGATTCTGGACCTATCAGGGACTGACAGCTGGGCACATTGGACTGGACAGGGTCAGCAAGGCACTCTGTTCACAGCACGGCACAGGAATGGACGGGGTGTGCCCTTCTTGGTTCTGAGGTTCTTTCAATTCCGCAGGCAAGCAGTAACAGCACAGCCTGGCTGTTTTATGATGGTTCCCCTAGGCTTTTGGGGTTCTGTTCTACAATTTGAGGCCTAGCTCAGGATGGTTCAGCTATGCAATAGATCTTTGCTTTGCCAAGTTTCTGGAGTGTGGAACAATGAAGATGTAGATTTCAGCAGCAGGGTGCTCTGGCAGCATCAGGAGGGTGAGTGGATCTGTCTGGCTCTATGTCTGGTCAGCTCTCTCTATTTATGCTATAAAATGACATCATAAAGGGGGGTTGTGGGCTGGGTGATGTCAGGTTTATGATTTGCTTTACAATCCTCAGAGACCTCCCTTTAGCCGTTGGTCTCCAAGTCTGATTTTATATTAAATGTACATTTCCACATTGGTCACCTTTATACAAATCACACCTAAAGATGCCATATTTTACATAGCAGCTATTCCTCAAAACCCTGCAATAGTGGAATCTTGTCTCCCCTTTCTACAGATTGTTGCCCTTTTCGGGATGAACACACTTTCTGATTTTTCTGCAAATTTCTAGAAATATGCGTGTTTAACATGGGGACATGCGTGTACATTTTCACAATTCTAACAGTCATGCATTTTGCGTAAAATCACATATCTTGCCATTCCTGTCCAGAATATGTCACAAAGTTCTGCTGCCTCTTCATACGTGCAGCCAGGAATTAAATTAACAGCTCTGTTATTTTTATGTTTTTCACCATTTTGGATAGCAAGTTATACATTTTTTTAAATGTGTTCTTTGTTCAGGTTCAGCAACAGGTGGTCGCTTGGCTCCACCCCTTAGTCTCTCCCTGGAGTCCAGGAACACCCCCCCTTGGGGCATGTTCCTGCCAAGAGCCATTTACAATCGCCTTCACACCTCCAGTTTCCTGAGTTGGAGGATGCCCATTGTTTAGTTATGGGCTAACCAGCAATTATTACCTCCCCGTGAGTTTCAGCTGAGAGGAAGGCCCTCCCTCTGGGAAAAAAATCTGCCTTTCCAGTTCTTGCAGCTCAGACAGGTTTAATTTAATTGTTAAATTCTTTTGGCTTTTCCTTATCACAAAAAAAACTTGTATCAAATAACAGATAGAATTCTCATTCAAGATTTTAACCTATGGGATTAAAAACAACTTCAATATGGGATACTATCAGTAACAGGCCTCTTATATTGCAAACATTTGACGTTTAGTTTATAACATGTTAAAGTTTAATCAGGAAGGCCCCTGATAGCTGCCATCACAGGTAGCCCTCTGCTGGCTGCACAAAGATTTTTTTACAGATCCACAGGCAGGCCACTTTTGCTGTGAAGATCTCATTATGCTCTTAGCCTTTCAGGACATTGTAAGTTCACAGTGATTCCTTAAACTAAGTGAATTTTAGCACCCAGAGAGAATTTTGAATAATTGGAAGGTTTTCTGAAGTTTCAGCAGCCAAGAAAAGGTGATTTAAAGCAATATTTGAGTTTCATTTAGCAAAGCACTGATGTTTCCTTCTGCATTCCACTTTCAATTGTTGTGGAGCCCAGTGACACATTTCAGTAGTGAGAGCTCGGTTCCACCACTGACAACAAGCGTGGCAGATTGGGCAGCCATCTTTTTGTGCATTGAAAAGTGCGATTTTCAGGGTTTTTGGCGTGTACAAGGGTTTTGCAGCCATTTTGCTGTTTCTGGCACCACCATAACAGAGTGATGCAGCATAGCAGAGCAAAAGTGGGTCAATACATCCCACAAAACTCCACCTATTTGAATTCCACTGTCAAGGGCATCCAAGGACGCCCCATGTCAGGCCTCTTAATTCTCAGCAAAAACCAGCTTCAGATCACTATTTTGAAAGAACTTACTCCGACCCCACTAATTCAAATAATTGTGGGACTACTAGAAAACACTCATGTCAACGTACAAACCATACTTGTCAAATTCAATTTGTATTGGAACCCAAGCCCCGTAGCTAGTCTTGGTTTTCGGGATCAAATAGAAAGGTGGATTGATCACTGTAAACAGAAGTGGCCGAACTCAGGGTTCACTATATGTGGAGACCTAAACTGCAAGTGTCTGGACGAGGGGGGAGAACTCATCATGAATGACTCCATTAAAGCCAGCCCCGCCGAAAGATGAGGCTTCCAATGGAACATAATCATGGAAGCTAGGAATCTGTAAATTCTCAACGGCTCTAACTCGGACGACTCACTGGCACAAATCACAAGGAAACATCTAAGTAGAGACTACATATTCATCTCAGATAAAATTATTTCAATGGACAATAAAATGAGAGTGGAACATATGAACAACAGTGATCACAACCTGCTTTCTGCAACATTGCTACCAGTTACATACATAGACAATTATACAAACTTAACATCCACTGAAGTAACAATGGTTAGACATCGAATAAAGATCCCTTCTTTGAAGCTACTTGAGCTGCCCAACAATTTGATCACCTCAGTGAAAATCCTGCAAAGGGACAACTCAGACATTGGATTATTTGAATATTTTTAAATCCTTTGAGATGAAACCTGAACAAATAGGAACCACACGGCCATCTCATCATCACATCTTTGATGCTCAAATTGTTTTTCAAAAGAAGCTCATGAGACAACAACTCAACACCTTAAAACATGAAGATTCTCAATAGCGATGAAACAAAAACAAAAAATATGGCTGTGTTATCGCAATTGGTTACGTCGACATAAAAAGGTGTTAAACAGAAATGATGCTGTAAGAATGCTGAACTCATTAAAAAGTCCAAACACAGCAGGCATGTGGAACCTGATAAATAAAACATATATCGATAAAAAATTCATTAACCATGACTCTGATTGCTCCTGAAACATGGATTGCTTACTTCAACTCTTTTTACAATCAAGCTGATCAAGCCATGACATCAACTAACCCTGCAATGGAGTGGCATTAAATAGATACATCCATAGAAGCTGTTACGGAGATCACCAAAAAATGATCAGGCTCACGAGCTTGGGGCCCGGATGGCCTCAGCAACATGATTCTTAAAACAGATGTTGACCAATGGGTGAAGTTTCTATCAATCTTGATTGCCTACATTGTAAAGGTTCATTAGATCCCGCCATCATGGAAGAAATCCATAATCATACCAATTCATAAAAAAGGTAACTGGCTAGAGCATTCCAATTATCACCCCATAGTGTTACTTGACGCCCCCGGCAAGATCTTCGGAACTCTTATATTAAAATTGTTATGAGCCTGGGCTGAAACGTCTGGTCATGAGGACCCTTGGCAATCGGGATTTGTCCAAGGAATTGGGACTGCCCTTCACATCTTTATTCTAAGCCTGCTAAAGTGTCGAACTAAAAAAAGGATCTAAAAATCTATGTTGCGTTTATTGATCTTACACAAGCATTTGACAGTGTCTCTCGTCCCCAACTTTGGGCAAAATTATCACAGTAGGGATGTCCAATTTCCTTACTGGCTCCCATCAAAGACTTCCATCAAGACACCACTCTCCAAATACGACTGAGCAAAGCAGGTCTGCTTACTAGATCAATACCAACCAACATAGGCCTAAAGCAGGGATGTCCCATGGCTTCAGAGTTATTCAAACTTTGTATTTCTGATGTTGACCATGCATTTGCAGATATCAGATATATTCCTCCATCGATAGCGAACATGAAAGTGGGGAGACTCATGTAAGCTGATGATGTGGTCCTCATAGTCCAGACTCCGGTGAGCCTTCAGAGACAACTAAATGTCCTACAAAATGATGTGGCCAAAAATGGTCTTACAATTAACCCCAAGAAATCTGCCATTTTGCCAATGGGCGTTCAGAAAGGTCAAACACAAGTCAAAGCCCTGCGTTGGTCGCTATTGGGGTTTAACATTCTGGTGGTCCACTCACTTGTATACTTAGGCATATGCCTGAATTCAAATAGGGTGGATGTGCCAAGGTACCAAGCTCTAACAAAAAAAGCTATAAATCTTGCAGGCCTACCCAAGATCCTGTTAAAGCGGCACTGTGGATTTAGCTTAATACCAATAATCAAATTCTACAAATCCAAAGTGGTTCCTATCCTAACTTATTGAGCAGAAATTTCATTCAATTTTGAAATGAAGAATTGGCCTATATTGGAGGAGCACTTTTGGAAAAAGACACTGCGTCTACCTAAAGTAACTCCTATTCAAGTGGTGAGAATGGAACTAGGTTTGACCTCCTTAGCAGCAGTAGTCGAATGGAAGATACTTTCCTTCTATAGAAAGTGCAGAGAAGACCATCCCAAAAGAGGTTTTGTAGCCTTAAAAGAAGCTTTAATGCAACACACAGAACCGACACTGATCCAGTGGGAAGCAAAGTGTGAAAGCTTATTACAACATCTAGGCGAAACCAGTGACATCTTGATGAACAATCGTGACAAAATCAAAAGAAAATTGTACTCCCAAGACTGGTTTAAAACAGAGGAAGAAAGACTAAAATACAAGGGATATGGAAAATCGTGGGAGAATAGCCAAAGGCCACACTCAATACCACACTATTTGAATATATTTCCTCATTGGTTTTTCAGAGAGCAATTTTTAAGGTTTCGATTGAACTTAATACAAACCAAAGAAACCTCATAGTGCAAGATCTTAAAAGCCTGTCCTCCAACATATCGTATATGCAAAGAAGAAAATTCGATCGAAAATGTGCGAAATTTAGTAATGGATTGCACAGCCATGTCAACCCAGAGAGAAGCACTAATGTCTGATGTTATCCAAAAGTATGGCTACAGATCAAAGGACTTATGGTGGAAAATGATGCTAGCTAGCCAAAAACATCAATAACCTTGGCCCTCGTTAAACTACTAATCATCATTAAGGAACAACTAGCAGCTGCCAAGTGAACTGCCTTTTCTTGATCTCTGGTGCTTAATGTGCTTGTTGTTTTTTTTGATGCCGTACATTTTAATTTTTTTTTTTAAGGATAAATCTGTGATTAAAGGTTGTCAATTGTATAACCATGCAAATCACGTTAAATAAAAATAAATAAAAAACAGATGAACTTTATAGCATATTTAGCGTTTTGGCATGTGGCATAAATGCCCATTTAGCTGCTTGTGATTGGATTTCATGTTCCAGCAATTTTATTTGTATGTTATTAACCAGAACACGTAAAATAAGGGACAGTAGCTCTCCTGGCACAATCATTTTAAACCAGTGCAGTCTCCGCTGGCATATGATTTCTGGCTCTCTTTCTCGCCAGTTGGGTACTATTGGCATGCTGTTTTAGTCACACTTCAATACATTGACACAAACATATGGTTGCTTACTGCGTATCCGGTGTTTCTATTGGGCGCTCATTTTTCTGATGGGCACATATATGATCTGCTCACTGACGAGCTTCTTGTTGACCTGGAATCTGAAATACCAGAGGACGCTAGCATTTCACATGCGTTGGGTTGAATCACAGAGCTAAAAGCAGAACGCGTGGCGCCTTCCTTTCACTTTCTACTGGAAAGGTTGCATTTCTGCAGGGAAGACTAATGTGTTCAAGGAAACAGCCCAGCAAGTATTTTTCACAACCTCTCTGGGATATAAAACATGGCAGGCGCCCCCCTAGGCCGTCATTAAAGACAACCACGGCCGATTCCAGCTGCATCGGCCCAGCCCAATCAGTGAGCGCTGCAACTGCAGACGTCTAGTAGCAGAGAAGTGAAAACACGTCCTCCCGAGAGTCAATTTCATATTTGCTTAGTGGCGTTTTATTAACAAATCACGGAAGCCTTTTCTAGATGGAATCTTGGTGGACCTGAACACCTGGTGCCAGGCTGCACAAAGATTGTTGTGGTGCTAAACATGAGGGAAATTCAGTAAGTGCCATTTTTGCTTTTGTTATAGTGAACAGAGTACACACGTGTTGCTTGAATCATATTACATGCATATGGTTTCAATAGGGTAAGGCGTTCTTGGAAATAGTTTCTGCTTGGGAATACAGAAAACAGGATTTGCTCAAATCTTTGCTGCAACCATATTACATGAGGCTTTCACGCAGAACAAGTAAACTGAGCAAAGGGATTTGAGTTTTTTGGTTAGTTACGTAATTGCAATTTATTACCGTTTTTGTAATCATCACTAACCCCACAGAGAGCGCTTTGGAGAGATGCACAATAAAAACATCCATAACCTTTGCTACAAACACTGCACGTGAAAAGCTCGAGGGGTAGCTCAACGAATGTACTGTTCACCTCAAAGGTCCCTGTAAAACCTGCGGGGCTGGGGTTCAAATACAGGCATGGCTGACACAAGCCTTCCAGCTTTTTTTGGTTTTATTAAAAGTGTGTCAACACTTCCAAAAATAACTTTTCACATATGTATAAAGCAGTTAATAAAAGAAAACAAAATAAATAAATAAATACATGATGAGCATTAACAGAAGCAGAAACAACCACCAAATAAACCAATCACATGCAATCTGAAATTACTTTACAGGTACAGGTTCATAGTGGTATTTGTGGTAGCTGATATCATACCATAAACATAGGTCTTTCATCAGAAACCTTCCATATACCATACAGGACAATTACTAAACACATATTCCCAGAATGAAGGATACATGCTTAAAAAGCATCCTCCTGCCTGTCTAGCAGCTTCATTATGAACAAACCACATCAAATTATGCAAGTACAGAGGAGTGATTGATTTACATCCTGTCAGGACGTGTTAGGCCATTTCCAAAATGTTAGGATTCCACACAGACAGCAGGCGCAGTCCTCAGGGGAAATCGCCAGCTGCAGGTCGATGGCAAATGGTCAGTTCTCAACAATAGATAAAACCTTCTCACCAATCCAGAAGGACACCTTACTAGACAGGTCTGAGGCTTCATGAGCGTATAACTGAGCATTTGATGTCTGGGATATCGTTTTAGGGACTCCATATGAGGGAAGTTGGAGATCCCAGGCATCCAGCTTGCGCTTAAATTCTGCCTTAGGTGCACCATGCTCCTCTTCCCAATCTAGAGACAATGATTTTTGTCTAAAGATGTTTCACACAGAATCAGCCTGTGAAGAAACTCTACAGGACGATTCCACTCTCATCATTACCATACTCATATGAGTAAGCAGCGGGCATGTAGGGCCTTAATCGACTTTATGAACAAAGCCCCCTTTCGCCGCAGTGTGAAGGATCTGAGAGATTTAAGTCCAAGGTCTAAGTGCAACAATTCCATAGGCACTGAGGGTGCAAGGATCAAGACTGCCCTCCAAAATGTCCCCTCCAGCATGCTCAACCAATTAAAGTTGGTCATCCCAAATGGTTCTAATCCATAAACTACTGCAATCAGAAGCTTTGATTATAGAGCATAATAACCCCATTCGTAACTACACCCTGCTGAGTTGTTAGCAAACTTCTTAATCAACAGAGTGAGGAGTCTGGCTTTCCTTTTTTTCTCTAGCATGATCTCTGTGTATTTCCCCAGTCCAAACGCCCAGGCCAGGATATTTATGCTCATGTACAATATCCACAGAACCCATAGCCATAGTTAGGTCTGCTCTTTTCCTACTATGGTTGCCATAATACATTTATTTAGTTTTCATCATGTTCAATACCAGATCACTATCCACCACATAACTACACAGTGCCATGGCTGCCTTATGCACATAGGTATGGCCCAGCAGGACTATGTCGTCATCATAGGACAGCCAATCCACATGAAGTTCTCCACATTTCGGGGGACACCTGTTAACTGTGGCTAGGTAACCGGGCAAATCTGCAATGTACAAATTGAAGAGCATCAGGGGCCAGCACATATCTTTACTTAACCCCTCGACTAGTACAAACCAGGGCGGTGCCAGCCTCACCACTCTCCAACTGCACACACACTGTTGCAGATTCATGCAACTGCATGATTGCCTCAAGCGGACACTCATCGATACCATACCTCCTGAGCTTCTGCCATAGCCTTGAGCGATTCAGAGTATCAAAAAACGCTTTTAGATCAACAAATAGTACATAGAGTGCCCTGGCACCTCTCACCAAGGAGTTTCCAATCAGGGAATCAAGCAGCAGTGTATTATGTTTTGTGGAAGAGCTTTTCCTAAATCATGTTTGAAATGTGCCTAGTATCTGTTGAGAGTCAACCCATCTCCACAGCTCTTTAAGCAGGAGAGTAAAGAAAATCTTAGTAGTCACGTAAAGCATGGAAAGGAGACGATAGTTTGATGTGACGCTCCTACTCCCACGCTTATGTACTGGGATCATGATTGCTCATCTCCAGAAACTGGGCACAAATTCCTCACTGCAGGTCTTTTCAAACAGGACAACCAGTCTAGATGACCACATACCCGCAGCTTGCTTAAAAATCACATTGGCAGGCCGCTCTAGACTGTTTAAGGCCTTTAATGATCATTTCAATGTCATCTCTGTTAAAAGCAAGCTCAAAGTACAGGCCGCTGTGGGGGCAATAGTCAACAGACATCTAAATCATAATATAAGGTAGCTTGCAAATGTTCCAACCATTTTGGTAGCAGGTATGGGATTGACTGCACGATGCGCAGGGCATCCATTATACGTACCAAGGGTTTCCCATGCCCTTTTAATGTTACCCCCCACCAGGACCTGGATCATTCATTGCCACTGAGCATTTTATATAGAGGCCTTATGTCTCTTGACCCGATTTTCAATGTTGATTTTTTAGGCATCTAACATGTTGATACAGAATCAAGGGATCATTTTGTTCTATGCGGACCATCTGCATCTCAAGGCTAAGCCTGCCTTTGGACTCTACAATCACTCTCTCATAGCTCCGTCCTGACCCTAGTGGAAGATGACCAGACAATTAGCCACAGCGATTGAATGTGTCACCCTGGAAATCCAATCTTCAAATTCATCACTCAAATTGCAAGGCGGAGATGAAGTTTTGTGCCTTATGTGCTGTCTTTCCTAGACCAGACCCAAACCATGACCAGAACTGACGGTCTCTTTTAAAAACGTATCCTGTGAGTATGAATAGGAAGAACTGTGGCCCATAGCATATGTACTTTGCATAGTCTTGCAGTCTTTCTCATCTGAAGAAGTCGAGTTTCCTTATCAGGTGGGTCACCCTGATCCAGTGACTGTAATCTCCCTGTGTGGTATTCGCTTCTTCACAGTCACACCCTAGTGTAAGAAAAGCCATTTGTCATTTTCAAAAGTGCATTTCTGTTTTCCATTCTCGCGCCTATTTTACAAAAACGACCTTTACTAAAACCTCCAGAACTCCCTCAGTTTTTGTGATAGAAACGAAATTTCAACTCCTACTTGTCAGTGCCATTCTCCCGTTATTGCGAATATCGCGCAATGAAAAGTTTGCCGCGATTTAAAAAATCTGAAAGGTTTACACGTGTAAAATAGCTTTTAACTGCTTTTGACTTGGACCTTAAGATTTCAATTGTTTTCTGCTGACTAAATCATTGCTTGTGCTTGTGTGCAACTGTGCAAAGCGGCTCCCATAAGAATTTATAACAATTTCAGTATTTCTGACCATATTTGGTGTTTTTGCCCAGTCCATTCTAAAGACAATCTTGAAAGCCAGTCTAACAGCTGAAAAGTCAATTCCGATTTTCTCTTGTGTTTGCTAGGGGAAAGTGGGACTGATATTCGGTTTGATTTGTGTCATTCCTGAATACCTGCTCTCTCCTCCTATCTCTTACATTGCCTATTGGGGGTTGAGGGGTGTTGCAGGGGGAACTTCTAACCATAGAGCTATCTGATCTGAAACCAACACAAAAGTGTTATTTTCTGTGCTGCATTTGTTTTGTTCATTACTTACTCCTCGTGCATTAAAGATATTATTCAGTGTTCTGCCACCCCATTGGTGACTGTTGTTTATCTATTAAAACATATTGTGATAACATTTTAAATACATAAATAAATATTTACCTTTGCAAACCAGCCTGATTCATTCCTGGTTCAGTGTGAGCGGGGAGGTGTTGGAGGGGCGTTTCCAGGAGAAGGGTGTTATATGAGTGGTATATTGTTCAGAATATTGAACTTCTAGACAAAAATAAATAAGGATTTCAGTTGTGCACTACATACTGGGCTTTGACTTGGGTGTGTGCCGGATTGAAAACACTTACACATCAGGTACCAAAAGATGGTGATGGCCTCTTGTGTTCCAACTCATGATGTTAATTCAATGATGGCCCTTCAGAAAAAATGTCAGGAACTGAGAAAGCCAGTCCAGCCCTGCTTACGAGCAATTGGTTGTTAATAGGGTATCCCAGTTTGCATACCAGGCTTGGGGGGATTTGGTGTGTGACCCAGTTTAACAGCAACATTGGCTCTTTGTTTAATTGTCACTGCTAAATCATCTGACACCCCAAATCCTATTTTTAGGAAATGGGGGAATTAATCTTTATCAGATCCACTTCAACAACATTGATGCAGTGCACACATGTAGTATTAGTGTCAGTGCCCTCAATGATCTCCACAGACTCATTAGTGCATAGCACCCTTACAGAGGGAATGTGTTGCATTAAATTCAGGAATGCATTGCAATTGATCAACTGGTCCCTACTGTTGGAATACAGGCTAGTACTAACCAAAGTCTTGAGGTCAATCAGGGGTCTCATACTATTCATATGTTCATTCATTGCAACCTTGTGCCGAGTCAAGTGATCATACATTCTGGCCTGATGGTCGGAAGTAGAGCATCTGTCTGCTCCCATTCTTCACTGGAGTCCAAATCCAATTCCGTGCTACGTGTGTCTTCAATAATGTCAGGGGCCACCAAATTAACTTTTCCTAGGTCCTTTACCAGCCAGCTGGTCAATGTGCCTGCCCTCTTCGCAGCCTTCAATTTTCTCCTGTTGGCTTTTGTCTTTGCCCGCTTATTAGAGGGTTGCACCACGGCACTGGACACATTACTAATGGCTTCAATATTAAAGTCCATTGGATTAAGCCTATGTTGTTTATCCTGCGATTTCTGTTGGCACCTTTGCTTGCGGCTGGGACAGGAGACCATGCATTCGTTACTATCCACCTGCAGCACCACTTCGGGAGCTATGCAGTCACCTTTAGGAGCTGTAGTTATCAAAGTAGGTTACAGCAGCCATGTATTCATCAGCCCTCTAGTTCCCCCGTTAGATGATGGAGCCCCCACGTTGTCTTGGGAAGCTGCCAGACGTTCCTCAATGCATCTAAGCAGGCATCATACAGAGACGTGTTCCTCATTCATCCTCCTAGCTAGCTTCAGCAGTATTGCAGAGTGGACAGTCATCTCAAAGTCGAAGGAATTTGAACTACTTGGAGCTGCAACACGCCCCCCACAGAGTTCTTCTCTAATAGCAACAGAGTGGTGCTCAATCTTGCACCACGGACATAGTTACTATCTTTGAGGGGCCACTTGCCGAAGTGGGGCCCTTGTCCCACCGAAAGCCCCACTCATCGAAGGCAGTGATTTACATTCCGGCAGGGCCATCCCTCCGCGTAACAATCTCGGCTTGCAGCGAGTAACAGAGACTGAGCAATGAATTGTCGTTATCAATCTCAGTTACCAACGGGATTCCATAGATACCAATGCTCTGGCTTTCTTTATCTGAGTTTGCTCACTTATCTGGCCGATTTCCAGCGTCAAAGTTTGAAGTGATTCTCCCCTTGTTCGGTGCCAAGTTGCTTGTACGATTGCCTTCCAGAGTATTATGAATAACCACCACCTACTGGGGAGTGGTTATATCAGGAGGGGCAGAGGTCGTGTTGTTGGATTTAGCCTTGCCATTTCTCAAATTTTACGATTACCGTTTTCCCTTAGCTTTGCACACCATTACAGTGACACATACAGGTGGAGGCAGAGTCATAAAATAGATGCCAGCAAACTAATGATGCAGGAAACAGTACTTTACTCACTATACATTTGCTGTGCTGGGCCGGGAAGACCTTTCTTCACATGTTCTGTTGCACCCCGGCTTCTCACCTTCTCGCCTTACCGCCGAACCACCAAACCACCTTACACTCCACAGAGACACTCACTTGGAGCACTTGTGAAGGAGCGCGCCTTTCCCAGATTGAATAGGCTGCGGGGGAAGAGGGGGAGGGGCACCACCAGCCCACAGCCAAAGTATATGAATCTAAAAACAAAGGGCAAATTGTCCAGCATAGATCGCCAAACCGCCTTACATTCCACAGAGACACTCACTCGTAGCGAGCCAGCTTTTGAAGTTGATAAATTGAGTGCCATTACATTTGGTAATAATAAAAGCAATAAGCACCCTAGGAGGAGAAGCATGACAATCATATTGAGAGCAATGCGTGATTTCTTCCCTGGTGAAAGCACTTGTACCATGCAAACTACTTCTGTGGTCTACCACATTCATGCAGCTTCACGGTCGTGTTCGCTGCCTCGGGCCACCACCTGTCTGCCTCACATTACATGACACCCTCTCCCAAAGTTTCAATGAAGACAACCACCTGCTGCATTCCACTTGAGGTTCCCTGCTCCATCACTGCCCATGCAAATTCGAAAGTGACTCAGTGAGCTTCCTTTCCCACGTCCTTGGTGGCCATGTTGAATTTCTTTTCTTTTTTAACTCAAGGAATGTCTCACACAAAAATTCCCCCTGCTCGTCATACGACGTTGCTAATGACAATAATCACCTCCACTGCGGGCTACATCAAGTTCTAACGGCCTTTACCTCACAATAAAGGCCCTTGCTTTGTCTGAGCTTGATAACCTGGCCAGCAGGCCATTAGACCTAACTGCGCCATAACATTAGGGTCTTTTTCCTAATCAGTACAGCATTTGAAGCAGAATTAATCCGGCACAAAGTGGCATGTAAACATGGGCTATCATTATAAGGGGCAGTAAGAGAAAGACCAGAACATTAAAATTCTTAGGATCAGATCGTTTTCGAAAGTTCATAAATTAACGCAATTGTTGTAATACAGTTAGAACTGTTTGTCCAAAACTTTAAATTGTATTTAGTAAAGGGTTCTGATTAGATTTTCCAGCAGATATCAAACGTATGGGAATTTATCAAAATGTATGCTTTCTAGTAATGAATAAAGCATTGAATTGACTCAATAAAATGTGAGTTTCAGTAGTGAATGGCACTGAAAGGAGTTTTAGTCCAAAATAAAGTTGTAATAAAAAACAACGCCTGACCCAAAAATTGCAGACCCCTTCTGTAGAGGGTCCATACAGCAATCAAAAAGCATGGTAAGAGTGACAGCAGCCCCTCCCCCCACGGGCAAACCAAAGGGCATGGGTAGGGTCTCCAATCAGACCAGTTCAGATCTGTTCAATAGATAATGATTGGCTAATGTTTTGAAACCAGTCAAATACTACCTACCTCACCCCCAAATCATCAGCTAGAGGAAAATGTCAATGGGTTATTGTATCAAATGCTGCTGAAATATCCAATGCAACCAGCAGGTGCCTGCAGCATTGAGAAGGCATTAGGCATTGTTCATGGCCGGCAAGATGGCAGACTACATCCTGCAGCTAGGTTCGAATAAAATTATTAGCAAGCCAAAAGAGTGTTATCAAGTAAGGACACCCTTGAGTTTCTCAGAGACACCTTCCTAGTAATTTACCCAAATGGAAGTGCTCTAAGTGACCTGCACCACTCAGGATCCATGGACGTTTTTCAATGAGGTGAGTGACATGTCTAGTCTCCAAGGTATAAGGAAAACCACGCTGAATCAAGCAAAGGTTCATCAAATTATACCAAGACTGTCAAATATGAGAAATGATCTTTCACTATAAAGGTTGGTCATGGTTTGCCGATGTAAGTGGTCTGTATCGATGGAACAAGGCACATAAATATTGCTCCACTTTTCAGAAGTGGCACTTGTTTCATCATCATCATTTTGCACCAGGTCTTGTGGTGTTAAGCAGCAAGCGGTATCAAATCACATTGATTAATTTTCAATCGTTTTGTGAAAGGAATCTGTACACAACCTGTTAGCTGATATGATATGATATGGCATTTTAAGAAGCTCCGTTTACTATTTCACAAACCTGATTACAAAATGAATGTGTTCTATCTCTTCCAACAGTACAAAGTTGATGCAATGCGTGCTGTGTGTCAGTGATGGTGTCTGAAGGCACTGTGATATGATATGATATGATAATGCATTTATAACGCGCCTATACACAAGTGCTTCAAGGTGCAATGAGGCAAGGGAGGGGAAACCGAGGGATGACAGAGACAGCGATCCTACTAGGCCGAGTGACATGCAGATCACGCAAGTGCAGGGGAGGGAGGAAGGGGAAAAAGTGCGGGGAGGCAGTGCAGTACATGGGATAACAGTTAAATAAATAAAGACAATACATTATAAATACAAGTGCGGCCAGCTGGTAACAAGTGCAGTGGTTAATGCAGACATCAGGTGTCAAGTGCTAGAAGGGGCTGTAGGGATACAGAAACAGTCCCTGATCGCAAGGGTTGCCAAGGGGGCAGTGCAGGCGTGCAACTGGCAGGGAGGGGACCTGGGCCAGGGATCAGATGTTAGCCAAGTAATCAGTGCAGTTTCAGTATCAGCCAGGAGATCACCAAGGGAGAGGGGGACAGAAAGCAGAAGCAACGAGGAATGTCTTGAGGTGTTTCCCGAATCGGAGATGGTTATCCTCAAGTTTCAGAGAGGCAGGGAGGCTGTTCCAGAGGGAGGCCCCAGAGATCTACTACCAACTTGCTGCTTGGAGAAGCGAATAACCATGAGGTATTTGGAGGCAGATGAGCAAAGAGCTTGAGAAGGAAGATATTTAGGAAGAGAGAGTTGAAGGTATGGAGGCCCCAGGCCCCAGAAGGCCTTGTGGGAAATGCAGAAGGTGCCGACCACTTTACAACATGTATCTAACTGATGGAGTTTCTGAAAATCCAAGGCTGAAAACCTAAACAAGCGTAGTTAAATACAAGGAAGTAATACCCTCCTGGTGCAGGACTGCTGTGAAATTGACATTTTTGACCATTCCTGATAGACTGAATCAAACAAAGTCTCCAATCAGATCATATAATGAAAGTCAGTGGGAAGGATTGCAGTTAAATGAATGAAAAAGGAAATGTAAGATGACCAAAATAGACAATTGGACTCCATGAAATCCAGCTCCGATAGTTAAAAGCTAACACATAGTGGAAAATTGTGCTGCCGAGATATGGGGCCACTGTGTTAAATAAGATAGAATGTACTGTAGTAAAGGATTTGTGAGTTCACCTATATACACCCATTATTTTAAGAAATAATAACAAGACGAGTAGTATAGGCTATATTCCCTGATGTCGAGGGAAGTACACAAGCCATATGTATAGTGTTTGCTACAGTGAATCAATATTTTTTTTCAGAAATGCTTGTTGTCATTTTTATGATGTTGTATACACATATTCTGTTTTTTGGGGGGATTAAAATAGGTTACTTGAAAGGCACATGTCTAATGCCGCGAGTGTCTCTGGATTTTCAAAGTCAGTAATCTATCAGGGATAATTCTACTTTTCCTAAAATACAGAACATTCCAAGAGTAAAACTGAGTTATGGGTCAGGCATTCAAGCACAACATTCCCTTTGTGGGTTTTGTTTAGGTTATAGGTCTTGCCGGCTTGCGTTTATGGTAAATTAAAATGTTGATTAGCTCCTTAGGGTTGGTTTGACTGTACAATACATAGGAACTTAGAGATTTGTGGGTTACAGATATAGATTCCCTGTTGTCATTTTAGGTACAATTTCACAGTCCAACCTTATATTCAAAATATAATTTATGTTAAAGTTACTTATAGACGTAACTGTTATGCATTTTATGGCACCATTTTAACTTCTGTACAATCTCTTTATGCTGCACCTTTTGGGGCTGGGAGGAGGGGGGCACAGACCTCTGAAATATGGCGCCGGGGATGGAAAGTAGTGCTTGCTTTTGAACATCATTGTAGAACCCACATGTTGGAACTTTGTGCTTGATGTAAGCATAGGCATGTGTTTAATATTGTAAACTGAGGCATATTGTGTAACCTTTACCAATCGTAGAAAAAATGAATGTCATGTGTATTTGAACATAAAGGTGGTTGCTTAACACAGTGTATTTGTATGTTGATTAGAAAGAACTACAATGATAATGGAGATTTGCACCAGTAACACCAATGAGGTTCTGGTTGTTTTGCATATTAAAGAGCATTTTGGGAGCATAGGAATGACCAAAGAGCCTAATACCTGCCATGTCTCAGAGAGTTCTATGACTGAATCACTAAACACATAATACATGCTGCATTTGGAACACATTTACTTTTTTAATATAAATCAAAAGTCACCCTAACAATAACGCTTTTGTAAATATCAAGCATATTTACAAATTTCTCCACCAAAGACTTCAGTTGTGAGAGTGGAAAGACTGCTAAGAACACGAAATGGCTCCCGCGTTGTTGTGGACCAGCCATGCTCTGAGAAAAAAAATTTAATTTATTTTTAAAGAATGACAACATTGAAAATAAACTTCTTTAAAATGCAGCTCCTGTACGTTATTGTAAATAGGTTTCTGCTCTTAGACCTCTGCTGCATTTGATAACGTGCATCATTTTACTCTTTTCTGGCTATTGCCTAGATTTACTGAATTGTCTGCGTGCTGAAAAGTGACTTTGCGCACTAATCAGTGGACATAACTCCTTCCGTTCATTGAATGGAATTTGCTTGCATTTCCGGTACCTTGAAGGGACTCTGCGCAGGTCTGTCACCCCTTTCCGTTCAATCCAGCAGCCTGCGCGAGACTCCATGCAAAGTGTTGGATGGACATAAGCAGAGACATGAGGGATGGGACATGCAAATTCCCAATTTTTCTGGCATAATGAGGAAGAACGTGGGCTTGTAGAGGGGCGGGCCGTGCAATTTCATTGCGCATTCATTCAAGTGCAAACCAAACCAAATTCATGGAACCCAACGTGCAACCTAACATCAGGAAAAGTTTCACGCAAACCTTGGCTGACTCACTGACACATGATAGGAGGTGCAGAGCACTGTGCGCATGGGATCCAAAGCGCAGAGGTCGGGTTCATGTAGCAATTTAGGGGTGACGGTACATAGTTGAGGTGCCAGTTGAATTTAGGGGTGCGCGTATACAGATTAGAGGGTGCAGCTGTCATTTACAGGGGTTCATAAGTAGATTATTCGGGGGCCGACTTTAGTTACGTGACATATAACGCATTTGTTCTGGCTGCAGTTAGGAGTTAAGGGGGACCGTACGCAGTGTCACCGGGGTGCTGCCTTGATTACGGGGGGACGGCCTGCAGTATTGACAGGGCGCATAATGGCGGGGATGCTGACTGCTCAAAGGCTGCTACATGTGGCTGGATCTGCTTTGCGTGTCGTCATGAGCTTTCTGGCCGCTACTTGCACCTAGTGTTGTTTTGCAGTTGGAATTCCATGAAAACACAGAACATGCATAACATGCTTTTGTGTGCAGATATGCGCAAAGTGGTGTTATGTGTAGAATAGTTTGCGGAGTACAGGTGCTTTTTGTATAATTCAGGCCCTATGTATCTAGCTGGTTTCAGTTTTATATCTACAAACAGAAACAAACCCTGGGCCTCATTACAAGTCCGGCGGGAACCATGTCGGTAAAAGTGGCAGGTTGCCTCTGGACTTGCAATATTTACTGGCACCTGGCTTGCCAAAATCACCGGGGGGAATTAATTCCCCTTTCCCATTGGAATGAGGAACACGGAGGCACTGGCACTGCAAATAACATTGCTGGTGCCTCCATTACGGTCTGCTTACCGTGGTCACTGTGCACGGGCAAAACGACTCCGGCAGGCAGACCCGTATTGTGCTGGTTACCGGACCGGCACACTCATAATGAGGCCCCCTGTTTCCTGTGCCTGTCACACTTCCTAATGTATTCTCTATGTTGTTTCTTAAGGTTCAGTTCCTGGGCCTCTACTTTTCTACTATTCTTCTCACATCCCTTATTGGATCATTTCGCCTATTTATGTCACTTTTATGTAACCAACAACTAATATTTCCATTCCTTTTTCTTCTTTCACTGACTCTCTTTACTTCATTGTCACAGCATGTCTTTTTTCTGTTCAATCTTGGACGTCTTCACACGTTTGTTTGCATCTTAACCCATCTAAAACCAAAGATAATTGCTTTTCATCTTCCTATCGTCCACCCCCTCTCCCCCATCACACACTGGACTCCATCCCTCCATCTTCTCTCTCTGTCTCCCCCTCTGCCCGTAATCTTGTGGTTACTTTTGAATCCCTCCCTATCTTTGCCTCTTCATATCTCCAACACTGCTCGTATCTGTCACTACCACCTGTATAACATCTGCCATATACAACCTTTTCTGTCTTTCCTATCTTTTCCATGCAGCCAAACTTGTTATCACTTCTTCAATCTTTTCCTATCTTGACTATTGATGTGCTCTCTTAGTAGGTCTTCCTTCCTCCCACCTTGCTACTCTATGTTCAGTTTTTCATTATGCTAGTGACCTTTTCTCGCTACCCTTTTGGTCCTCTATATCCCCATCACTACTTTCCATCTCTAAACTCCCCTATGATTCTCAGCTCTTGGATCACTTCCTCTGTATTTTATTAAATGCTATTATGACCTTGTCCCTCTTTAACTCTCTGTTCTAGCCCTATTCTACATCATAACAACTCAGTTCACAATATTTCCATCACCTTTTGGTCCCTAAACTGCTTTGGGCTCCATCCCGTTTCTATTCCTTCTTGTCCCTCAAACGTTCAAACTTTCTTTCACCTGATATTTGCTTCTTTTCTTCTCTCCATAGTTTGTGCTCTCACCTAAAAGCTCATCTTTTTTCTTCCCTCTCCTCCATTTAATTGCCAACTTGCTACATAATGCCATGTCAATGTGTTGCTTTACATTTTCTGTGCATCACTTTGGCGATAGGGCTATATAAATTCCAATAAACTACAAAGACAAATCCATAGTCATGGCAGTTGGACCTGGGTTTTTGGGTTGTTGTATGAGCGCTGCAGGAGCAGGGCTGGAGCATGCAGATAACTAAGACTGTCATAAGCAAGAGTGGACTATATCCTGTTTTTCAACACTGCTAATCCTATCAACGGAAATACATGTAGAACTATTTCTTTGTTTGCACAAAAATAATTGTTACTGATTATGTATTTGTTCAGCTTGACACATATGTCTTTATTTATGTATGTTTTTTATAGAGGCCATACCGATCTGGAAAGTAAATGAGCCTTGTACATATATGACCCAGCGAGGGGTACACATTGGGCGCATGGATTACAGATGCATACGTATTTCATGTTTTCAGTTCTTCAGAATGTAAGTACTGTTTAATTTTTGGAAATAAGGCACTATATAGTGTTATCACTATACAGAAAATTCCAATTAAAATAGTCTTGAGTGCAGGTTTATTAGTAATCATTCTTCCTGGGAATTTAGTTATTGGTTTATGTAATGAAGGAGTGAAGCATTTTGGGCTTGATAAACAATGTGTTTTTCCAGGCAATTTTCCCATGGAAACACGCTTTTTAAAACTAGGCCCTAATTGTCCTAGCCACGCTGAAATCAATGCACTGACACCAGCAGTTGTGACCATACCACGGTGAATATTCAAAAGAAGATACCCAGTGAGAAAACCTCATCAAATGCAGTCCCCGAAGAGACGACAATCTGAGGGAGGAACTCTCTGAAGGAATATGAAAACGAGTGAAAGAGGAGCTGGTGATGTCACAAGAGATGAACCTAATGCACTGAGAAGACTGGCTGAAGAGAATGTATGGATCTTATAGAAACTGATGACAAAGTTAAGAATCTAGTAAACGTTCATATGCAAAGAAAAGATTGCACATGTGTGACACACTGCAGAAAATAAAAGCTGTTCAATAACTATACAGATGCAGCAATGCAAGTAGATTAAGCATTAGAAGCTGGCTATACGTAGTAAATAGACTGCAGCAGAGCCGTCATTGTATAGAAGCTGGACATTGGTGCCATGAATTTAGTAAGCCCAGACCCATACAGAAGAAAAGCCGAGATCTGTGCTGCAGTAAGAATTATCTGAGATTGTGGATATGAATAGGGGGCTGTTTGGCCTGGTATCAAAGTCACAGCAACCAAGGCACGTTATCTAATCTTGTAGGTGGTGAATGTGAGAAACTAAATCTTCCCTGGTTAAGGTGCAAAGAAAGAATACCAAGCTGAAAAGGATCCAAATCGAGGTCTCCTGTCACGTGAGCCAAGGTTGGAAATAGAGTCTAGCTTTGCGTTCTAGAATGGTGATAGTGCATGCTCTCATTCCATTATATTCTCACAGACAAGCATTCTTTTCAAGGCCAATTACAAAGACAATCTTCATGGCAGAAGGCTTGGGCGATGAGAGACATTGGGCTATTTGGGTGGGAAGACAAAGTCAAGTCCACCGCCTGGCACCTGTGCTCATGTGCTGCTAAGTGAACCAAATGTTGCAGACATGGCACAACCGTACCAACCAATTGTAGAGGACCATAAAATGAAGGGCCTTTTAGTTTGAGAATCAATGATATACCGTGTACTTAATTGTGTTGAAGATGACATGATTTAGAGGCTGGCATAAGTTGTCCACCTGACAGTACATATCCAATCACAATCCCACCACTTATATAAAGTATACTTAGATGTTCCTTTTGAGCCTATCATAAACTCTCGTAGGTTTTTCTCATTTGCCACATAGTATGATGTCACGTATGATGACTTTTTAGTTTTTCAATGTGTTTTTGTGGGAAATTAACCGAGATAACTCGAGAGAACTCCCATTGATGTCTGTTATAACTCCATGTTTTAGACAATTGATAATAAAACAGCAAAACGCTGCCATCTTCCTGAGTTGGTTGGATTATTTTGTGTCAGAGTCATTCTGCATCCTATCCATTGCATGCACGCTATCCACAGGGCTGTAAGCTCAGGAGTAACAGTTGACTATATGGCAAACTTTGGATTATGTTGAGATTTTCAAAACTGATAATTACTTTAAAGTAGGGACTTGTATGAAACATATTCTTCTTATCGTTCATTAACTGGCTTGTATCATCTATCTCCTGTATCAATTGAACATCACATGTGTGTCCTTAAATGCAATCACATGCCAAAGATAGTATCTATACATCGAATCAACGAATAGAATGTTTCCTTCCAAACTGTGTATGCCAATGCACGCTTGTGTTAAAGTGATGCATCCAATGTACATCAAATGATCAATTAGCATAAGCCAGAGTCCTGCTAACTTCCATTGAAGTTCCTATTTACAGTAAATAAAATGTGCCTTAATATCAAAATAATTGTTTTAAATGGTAATATGAAATCGTTAATTTAATTAATAGAAAATAATGTTAACCAATTGACATAGAACCTTATGGCTCACATCTGTCTATAGCCTCTCCAGGCTTCAGAAAATGATGCTTCTATCTTCTCTTCAGGCCTTTGTTCCTGTGTTTTCATTGCAATGTTTCTTATAAGGTATTTCTCTTTCCTGTTTTGAAATACTGCATTGCTGATTAGTGTGGCTCTTTGGTTTTGGTGCTTTGGTGTCATAGCCACCTAATCGCTAAAACATTGGTACTGTAAATGCAAAAAAAAGGAATAAGGGGAGTTCGGGAACAGTGTATGGCGTTGGCATGGCAACTTTCTGCGTGTGGTGATGAAATGGTGAAAGCACCATCTGTGCCTTCACCCTCTTGCTCACAACTGGCAGCCTGCTGCTGTTGCTGGGGACTGCACTTAAGTATTTGCTGGTTATTATTTTAATTTGTATGCACCAATTCTTTTTTCAATAAACTCCTGGAACTATGTTTAAAGTGATCTGTTTTCTGATTGTTGCCAGCAGCGCTCAAGTGCACATTAGTCCCACTCCCCTTCGCACTTCCTGGTGTGCCTGGCCCTCTCCTCCCTTCCCACCACTTTGCTCTGCCAGCCGCTTCCCATCACAGCATTCAGAAGACAGCCAGTTCAATAGCTAAAGAGAAAAACGCGCTTCCTTGACGCTGCTCTAAAAGATGGTCTGAACGGCTGATGTGGTACGTCACCAATCTAGCCCAGCACTAAGGGAGACAGCAAGTCTGCAGCTTGACAGCCTGGATAAAGCAGGCACTCCCTAATAAGGCCTTGCAAGGAGGGACGGCAGGGGAGGGGCCAGTAAAACAACTGCCTGGAGACTTCCCCAAGCCTTATTGCGATGGCGCGACTACTTTGTACACATCCGACAATGGTCCAAATATAGATTTAATAATTGGTGGCACAAAAGAGGGCGATCTTGTGTGGTTTAACTTATTTCTCACCACTGGCTCTACTCACTACCTGCTCCCTTTCTTCTAACTCCTGCGGGGCCTGTAATAACAGTTCCTGGCTCTCTGCAGTCTACAGACTTGCTACCCCAGCACCTGTAATTATAGGCTAATAGTGAGGATTTGCTTTCCACTGTGTCCCCGTTCAAGCGGTGCCCCTTCCTTCAAGGATAACCCTCACCCCGCTTGGGTGTATTTACACTAGGGTCTCCTGCAGCATTAGGGGTACATTCAGGGTAGGGGCAGGAATCGGCATGTTGCCAGTGGGTGGCTCGTAGAGCCCTTTGTCACAAAACTAAAACCACATTTAGGAGAAGGTCCCGACATTTGGTGCATTCATTTATTTGTTTATGTTATAGCGTCGAAGCCTAAAGGCATTGGGGCTCTAACACTTAGACACAGACATACAAAATTGAACTGTAAAATATCTTGCTACCTCAGTTCCTAGTGAACCCGTAGGCCCTTTAAGCGGGGTAGGCATGAATGGGGATGCAGAATTTACCCTTACACTAATAATACGACTGACTCAGGAAGTTGACGAACTTTAGCTGTTTTAATAACAATTATCTAAAACAGGGAGTACAACTTACATCAATGGACGTTCACTCAAGTCTCTCAACGTGTTACATGAAAAAACACAGTTATATAGGTATACTTTGTATGGGGAATAGGATTGTGATTGGGTCTTCCTAGTTAGGTGGACAACTATGCCCACCCCTAATGCAAGTCATCCTCAGTGTCATAAAATGCACAATGTTTCATTGGCTTTCAAACTATAGGCTTTCAAAGTAGAGGGCTCTTTGCTAAGTGGCCCTCTATAATTGGTTGGAATCCTTGTACCCTTCTGGAATATTCCACTCGCTAGCAGCACACAAGCTGAACCCTGTGTGCTTGTGGGTGGACTTGACCATGCCTTCCTACTCAATTAGCCCTTCGTCCATCATCACTCCTGCTGTCTGCCATTCGAATTGCCTTTGAACTTGGCCTTGCAAAGTATCACTGCGCCTAGGAATAGAAGGGAGATTAATCACAGCCTTATCTTCAGTCTCGATGCAGTTTGCCCAAAGTCTATTTTCATCTACACCATGTCACCATGTGACAGGAGTCTGTGTTTTAGCTCCTTCTTTGCCTTTAATACTATTAAATGGATAAAATGTGACACTCATAGTGTTTTTCCATTGCACCTCAACATGAGCTTGCCTTACTTCTCACGTTCGTTATATCTTCTCGAATAAATAACCAGTTTCCTGGCTGCCCCAACCCTTGACACTGGGCCAGACAATCCTTCTTGAATCTTCCTTCATCATCAGCTGTCTTTCTCTACTGCGCCACATTTTCAGTCTTTTTGCAACTGAGGTTAAATTTTGCTAAAATGCGACGTGGAACATCCAGATTATATACACTTATATATAATGGTGGCACAGCCTGCAGTCTATTCACTACGTATAGCCAGCCTTCATGGTTACTTAGCCTACTTGCATTTCACCATCTGTACAATTATACAACACCTTAAAATTTCTTCAGTGCTCTCCGCACGTGCAATCTTCATTCTGCACATGAAATGTTACTCGATTCTTTACTTCGCCATTGACTTCTATAAGGTCTATTCACCTTCTTCCTTGGCATCTCTTCTTGGTGCATCATCTCTGCTTCACGTGACGTCACCTGTCATTTGGATTCACTGCTTCACACTGCTTCAGGAACCTCCTTTAAGAGACTGTAATTTCTCTGTGGTTACATCATATAGGGCTTTCTTAATGGATACTTGTTTTGAGGATTCTTCGCGGTAAAGGTACAATTATTGGCTTCGAGCATGTCGCAACTTTCAGCTTCCAACATATAGACAAAATATGGGTGGGACATCCGGTAGAGGCATTTGGCTCCTCCTCTAAACTATGAATTATATTCATTTATTTAAAAAAAAATGCAGAAAGTTATTTAATTCTGCTCTTGTCTCAGGTGTATTGACATTCCATTCCATGTCTGTGCCACTCTCACTGGGAAGGACCAACCTTGGACGTTTGATTGTTTAAACGGGGGACAGTGTATCTGTCCCTGCTCTTTAGATCTTAAAGTCTGACCCGGGTGTAGTATGGGATCTTTTCCTTCAAATGAGCGGGTGCCTGTCCGAATAGGCAGTGATGTGGCTGTGTGCCCCCTTTGGTCTGGGCCGCATGTTTAAAGTCTTGGGCGGTCTATTGTACAACCTAGTGCATTCTGGGATATGTGGTCTTGGTTTGTGGCCACAGCTGCAGGGCCGGACTGTGCTTACGGGTGATTGTGTTGTGCTGCTGCGGGTGAATGCGGTCTCTCAGGGGGTGTACTAACGGGATCACCCTTACCAGTATGCCTGTTTTCGTATCCTATACTAGTTAAAACCCCATCTGCTGCAATCAATGTGTCCAGGCGATTAACATCAAGCAGGGGAGGTTGGGGAAGGGGGGTTGTTTGTTCTGTGAGGGGGGCTCATAGTTTTCATTGTATTAATGGGAGAGGTTAAAAGTAATGTTCTAAAATCTCCATGGAGAGTTATGACGGGGGAGTAGTTCAATCAAATTAGTAAAGGTGTCTGTTTGGGCCATCAATGCTATGCAAAGCTCTTTAAAGTGGTAACCTTTCCACCCACCAGAAGTTGTCATACGTCCTAAAAACATTTCCAAAACCCAAAGCCCATTTTTGCCAAAATGCATTCTGGTATCTCTAGTCACCCACTCAAGATGATCTCCATGCCGAGTTATGACAAGGGGTAGTTCATGCGAATGGGAAATTAGTAAAGTAACTTTTTGGCTGGTTGATGCTATGCAAAGCTATGCAATGTGCATTAAAGTGGTAACCTGTACACCCATTACTAAAGACTCATTATGCCATATCACTAATGTCACTATTTATGCAAATTGGAGTGCCCCACACATCTTTTGCCGCAAAGTGCCCTGACAAAACCTAGAGCCCACCCGGCCTCTGCTTCCTGGCCCTTTGCATATAAGCTCTGGATACCAGTCTTCGGCACCTCTCCTCTCCGGGTGCAGTGCTCTCTTGCAGCCTGATCACGACTTTGGCGGTAACCCTTAAATCCGGCGGTAGCACTAATACCGCCGGATTTAAGGGTCCGCCAAATCAGGACTTCGGCGGAATTCACTCCAGCTCTTAGCTGGGGGGAAATCCGCCGAAAATTCGCGCTATTACCGCCGGTGGGAAATCCGCCGGCGGTAAGAGCGCAAATTTTCCCCATTGAGCCCAATGGGGAATGGGACATTCCCGAATGGGCTCAATGGGGAATGGGGAATTACTTTACCGCCAAACTCGTGATCCGGCGCTATTAGCATCAGGGAGTTCGGCGGTAGGGCTATTACCGCCAGCGCTAATACCGCCGGCGGTAACACCCAAGTCGTGATCAGGCCCTTGGTCTGGCCACACACCTGGTGTTCATTTGTCTCTCCACAAGCAACAACTATAATATTGTCGTGATTGAGCATCACCAAAGTTTCACACAGACAAACCAAAAGCAATCACTTCATTGTAGGTGCTCCATACGCGTACAATCCCACATGATACACTCCACACATAACTCCCACCGGACTCTGTTTTCAACTCACTGTCAAGTAATGTATGTGCAATTCACCCACGAAGCATACGCTGTGGCTCATACAACACACAGCCATAAGCTCACCCTCTGAATTTAGGTCGACAAATATACTGCATACCACAGTCTGTGTGTGCACTCCACACCAAGAAAGTGTATTGCGCAATCCTGTGTCCTCCACAGTCCCAAATATAAGGTGTCCATATGCAAAAGGGGCATATGTTACACGTACAACCCTGCAACTATTGCCATGTTTGCTGACTTTTCCAGGTGTGCACGTGCAGGATTAGGGTAAAAATGTCAACCAGGGTAGGCAATGTCCTTTGTAGTGGTGGCTCTTAAAAAAGCCATTTTTCAAAACATTTTTAAAACAGCTTCCACAGTAATAACTATTTGTTCTGGATTTTATTTGTTGCACAGTGTCTCACATTCTAACAGTTGCCTCTTCAGTGCAGACTGTAGATTGGAAAACCAAATGTCATTGCCACTGGGCGACAATGAAATGTCATTTCCATTGAGAAGGTGCAAATATCGATTACCAATGTTGTCATTGTCACAGGAGTACATCCCAGGAGCATGCAAAAAGTTACACATGCTTCTGTTGATAAGACGCATTCCCACCTCTGGCTGCCGACAACATTCATTGAGATAGTTATATACTGGACTTGGTGGTATACACAAGAAAAGCACCTTCACAGTGGCAAAAAGAGCTGCCCTTCTTTCATCAACTTTTTGGGTTGACATGGAACCCACAGACACTGCTCCATAGTGCAGCACCACAACGTGTACAGTACTTGTCGATATTCTGCAAGCAAATGGTCGAAAGTACAGAGAGCGCCACCGCACCACAAAGTCTCCATGTCGTCCAAATTAAAATTGCCATAAAAGCCTTTTTCCACGGCATACTGGAGCAGATCTAGCACACAGAGATCACCCACTATGAAATCTGGACTTCTCGCCATCTCTGCCAGCCTCACTAGACAGAGTAATGTAAAAAATATGGCCGCCCTTTCCTGTGACGCACACTCTAACTACCTGATTGGACAATTGCAGCAATCACATTTCCATTGGCCAGCATGTTCAAAAGCTCAGAATGTATCATGTACGCCTCGCAAAGTATTGTACAGACCGTGCCCCAGTAAATCATGAACAGTCCTTCTTCCCTTTCTACTATCCTCTTACCGCCACGCCCTTATTAGGTATTGCTAAGTACACACACACACACATCCACCAATGCTCTCCAAGACTTCTGCATCTTACAATGTCAAGTCTCCACAAGACTTCATATGTACTGCTACAAAATCAGCCTGCATCTGTGCTGTTATTGGAAAACACATCCATTGGAAAGTTCAGTGAAACATTGCAGGAGTTATACATGCACATTCATTGGGATAAGCACCCATCACCACAATAAAAGGTATGACTTTTTTTTGCAGTATGTTCACAACTCTGTTATAAGTGCCTATGCGCACGATATCTGCCTCTAAGCGTCCACTACGTGTTTAAAAACCATACTATTGTTCCTCTCATCTCTACCATAAACTGGAAATTTGTTGGTATGTGCTTGCAAAGTTTTCATTTACCCATAACATACACTGCATTAGCGAAACAGGAACTCTGTTCTTTCCTTCCGACAATGCTATGAAAATTGTTCCCCACTAATGCCCCTACTACATAACTCATAAAAAGAAGGCACTAAAGCCACCACTAAATTTATCTTAGCAACCTACAATCACTTTCCAAAAGGTCAGTGTCAGTATGGCTGTCGTGCTTTGTACGCTGGACTGTTGCCACAGGCTCTTTTTAAATCTGCCAGCTTCCACTCTGCGCCCTCAGCAACTCATCCATAAGACGAGCGCGCAACATGTCCTTGGCCTAAACCGCAGGGTTTGTATCTCTGCTGGACTAAAATGTCTGCAATAGCTCACACTGGCTGCGAACAATAAAATAAAATAAAAGCCCTGTTCATTATGCAGAAGGTCTTCTAGTCCCTGGGACCGCAATACCTTGCACTCTCACTTCCTAAATATCTGCTTGCTCCAGCTCTTCCCACATCTGCCTCAGACTCCCTCATTGTCAGTTGCTTCTACATGCAACCAGATGGTGGTAATTGTCTTGCATCTGCTGGGGCCTCCCTGTGGGACATGCTCTCTGTCTGCCTGGACCTTGAGGAGAAGCATCGTAGGGTCTGAAAGCACATGAAAAGCTTTCAATGTGCTTCTACTTTTCCCGCTACTCTCCCCTACTCACTTCCTGGCTAAAACGTATTGTACACTGGTTTCCTACCCACCCTATAATCTGTGCCCCAAGCCACCTCCCTCCCTACAGTTCCACCCTTGCACTGGCTATCTATCAACCCCCGCACTTGGGGAATGTTTTTGATAACCCTAACAGTCCAGCCACCACTTCATGTCTACACTTATCCTTGCACTTGCAAGCACCGCGCGTAGTTGTATGGTATTCTATTTTTTATTGTTCCCATGTACTGCACTTTGCCTTCCCCCTTCCCATTCACTTGCACACTCTCAATGTCAGCTGGCCTAGAGGAATCAATGTCTCTGTGTGGCCTCCGTTACGCCTCCCTTTCCTCTGCGCGCCTTCACACATTTGTAGGTAGGCGCGATACAAATGGCACAAAATATGATTACATGGTGGAGAAAAAATTAAAAGTGTTCTTCCCCTGAAGAAGGTTCATGCATTTAGCGCCACGAGGAACTGAAACATGTCGGGACTGTTTATTCTGAGTTAATAACACTCAGTGATTGGAAATGTTTAAATCATTATATAAATTTTATATGTTGATGTATTGTACTGTCATGTTATAGGAATGGATGTGAGTGAAACTAGTAATTTGTATTGTAGATGTATCCACTGTATGTTGTGTTGTGGGGTCCTTTTTACTGAAAATTCTGTTTTAGAGCTAGTTTTATAAAAGAACAAGTTGGGTTGTGATTCAACCTATTAAAATAAACTATTTTTGATATTATAAAAAAACAAATAAGTACTAGGTCTATTTTTTCAAGACTATTGGTATAAAGAGGGTCTTTCAACATCACACGATATGTAAAGATCAGTGTTGAGTGGGGAATGTATTTTCTGTCTCCTTTATATGATGAAAATACCATAGAACATCATATCATATGAGTATAAATTAGGTCGAGTGGGAAAGATACTTGAAATTGTGAGCTATTCACCAGCCTTAAAGTTCGTTAAATGTTTCCGGCTGCAGGAGTCTTACTAAAAGTGAACCCTCACCCAATGGTTCACAATATATGTACGTAACTTGAAAAGTGTTAGAAGACTGACACTGCGCACAGAAAAACTAGTATATATATGTTCAACAAGATATTAGAATGTTCAGAAAATAGCAATCAAAATCTGATGCTGTAAATGATTAGAGCCACACATCATAACTTGAAGAATTTCTTCATTGAATTGGAAGGCAATAGCCGACACGTGTTTCGACCCCGACGGTCGTTTTCAAGGCCTCTTGATGCACACATTTTTGTTCGAACCTTAAATAAAATGTTTTCCAAAGACCTTAAGTCAAGAAATCGTCTGGTCAATTAGATGAAGATCAATGGGTTAAATCCCCGCGTCACTTTCATGGGTGAGAAAATCCCCGCAATCAACAGACTAGCTCTAAAAAATGTGTGCATCAAGAGGCCTTGAAAAATTGCTATTTTCTGAACATTCTAATATCTTGTTGATCATATCATATGATGCACAGACTGCATTCATACCAACATGATGCCTGCCACATACCTTGTACACTTCACAATATGGTCTTCCCGCTGTAATTCATGTACTACAAATGTCAGAAAAGTGATCCCACAAAAGCAGCATGGAATGTATATTTGCAACGTTAAGCAAGTGTGTGCAGTGCATGCATACAAACAGGATGTATGCCCCTTACCTTGCACACTTTCACCATAGGCTCCTACATTTATGGGTACAAACAGACCTTCTGTCACAGTGCTTATGTACACACCACAACCAGCAACCACATTGCCCAATGGATTAGCCCCCACATGGCCAATGCCATAGCTGCCATACTAAAAAGAGCAGGATGTGCCACGTCCAATCCTCAAAGTCCAGCGGAATCCGCAGCATTAGCGTACTCAAAAGTGGAGGGGGAGGCGGTTGAGGTTTTTTTTTGGGGGGGGGAATTTGAAACAGGGGTGGGGAGTGTGTCTTTAAGATTGTCTCAAAAACACATATGTATGTTTTTTTTTTTTCGTGCTTTTGTTATGTATGTACGTGCATTCATACATTGTTTTTTCTTGTTTTCCTCTCTTTTGCTCACTGTCTGCTTCTCCTCCTGACATTTTTCTCGACTGAAGATGAACGCTTATCTTACATTTCTACAGAATTCTCTGCAACGCTTTGTGCAGAGTGGCAAACACTACAGCATTGCCAATCGAGGTAAAAAAAAATCAATTTCCTTGAAACTACTGGAAATTTTGCTGATTGTTAAGGCTTTCATAGTCGGTGCAGAACATTCAAGCACTGCTTCTGTTTATCCAACCTTTCCCAACTTCTGGCTGTGGACAAATTACGCTGGCATGCTCCCATTGTCCTCTTGGTGTCATTGATGAGAAAATCACCTTTGCAGTAGGAAATATCTGCATCACAGCTGTCATCAACTTCTTTAAATAAGTGAGCAAACGTGAGCACGACAGGTGCCCCAACTGTAGTCCTCCAAAATTCACGACCACCACATCTACAGTACCAACAGAGGCCACACATTTGCAAAGGACATCCATGCATCCAAAACCCCACTCACCCCCCTTCGGCCATGCACCCAACAGTCTAGGCCTTCAACACTCTCACTGCTACATAATGGCACCATCCATATCACTATGTCACCAACTTCGACTATCCACATACACAGCACTACCACCAGCACTCCTACACAGCCTACGCACCCCCATACAACAAAGCAGCAACAAATTGTACTAGTTACGATAAAGTAGAAAGAAAGCACTATCTCCTGCACCCCTGTGCACTTTCATGCACATAGTATGGCCGTGCCCACTTCCATTCCCAAAGTACTATGTCACTGCCAAACTACCCACATTCGGTCCCAAACTCTGGCCTACTGCAACCAATATCCACACACTACACTATGCAAGCACCATCCTGTACCGAATGCACACCGACACTTGCTTTACTGTGGTGGGTATGCTAAAGCCCTACGCTCTTCAGTGCATGCCCTTCGCCCATGCACCCAATAGTCTAATCCTTCCACTGACCCAAAGCAACTTCATACACCCATGCAAGCCACCATGTGCCCAACTACTGCATTCCATCCGCATAGCACAGCCACCCACGCTCCCATCCTACCTATGTCATATGCAATTCATTCCCCTTCTAAAATTGATCTACCACCACTCACTACGGAATGAGGTCACCGCAAACAGGTCACGGCTGAAGCTACCAGGGTGTTCCGATACCTGCCTCCAATCACCACATAAAGTACTCACCTGTCTAGCTACACGCGACTTGACGAAGTACGTGTGAAAACTACAGCCACTCCTCGGTCTTCTTCCACCTACCTACATATGTCACATGAACCGCTTCTCACTCCCCCACCCTTTCTCTCCCTTCTTGCCACCAACACATTACATTTGGTAAATTTTCCATACCCTTCTGCCATCGCACTGGCCTCCGATACACCATGGTAGCATTTCCCAATCACTTTGATGCACAACACGCTTCCCTCCAGCCAACCACCGGCCGGGTCCAACGTTCGCCGACATCACGGCGTGCTGAAAGCCAATGACACTTCAGTCCGTTGGACGTACATTTCAGTATTTTGCAAAGAAATTACTGGTCGAATTTCCACCAAACACACAAAGGCACGCTTTCTGACCCAAGCCCCCACTATATGGGCCCCCCTATAACTTTGCACCCCCAACACAAAACCTCACCCAACTTGGGGAAAAGATTCAGAATTGGCCATATTCTTTTTTTGGGAAAAAAGTTGGGTGAGGATTCACCTGGGGGGAGAGAAGTTATAAGCCGCTGAAAAAGTGTTCTTCCTATGAGTTTAGCAACTTAACCACAACTACACGCCCGCTACTGCGGGCCATGTAATACATATATTTTTTTTATGAGAACTTTTTTTAGAGCTAAATTAATGTCAACTTAATATATAATAATGGCTGAACCAATCTGAGCAAAATATATCATGTAATAACATCGAATAAGAAATATGGATGGGTTCAGAGTTAGGGTAATCTGAACAGTATTTGTAAAGCACATATTTTTACCATTTGCATGGCCACTTGGCACCTGCCTCTAATGTGTTGAAGAGCACTTGTCAGGGTACTCAGGCAGACCACATTATGTGGGTTCCTTTTGAAGATGAATCACCATGGCGGTCTAGTACAATGTCAACCCTACCCAAAATCTTTGAGCAGGATATGACACTGAATAAAATGAAGTTGTTTGTGAAACTTATGTGTTGGCAGTTTGAGTGTAAACACCATGGGGCCAAAATCATGGAATTAGTTGCATGGAAAATAGGGTAATTGCGGGCCAAATTGCGTTCCAATCCCCATTCGTTGATTCATGGAATCAAATGCACGGTACTTTTCAAGGACTTGCATGGAGTTCGCAAAGGCTCGACACGTCTCTATAAGTTCTTGAGCGCCTTGCCCAAAACACCACACAGAGCGGGGGCGAGCCGTTCGCAGAGGACGGAGTAGGGGCGGAACACGGAAAATGGGGATGAACATGCAAAAAAGTGGACGTTACCAGGGATGGCCCGCAGGCAATCCCTCGCACGCTCACAATTGTACTGAACGACATGTATTCATGAAGCCACCCTGCAGCCTCTTGGCATAGTAATGGCCACGCAAATCACTCAATCTCTATGCGACCCGAAGGCAGGCGTAAGTACACTTGCATGTAGGAATGGCAGCGCAGAGGTGGGTTTGATTATCAGACATAGGGGCGCATGTACACAACCAGCATTCGAATATGATTTAGGGGTGCCCGTACGCAGTTTAGCTGGGTGCAGGAACATTTTATGGGTGTTAGAACGCAAATTTCCCCAGTAATTACTGCATTATGTTTTTTTAAACGCATGTTGTCAGGGTGCCGGCAACAGTTACGGGGAACCCTGCGCAGGGTCCCTGAGTTTTAGGGCTCCTTGCAGGGGATCCCACACACTGTCTGAAGGGTGCATGTATTCACGGCCGGGGGAGTGCGCAAAGGTAACTTTTCTGGCTGTTTATGCATTGTGTGTGGGTGTGTCGGGGGCGTTACGGGCGCGACTTGTGAACACGTTTACTTTGCAAAGTAAATAGCATGAATAGGTGGGGCACGTATTTTTTTATTCTGCAGGCAGGCTTGCACAGTGTCCTTCTCGGCACTTTGCCCTTGCAGGATTTCTGCGCACATTGCCATGAATCGGGCCCAATGTCTGTACAAACAGTGTATTGTTGGTTGGAGAGTGTGGTGCATGTGCGCTTTGGAATAACGATGTATTGTCCTTGTGACCACACTGACTGTGAGATCTGTGAAATGGCTATGCCATGCCTGGTATTTGGTCAGGGCCACATGTAGGGGTAATTGCCTCCCTAGGAGAAATATCAATCTACTTCCTCCCATATCCAGACCACTGAATGCCTTGAACCAAATTAGCCTATCTCTTCACATGCATGCAGTGCTCTGTTCATGTGGTGTGAATGACATCATGCAAGCTTCCTTAACAGGAAACAGAAACAGCATGAGCCACAGCAGTGCAACTTTTCTTCTTTCACAGATGGTATTGCATATCCCGGAGGCAGCTCTGCAAGCTTTTTCTCACTGAGAATAGGAATAGCATTGTCAGTAGAACTAAAAGAGTCTCTCTTTCACACAGAACTTGTCAGCATGGGAATCATCTCTGCACTGTTTCAACTCCCAAACAGAGCAGGAGTAAAATGGGCAGTCGTGCTGCAGCCAACAGTGGCTAGTGATTTATTCATGTGGTGGGCCATTCATGTTTTTCATGAATCAGCCAAGCAAGGCAATGAGAAATTCCAAAATAACGCAAGGGTATTTGTTTGGCACCCCTCAGAAATGTATTCAAATAATGGGTTGTAATGTGCACATTTTGCAGCAGAATTTCTGAAAAACTGGGAAAATAGCCACCTAATTTACAATCGTTTTCGAAGGGTAACACATAAAAAAATCCAATACATAAAAGGTCTTCAACAGTGGGGGTGAGAGAAACGTTCGCCCACAAGGCAAAAAGTGTAGAATTCGCACCGAATTCCGCTTCTGCCTATTGTGTGAAATTAACATTACGATTACGTCACTGAAATGTTGCCTGGTTTTGCCAGAGCGTGGTGTTTTGTTCCCATGTTTGCTTCGTGTGGCATGACGAGAAACTTCGCACAGGTCTTTTTCTCGGTCCGTTTTAGTTTCCTGCAGTAACATGAGAAACTTTGTGCAGGTTCTTTCCAAACTGTGCGAGCTTTGCACAGTGCCACGAGAAACTCTGCATGGTTATACAATTTGTGCTATGTCTGCGCAGCATCAACAGAAACGTTGTGCAGTTCTTTTTTCGATCCGTTATAGGTTTGTGACACAAGAAACTTCGTGCAGGTCTTTTTTTTAGATCTGCACTAGTTTTGTCTTGCACCACGAGAAACTTCACACATTTTTTCGAATCGTTTTCTTTGTGCAGAGTCACGAGAAACTTTGGACAGCTTTTTGTTCAATTTGTTGACGCAATGGCACGAGAAACTTTGCACACCTTTTTGTTTGCTTCATACTCCGAACAGCGGCACGAGAAACGTAATGCTGCTCTTAGCAGTCCTTGCTAGGTTCACTCTGCGGCACAAGAAACTTTGACACCGTAGTTTGGGATATGGTACGAGGAACTTAATACCGCTGTTTTCAATGTGCAGTGTTGGCGGAACGGCGGATTGCAGCGAAATGCATACAAATCTTACAGGTTTTGCTTCCGTGGTTTACGGAACAGAGGTTTGCAATTTCGCCCAGTCCTAATCAACAGAACACAGAACATTTTCAGTGCTTTTTCAGGATGCCTGCACCTGCAATATATTTCACTATTGCTTTGTGAAAACACACAATTGTGCTGCATGTTTCTCTCAGGCATGGGACAGGTACAGCCAATAGTGGATAGTGATTTTTTAAAGTTGTGGGTTATGAATGTTTTTCCTAAGGTAGCACAAGCAAGGCACTGAATAAGCCCAAAGGAACTCAGAGGCATTTGTGGGACACCTCTGAGAAATGTGATAAAATAATGGGTTGTAATGTGTTCATTTTGCTGCAGAATTTCAGAAAAAACAGGGAAAATAGCCAGCCAATAGCCAGCCAATTTACAATCGTTTTTGAAGTGCAACACATAAAATAATCTAATACATGTAAGGTCATCAACCAAACACAGGAACATTTTCAATGCTTTTTCAATAAGTGTCACAATTTCCTTATGAAAACATACACATAAGCTGTGCCCAATATTGCCATTTTTAATACTATTATTAGACATGCTTATGCTGGCTGTAACAATACATGCCAGTATTGCTACTGTAAGAACACACTGGTTTGTCTTTGTCCAATAAACTGCAATATTGCTGCTGCAATTATACACTTGTATTGACTTTGTCCAATAATGCCAGTCCTGCCAATGTAGGAACACACTCATAGTACAGGCTGTTCTCAATATTGCTAGCACTACCACTGCAAGTACGCACTTGCATTGACTACACCCAGTAGTGCCAATATTGGCACTTTACGGAGATGTTTCCTTGCTAGCTGTGCGTATATATGTCAGTACTGCCAGTGCAATTACACACTTGCATTGGCTTTGCCCAATAACTTCAATAATCAGATTTTTAAAAGGATGTATTTTATGCTGGGTTTGCCAATATATACCAGTAATACCGCTGTATGAAACTACTGGATTTTTTAAGCAACCATAACTTTTACTGAAAGTACACTCTTGTTTTGGCTTTGCCAAACAAAGCCAATATTGGCCCAATAAGAAGACGTTTCATGTAGAGTGTGCCAATATCTGTCAGTACTGCCAAATGAGATACACACTTGTGTTGAATTGGCACATTATTGCCAATATTGTCACTCTAAGACAATGTTTTTATGCAAAGAACCTCTTGCCAATCCCTCAATCCCTTGTTTTCCCCTTTGAGTTGTCCTACTTCCCTGGACTGCTAAAAATACCAGCTGATTTGATATCACTGCATCCTCCTTTTAACCCCCTGGGTGTATCCATTTTGTACAGTGCTCTGCGGTTTCCCGTATATGTTTGTGCTTTATAAATTCCATACCTACCTGCATGCTGGGTTTGCTCATTTATACTACTACTACCACTCTAACTAAACACGTGTATTGCCTTTGCTCAATAATTCTAGCACTGTCACTGTATGTACACATGTATATTGGTTTTGCCTACTGATGCCAATGGTGGCCCTCTACTAATATGTTGTCATGCTAACTGTGCCAATGTATGCTGTTATTGCCACTGCAAACACACAGGTGTGTTGACTTTGTCCAGTTATGTCAATATTGGCACTGTAAAATATGTTCATTCGGGCTGTGCCAGTATATGCCAGCACTAGCGTTAAAAGTATATATATTGGAACTCTAGCAAGATGTTTCCATGATGTATGTGCCAATGTATCCAGATCTGCCACTGTAAGTAAGTGTAGGGGTCATGTACGGATATGTTGTGTTTCGGGCAACGTTACATGCAGTATAACTACTTAATTTGAGAATTCTAAAGACCACAAAGGTAATATTGTGTAGAACCCACTGCCCACTTTTCTTACCTAACATCATTATTTGACTCACATTCTTTTCCTTTATAAAATGAGAAAACAGAACTCTGCGACTATGGTCTGTAAATCCTTGCATTTCTGGTGCCTGTCATTCCGCATTCCTGTAAATTATAAATGTAGGACTCCAGTGCCAGAATGCAATTTGTTGTCAGAATACACTCCAGGAGTGGTTGTTTATTTTAAAAAGGACATGGGACAACATAACACCTCTGCAATCTGTTGTATACGTCTTACTACTCTCAAGCTTTAGACACACCCCAGCAGAGTATATATCAAAGGAAGAATTCTGGACTGGGTAGCAGACCATAATTGCATGGTTAATATCACCTCCATATCCCCTCAGATATGGTAAGACCATTACCTCATAACCTTCAATTTAGTCACCGATAAACCTAGCTCTGATCTGGCACCTCTAGCACCACCTATTCTCACTCGGAATAAAAAGAACATTACATGTGACAATCTACTACCACTTATCCAACCCACAATCAACGCCATCCCACACCTCAACACATGGTTCACACCATACCTTAAAACACTTCGCGCCAAACAAAGGTTATGTGCTACTTCCTGGAAAAAAGCTTCCTTCAGAAGAAAACAAGACTAACCTGACTAATATTACAACACTATACAAAATGAAATTCTACTAGCCAAACACAAATCCTATAATGGAAGAATAGCCCAAGCTAAATCTAGCACAAATTAACTTTTTATTATCCTTAAAGAGTTCGAAGCCCGTATCCCGGTGCCAGACAACTGCAATAAGGATAAACACTGGTGCTCGAATATCCAGCAAGCTCTGGCTAACAAAGTCACAACTCTACAAGCTAAAATTGCCAACTAAAAAAAACCTCTTTAACCTCTTTGACTTGTACCATGCCTATCAGAGCTGTAGTAAACACTTGGAAGCCAACTCCCTACTGGGCTCAAGGCAATCCGGCTTCCGACCACAGCACAGAACAGAAACTGCACTAATAGACCTCAAGGTCCAGATTGATGAACTGAGGGAGAGAGGAGACTCGGCCGTCCTTCTACTTCTGGACTTATCGGCCACCTTCGACCTGGTTGATCACCAGGTTTTGTGACGTCCCCTTGACACAGCGGCTCACTTCTCTACCGAAGCCATGGCCTGGATTCAATCCTTTCTCAGTGACCGCAACATGAGAGTCTTTCCACCCATGGCCGCAGCTGACCCCGCTCCCATTACATGTGGTGTGCCTCAGGGATCATGTGTTTCTCCTACCCTCTATAACATCTTCACAAAGCCCATTTTCGATGATTTGGATCATCTGGGTATCACCTACACTAACTATGTAGATGATACACAGATCCTTCTACCTCTTTCAGGTGATTATGGAAAGGATTTGGCCTTGGTGAACAAAATCTATCTCATCATCCAGGCATGGATGGCCACCCATGGACTATGCATGAATGATGACAAGACTGAGATCATTATCCTAGGCACCCCATGTTCCCTTAAAAAACGTAGCCCTAAATACTCAGCCTTTAACATAGACCAAAACATCATCCCAGTCGCTAAAGAAGTCAAAACCCTAGGCTTTTATCTGGATTCCACCCTCTCCCTCAACAAACAGGTGAATGCCATGGCCTCTGCCAGAGCCTACACCTGAAAATTGATACAAGCAGGCAAAGCTTTCCGCTCTAACGATAGCTGCATCACCCTTGCCAGAGCACTTATTTTCTCAGAATTAGACTACTGTAATGCCATGCACATTGGAGCAACTAAACAAACAACTAGAAAATCTAACTCCTGCAAAATAACACCCTGAGAGCTGCTCTAGGATTAGCTAGAAGACAACATATCTCAGAAATGCGCAGAACCAATAACTGGCTGTCCACAGCGGACAAAATCAAACTCAAAGATGCCTCACTCACTCATAAATGCATCAACAAGGCAGCCCCTCTCTACCTCTCAGATAGCATCAGCCTGAAAACCACAACAAGAACAACTGGGCTATCCAACACAAACTGCCTTCTGATTCCTAGATATAAATTGGCTAGAGTGGGAGATAGCAGCTTCCAGGTCAAGGCAGCCCAACTCTGGAATGCTCTCCCCCCTACCAAGAGACTAGAGCAGTCCTACCAAAAATTCCGATTTAACCTAATAAGGTCGCTAAAAGATGCTGACCACTAACTCCCTTTCTATCCCAGAGCTTACACGTGCTCACCATCACTTCTAACCAACTGATGTAACATACTGGACCCGGGTATATCCTCTGTAAATACTATGCACACTGTTATTCCTACAACTCCATATGTCAATACCCAGTTTGCATTTTTGTCCCTTTTTTATGTATGCAAGTATCGAGTTTTGCTATGTACTGTACATATTTCTTCTGTATTTGCAACTAAGCTTTGAGTAACCATGTAATGCGCCCGAATACCCTTGGGTTTGGTGCGCTATACAAATAATAAAACAGACAAACAAACCAACAGAGTGTTTGTGATGAAGCTACCTCATTATAGTAACTGTTACACCCAAACATGCATCTTGTTATAAATAATGTGAATAACATTTGCACACTCTGTTAGGGACAATTCTCATAAATGGCTAATTTCCCTTACCTAATGAGTCCCTCAGCAGCTTTGCTGGATTTCTAGGATTTATTTTTTTCACCTGGTAAGAGGGTGAGCGTTTTTTCCCACTCTTACATGTGTTTTGCTGTACGTGTTTTTACCATTTGTGTGATCTTGGGCTCTGGAGCCTCACCTAATCCATGAGCACCATTTGTGGGTGTGTTACACAGCACCTTCAGTGCAGTGACACAGGGTTGTCTTGTAGACTTCCCACTGACTCCATTTTTCTGGGACTGACTACTGTCTCCCAGAAACATGTAAAGTTGCCATTAACTTTATGTAGTCTCTTTAAACTACAGACCAAGTCCACCCCATCTTGGGGTATTGGAAATGGTAAATTCCTATCCCTTTTTGTCTGTTCCTTTTGGAGCACTGTTTCACCCCCTTTACATCAAGACTTGGCTGGTGGCAGTGGTAACTACCCTAACATTTCTACCGCGGTTATCTTATATAACTATGGTATTCTTTTAAGCTATCATATTAGCCTCGAACATAAACCCGCTTGACCAAATACATTCTATTTTGGCTCCGGCTGGATTAATCCGCCATTTCTTTTAGTTAAAGTCTTTCTCGTGTTCTTCTCTGCACGCCAAACCGGGGTTGATTATTTTGTCCGCCGTCTTTTTGCGGGCTTCTGCACAGAAGCCCTCCTTAAGGTGCCTGAAAGTCTGGGTAGGCAGGATGTGAAGGAGGGGTCTTAGGACCCCTGTCATGGGTTCCCTTGGTAACCCAAGTCACACTCCTGTTTGATTGGCTGGGTGACTGGCCTTGCCAGGACAGCCACCCTGCTGCGTGATTGACAGCCAGGCTGAATGAATAGGGAAAACTGCATAAAAAGCAGGTCTCTGGGACTGGAAATGCAGAGTCTCCACTTAAACGAAAGAACCAACAAGGAGCTGATGGAAGAGGACCCCTTCAACGACTGAACCTCCTAGTGAAGCCCAGCTGCAGGTCCCAATCTTCAGAATCCGCCGACAGAGAAGATCCTCCAGGAAACTTCTTCCCTTGAGCTGGTGGGACCAACCAGTTTGCCCCAACTGCAAGCCAGGACCCCTCCTCTGGTCGAATTCGCTGTACCGAGTTACAGTGGGCAGGATAGCCAGGAAGGTCAGACCTTGCTTGGGTTTTAAAGAGCACACCTTTTCTTCGTTGCTTTGCTCTGCTGCTGGTTTCTTCCCTGGGTAGTGCAGGACCCTCCAGTCTTCCTACTTCGTGTCAGTCCGACAGTTGCTTCAGGAACCATTAGCCTGCTCAAACTACCAGGAACATCTGCCTCAGCTACAGCTTCCTCTCCGTTTTAAGGCACTGTGCAAACCTGGTTGCTCGTTTCGTTCAACCGCGGGAAAGTGTGTGAAATCTTTCTCCGAGGGCTTGACCTTCTCTTCTCTTTGAACTAACTTTTCTACCACCCAACCTCGTTCGAAATCCGTGGCACAAACTTTACCGCAAACTACCCTGAACCGTGTGATCTTGAGCAAAAGAGTTTTGTCCTATTGACTTTGGCCCTAAGCCTTTTCTACCTGATTCTATCATTGCAGTTCCTCTTGCTCTATTGCCCTGAGTAAGTTACCTGTTGGTGTGGTGCAAATTCTATTAACTTAATCTTTCCCCCCCTTTTAAATTGCTGGAGTGCCATTTTGCTCCCAATTCATTTTGTGAGCTTAACTTGTCTGGAATTTAAGGGAAGTGATGTGGTGTATTAAGAGTGTGATTTTTAAACTGCTTATAATTGTGTAATGTTATACAACTATAGACTGAAATAAATGTATATTCTTTTACTTGAAAACTTTGAGTCAGTGTTTGCCTGAATCATAGTAATTGCTGTCCTTTGTATAAGTATTTGATACTGCTCACTTACTCTTGAGATATGTCTGGCTGCTCAGCCATCGCTGCCTTTTTACTGTGTAGTACAAGCTTGTACCAAAGGTGAATTTTTACTGTCACTTGTAGTCTTAATTGTGTGTGGTGTTCGCAAAGGGTACTGCATATAATTCTGCCTAACACACTCAAATATCCGAATTAACATGTTTAGGAAAAAAGGGCACTCCTATTCTATCTGCAATATTTGTGGCATCCATCAAATAAATTACGGCCCATTGGAGACGCGCTGCTGTAAAATAAAAAAGTGGGGATAATTTAGATCACCTCTAGAGTCTTCATTTTATTTTTGATTGTATTTTATTGATGACTAGTTACCAAACCGCTTCAAAGTACAAACGGATGGGTGGCAGGTGGAGAAGAGACGAGCAGGGGGCACGCGGGGTGCCTTATACTGATCATGATTCACTCGCAGGTGCCATTCAGGATTATCAGTCACAAACAAGCACATTAAACAGTTCGGGTGACAGAGAAAGGAGGAATCTTATGAACAGCAAAGTGAGTTCTTAAGGGTGCATTGTCAATGCTTCCAATTTAGTTGGAGATTATTCTACAGTTCAGGGACTGTGTTGGTCAATCTCTTTCCTCCATGGCGGATTTCAACTCCTCTCACAGAAAGTACTCTAACAGATTGAGCAGCTAGGGAAAACAAATCCAAGACCTCCACAAAACGTCCTGTTTCACTTGATGGTGGAGCATTTTGGGAGAGAATGGGGCAAGTTTCCCCCTTCCCTTATGGTCAGTATGCCACATTAGGGTTTCCAGTTTTAGTTAACAGTTGAGCAAAGTGCAAGAGACAATAGCACCACACCTTTCTCTCCTGAACCACCCTACCCTTGTAATGGGCTTCCTTGCACTGCTGACCATAACTAGAAACACACTTCACATTCAGACTTGCAGTCTGACTCTCGCCCCATGGAATTATGGAAATAGAAGACAGACTTCAAGCAACACCTGAGTCAGAATAGTCCCTCTGGTAGTACTGCAAGGTTCCACGGAGGCACTACAAATAACCATGGAGCATTGTCTGTTGCATTTTGGCTTCTTTCGGAAGGCAACATAATAAGAAAAAAGATAGTGTGAAAAGCAGACTGCTTCCCCAGTTAAGACTGGTCCATGTGTATAAAAGCATTGCTGCAGGCTACAGTCTGTGCAGGGTCTCAAAACTTCGTGTCTGCCACTTTGCTAGGACGTGATAATAAGTATGTAGTGTAAGTATTAGAATTAAATGGCTTAGTATACATTCCATATTCTACCATTATGGTCACTGTTCCATACTGTACCTTTGTGATATGCAAATGCTTCACGCCTAGATCGGACATAATTACGTGCATGAAATGCAGTCCTCTGTTTTTGATGTTGACACACTCCAGTCCGACACCATGTCTTTGCGGCAGTGACACTTTGCTTGTAACATGATTAGCATTTCGGTAGGCATTCATGCAAGGCAACGCTCTGCACCCTTTGCCTCCGGGAAAGGACACGCCATGTTTGCTTATTCATCGAAGTGTCTGAAGATTAATCAAAAATAATTGAAGCAGCTCTCTCTGTTAGGACGAGTGCCCACAGACAATGATACCAACCTTATGGTGGCATTAACCTTTGGATGCAAGTGTAGGGCTCGGTGTGTGTGACATAGAGGGTAAATTAGATCTTGGCAGTAATTAGCTACTCCGCTGCATAACCAGGCGGTAAGTAATGGCGCGGGCCTGAAAGTGTCACATTCCCGGCACTACCTCATTTGCTCCACTCAGGCACATTCTTGGGAGAATAATGAGGCTGTTTGCCCCCTCCCGCCCCTTCCTCCGCCCATACCTCGAGCTCACAGGACTGCAGCATACAGTGTAGTAAAACAAATGTCTGTCCTGCTACAGGCGTCCATCCCCCATGAACTCCCGCAAAGGTTTACCCTGTGATGAATACTAGGCGCCACACCCTTGGTGGTCCATGGGCACACTATTATTTAGTTGGGGGCTGTCAGGACAGGAATGCCTCGTCACCTGCACACCATATTGTGGATGAAGCACGGCCTCCTCGCTAGAGGAGCCAATTTGACGAGGCATGATAAATGACTCCTTTCTTAGACACGTTCATGGGTTATTCATGGCTCATTAATTGATCCAAAAAGAGAGTTTTTTGGCACAGTAGGGGAATTGTGCAATGCTAAAGGGCGGGGAAAAGGAACAAGTGTTTGAGGGAAACCTAATCTTTTAGGTTTTGCAAATGTTCAGAAAAGTATTGTGAATTCCTTAGTTCAATGAACAAGCAAGCCGTTCTTCCTAAGGTCCATAGAGAGCATTGGCTAACTGCTGACACAGACTGATGCCTGTGAAAGGCTGGTGGTGCTGGGTCAGGGCCAGTCACATAATAGGACACTATCCTAGCATCTGACTGATTCTGGCCCAGACTGACAAGACTTTCAGGTGCATAGATTCTATTCTGATTTCTCTTCTTTTCCTCTTAAAACGGTATCCAGTGATAAAGTTGTCTGGGAAATGATCAGTAGGTGGTGACATTTCCCCAAATGTGCACTCCCAAGAATATCAATAACTTTCCCCAAATATTCTACAATTGGAGTATTTAATTAAGCAATAGAACCCGAGGAGGGGGGGATTAATGTAGCCCTCGGGGCATTATCCAACCGGTAATGCCCCTCGTTGAAGGGTTCTATTGCTATTACCCTGGCACATCGTAACAGTGTACTAATATCAATTTTTCTCTAGTCGAGAAACTGCAGTGCAATCGTATCTCAACTCAAGTAAAACATTTAAAAAATTGTCCACCATAGAAAGGGAGAAGGGACAACGTTGCTGCCAGGGATTGGGGAGAAAGGGCCAAATGTAGTCCTTTCTCCATTTCCTTGGTGGCCATTAAAGCAAATGGAAAAAAAGTAAACAAAGAAAATGGCCACCATGGAACAGGGCGAAGGGACTACACATAGTCCCTTCTCCCTTTCCATGGTGGACTGATGGGAGAAAGATAAGGAACTGCGAGGCTCATCAGGTAAGTCTTTGTCGTCCGGGTAAGGACTCAGCGAGGGTCAACCAGGCCATCTGTAAAAATCTGATTGACCCTCGCCCGGTACTAATATTGAATGACACCCATCCTAGAATATGTGGGAGTATGTGTTTAGGGGTGCAGGAAAAAGTCGCCTACCTGGCGACATTTTCCCAGGCAACACTATCAAATACAACCCTTAAAACCACTGTGCTACTTTATTGTAATATGTTGCGGGCACGCTGGGTGCCTAAGAATATGAGCAGCTCGAAAGGTATGATATGATATGATATGATATGGCATTTGTAACGCGCCTATACACAAGTGTTTCAAGGCGCGACGAGGCAGGGGGGGGGAAACAAGGGGAAGACAGACAACGATCCTACTAGGCCAGGTGACATTCAGACCGCGCAAGTGCAGGGGAAGGGGGAAGGGGAAAAGTGCAAGGGGAAGGTGCAGTACAAGTAAGTAGAATAAGTAAATAAATAGGGCCAGCTGGTGGCAAGTGCAAGGTAAGTGCAGACAAGTGCTGGGGAAAGGGGGGCTGTAGGGATACAGAGAACAGTCCCTCAGTGCAGGGGTTGCCAGGGAGGCAGTGCAAGAGGAGAGTGGCTGGGACCAGGACCGAGGTCGGTGAGAGTGGCCCAGTTGCAGATTCGGTGCAGATTCATGTCGAGACTTTAGCAGGGGAGAGGGAGAGAGAAAGCAGAAGCAAAGAGGAAGGTTTTGAGGTGCTTCCGGAACCGGAGATGGTTCTCCTCAAGTTTCAGGGAGGCAGGAAGGCTGTTCCAGAGGGAGGACCCTGCCACGGCGAGAGATCGACCCCCGACTCGTTGCTTCGAGAAGTGGCTGACCCTGAGGGAGTTGGAGATGGATGAGCGAAGGGCTCGGGAAGGAAGATATTTAGGAAGAGCGAGTTGAAGGTATTTAGGCCCCAGGCCCCAGAAGGCCTTGTGGACAATGCAGAGGGTTTTGAACTTAATCCTCGCAACCACTGGGAGCCAGTGTAGAGATTTCAGTCCTGGAGAGATACGGTCCCTGGGCTTGAGGCCAAGGACAAGTCTCGCAGTTCTGTTCTGGATGAGTTGCAGGGGGCGGAGAGTGGAGGCAGGCAGATTAAGATAGAGGCTGTTACAGTAGTCCAGCTTCGAGAGAACCAGGGCTCGGGAGACAGTGAGCTTCTGGGGGAAGGAGAGGAAGGGAAGAATACCTCTGAGGAGGTGCAGCTGGTAGTGTGACTTCTTAGAGACGTCAGATATATGAGGGGAGAAGGAGAGTGTGGAGTCGAAGATGACCCGAGGTTTTTTGCCTTGCAGGTAGGAGCAGGAGGAGGGCCAAGCGAGGATGGCCAGAGAGCTACAGGGAAGGAGGGAGTGGGTGTGCCGATCAGTAGAATCTCAGTCTTACTAGCATTAAGGCAGAGGTCATTGGCGGCACACCATTCCTGGATGGCAGACAGACAGTCAGAGATGAGGGAAGGAAAGGAGGAGGCCGAGGGTAGCCTGAAAATGAGCTGGGTGTCGTCCGCATAGCACTGAAAGTAGGGGCAGAGAGCGGCGATGCGGTGGGCAAGGTGTGCCAGATACTGGTTGAACAGCCAGGGAGAGAGATTAGATCCCTGGGGAACACCACAGGTGGAGAAAAAGATGTCAGAGAGGAAGGACCCAAGTTGGACCTGGGAGGGTCGATTTGAAAGGAAAGAGGTCAGCCACGCCAGAGCCTGACCAGTGATACCCAGGTCATCACGGAGACGGTTGAGCAGGATGGCATGTTTGACAGTGTCAAAGGCAGAAGAGAGATCGAGCAGAATGAGAACACACGGAGTGTTGGAGTCGAGGTTCAAGAGCAGGTCCTCACAGATGTTCAGGAGAGCAGTTTCCATGCTTCTGGCCGCTCTGAAGCCAGATTGATGATCATGGAGACTACCAACAGTTTCGGCATGGAGGTTAAGCTGGGAGATGGCCAGTTTCTCCAGGAGCTTGCCCAGGAAGGGAGTGATGGAGATTGGGTGATAGTTAGCCGGGCAGGAGGGGTCGGAGGAGGGTTTCTTAAGAAGAGGGTGCACAAGGGAGTGCTTGAGGGGGGAAGGGAAGATTCCAGAGGCGAAGGAGTGGTTGCAAAAGTCAGCCAGGGCAGGAGCCAGGGAGTCGATGTGGTCCTTGATAGTTTTGGAGGAACAGGGGTGAACCTGTTTAGACGAGACTTTCATAGATCGGACTTGTTTGGAAACCTCGTCAGCAGAAAAAAGGGGAAAGGCAGAGAAGGAGGGAGGAGGGGTGGCTGCAGAAGGGCCAGAGGAAGAGTCGGGAAGAGAGGGAGGGAGGTGATAGGAGGAGAGTGAGGACAGGATGTCCTGGGTTTTTGAGATGAAGTGAGAGGCCAGTGCAGTGCAGAGGGCCTGGGAGGGGACAGGAGAGGTAGAGACTGCAGCAGGGTTGGCAAGCTCCTTGCAGATTTTAAAGAGTTCAGCCGAGTTGTTGGATGCCGCAGAGATGCGGGCTTGGATAAGTGCTCTCTTTTTGGTGAGAACGGAGAGACGGTATTGCCTTTGGAGCAGGCGGCAGGCCAGTTTATCAGAGGATGAACATGAAGCACGCCATTTCCCCTCAGCCACCCTGCACTTGCGTTTTAGGGTGACGAGATCCGAGTCATACCAGGAGTTACATTTGGCTTTGGGCTTCAGGCGGATTCTCATGACAGGGGCAAGGATATCAAGAGTATCAGATATAGCAGAGTGGAGCATGGAGAGGGCTGTGTCAGGGTGGGAGTCAGCCGAAGGGGGAGGGGGGGGCGAGAAGGTGGCAGCGAAAGCCTCAACTGACACGCGTTTCATGGGTCGGATGACCGAGAAGGTGAGTGGCAATGATGAGGGTGGCTTTGCCTGTGGGGTAGGGAGGGTGAGATGGGAGGATAGGAGAAAGTGATCACTCCAGGAGAGAGGAGTGGAGAGAGGGACAGAGAGGGGAAGGTCAGAAGAAATCAGAGCATCAAGAGTGTGCCCTGCAGAATGAGTAGGCCCAGACGGGAGAATAGAGAGTGAGAGAGAGTCGCAGAGGTCACGAAAGAGTCCAGTGGGGGGACAGGAGGCATCAAGGTGGATTTTGAAGTCTCCAAGAAAGAGGAGTTGAGTGGTTGAGGACAAGAGTGAGGAGGAGAGGTCAGCCCACTCAGAGAGGAAGGAGGAAATTTGACCAGGTGGCCGATAGATAGTAGCCACAGTAAGAGAATGGCTAGGAGAGAGAGAGAGTCGGCAGACAAGACATTGAAAAGAGGAGTAGGTCTGCGTAGGAGTGACAGTGGCAGGAATCCACTCAGGGAAGATAAGGGCAACACCCCCACCTGCACGGTTGGGCCTGGGCACGGAGAAGATCGTGTAACCGTCAGGAAGGAGTGTGTCAAAGCTGGTGACAGAGCTGGCCGTGAACCATGTATCAGTGAGACCGAGGACGTCAAGGTCCAGTTCCTCAAGAAGGTGACAGATATCAGAGGAATGCTTGATGGCAGAGCGAGAGTTAAGAGTGGCAATGTGGAGAAGGTTGCCAGCCTTGAAGGACTTCCGGGAGGGGGGGTACAGATCAGAGGTACGCCCTGCGGAGGTATAGAAGAAGGAGGTGAAGAAGGAGCACTAGAGGGGGCAGGGAGGGAGGGTAGAGGCAAGGTAGCCGAGGACAGAGGAGGGGGGACAGCGGGAGAGGAAAGGAAGTTGATGAGGCGAGGGAAGCGTCTATCAAAGAGGTGAAGGTTGGCCTGAGGACCTTGGACCAAGACGGTCCCATTTGCATAGACATTAATGATGGCCTTAGAGGAGCAGAAGGGGGCCAGGATGACATCCCAACAGGTGCCACCATTAATGGGAGAAGAGGAGAAAGGAGAGAGCACAGAGACCATATGAAGGGTCCATAGGTCAGGCGAAGGCACAAAAAAGAGGATGTCAGTAAGAGTTTCCTTGGAGCAGGCACTGGTATAGATGTCAGCGATAGGGAGGCCTGGGTTGGAGACCAGGATGTCCTTTTTAAACTTTTTCCTACCAGATTTAGTGAGGAGAGCAGGATAGTCAATGGAGAAGCAGTTAGAGAAGATAGGCGAGATAGAGAGCACCATGGAGTAGGAGGGAGTGGAGGGGGGAAGACAGACGATGCGAGAGCCCGCAGACAGGAATAGAGCGGCAGGCACAGGTTTACCACAGTTCAGAACAACAACAGTAATGTGTATTAGGTACACAGTGGAGAGCCCACCTAAGTTTGAGAATCCTGCGAGGGGAGAAAAAACCCTAGTTAACCACAACTGTTGGACACAGTGAGGTGAAGACACCAAAGCAAATGTAGTGGCCCAGTGTAGGTGGTAGTGTATTAAGGAATGGGAATGTGTAGGATAGTGAACAAGTAGCATGTGTAGCAAGTGTAAAACGCACATATAATACAATACGCCAGAGCCAGTGGCTCATGAGGTCTGCATTGTGATTGGAGTGGGTCATGGGGGGATAAAAGTTTTCAAAATGCATATTTTCACTTTAGGTAGGAAGCGACTAGAAATGTTTTAACATTTTAGAAAAGGGGGACTGTGGACTCCCTTTTTTACTATTGCTCATTCTTGCTGCTTCTGTCCATTGATAAAGGGATATGGAAAATTCTGATGGAAAATGCTCAAGCTGCATGCTGATAAAATTCTATCCCCAGCCCATGCAGGGCTCCGTCGTCGACTCAGTAGGTGGAACATGTTGATATCCAAGTATGTTTCCCGAAAGCGTGGCCCACCTTTATTGATTTATAAGTAACGTTTGACTCTCTTTTGTGCCAAAATTGAGGGTATTTTATTTTTCAACAATACATTTTATTAGACATTTCAACAAAGGCAGTAGTGTACACTGACATCATTATACATCAACATAGCTTTTAGATCTACAATTAGTTATAAGACAGGCTCAACAGCATGCAACCTGCTCCTCTACTGGATAAATGCAAGGGGTTGCGGGAAGATGGTCTGCCCGGGCTTCGCTTTGGACCCCGTTTTTTGGTTACTCCCCACCTCCTCCATTGGTGTTGTGGTTCTGATCGCATTGAAGCCATCGCGTTAGCGGGGTCCTTCTAGTGAGAGCTGGGTATCTTTCTGAGTAGTCCATAAATGGTGCCCACGTGTTTAAGAAGGTATTCAGATTCCCTGCTTGAATCGCTGTGATCTTCTCCGCCACAACGATTTCCCAGCATTTTGACCACCAGAGTGTGGTAGAGGGGTCCTCTGCATGTTTCCATAGCCGGGCCTTAGCAGTTTTTGCTGCCAGTATGAGGTGTGTGCATAGGCACGCCATTTGTCCTGACAGCGGGAGATCTCCTCCCCGGTCTACCCCAGGAGTATTATTCCAGAATCCCATGGGAGTGTTAGACCGGTGATTGACTTGATGTGACCCACCACCTCTCTCCAATACATTACTGCTTTTTGGCAGGTCCAAACCATGTGAAATAGGGTGCCTTTCTCTGCACACCCTCTCCAGCAGTTTGGGGAGATATCGGGATTAGATTTGTTTGGTTGGTTTGGGGTGACATAATACCTGTAACAGAGTTTATAGTCCCCCTCCCTGTTGGAGATGCACTGGGTGCTTTTGTGAAGCCTGGACCAGATTTTACCCCAATCTTCAATGTCTATTTCGCGACCAAGGTCCCGCTCCCAGTCTAGCATATATTTCTCTTTCTTAGTGGGGTCAGATCAGTCCAGTAGGAGGTAGAGTGTGGAGATTCTACCCAGCAATGTTGCTGACAGGAGGTTGGTGTCTAAGGCTGTGATGTCTCTGGAACCCTTTCCCCTGATTTCTCTGTGCGAAGCCCAATGCTGCAGCTGGGAATAACGAAACCTTTCAGCTTCTGTTACCTTGAACTTTTCTTTGCATTTTCCAAAAGTGATAGGGAGCCTTCGTCTAGAAAATCCCCTAATTTGTGCAGACCCCCCACTTTCCATGCCGCAAAACCATGTGAAAGAATTCCCGGGGTGAATTCCGGGTTGTTCCAGACAGGTGTGACGGGGCCTAGAGTGCCTTTGCAGCCCCATTTCCGCACTGATATTTAAAATTTTTGGGTCCTGTTTGTTGTTGCTGTGAGGGGCCCCTGATTTGCCTGAGTTTTTAGGGTTGGCAGGTGCGGGAGATCGGAAAGAGGGACTGGGCACCAGACATCCTCTATTTGTTTGCAGCGTGGGTGATCTGCCGGTTGGACCCAAGTGTATGCGTAGGATAGTTGAGCCGCCAGGGAGTACCTTTATACATCTGGGACTCCGAAACCCCCGAGAACCCTTCAGCGGAACATGATTTTCTTTGCAATTCTGGGTTTCTTGCTGTCCCAAATGAATTTTTGTATATTTCTCTGCAGGGTAAATAGCTCATTTTCTGTTACATGGACTGGAAGGGCTGTGCAGTGGTAGAGTAATCTGGGCATTAAATTCATTTTTACTGCAGATATGCGCTCAAGCCAGGAGATATCTTGGGCCTTCCAGTGCTCTAGGTCGCGCTTGAACTCGCTGAACAGCTGTGGGAAGTTGTTTTGATAAATGTGTGAGGGATCCCTGGATATCTGCACCCCTAGATATTTGATTGCTGATTCCGCCCACGGTATCGGAAGCGATGGGCCCAGGTCTGCTCTTTGTGCATTTGTGGGAGTGATTGCCATGGCTGCTGATTTGTCTAAGTTTACCCTGCACCCGAATACCCTGCCAAATCCCTCAATCTTGCCCCATAGAGGATCCAGGGAAGCCCTTGGTTTGGTCACGGTTACAAGCATGTCATCTGCGTAAAGCGCAATCTTGTACTCATGGTCCCCCACCTTGAGCCCCTTTATCTCCTTGTTTTGTCAGACCATATTTGCAAATGGCTCCATGGACAGAGCAAAAATCAGTGGCGATAGGGGGCATCCTTGCCTTGTTCCGCTTGAGATATGTATGGTTTCCGATCTGATACCATTAACCCATAGTTGTGTGAACAGGGACTGATAGTTGGCCATTGTCCATTTAATGAAATTTGGGCCAAATCCCTGATGTGACAGGACGTTCTTGATGTAACTCCAGTCAACCAGATCAAATGCCTTGTGGGCATCTAATGAGATGATCAGCATTTCCTGCCCCAGCCTACCAGCGCTTTCTATGAGATCCAGGGTGCGGCTAATGTTGTCATGAGTGCCCCCCCAGGTAAAAATCCTGTTTGGTCGCGGCCTATAATGTCAGGGAGATGGGGTTTTAGTCTGGACACTAATACCTTTGAGAATATCTTCCCATCATTGTTCATCAATGTTATTGGTCTGTAGGAGGAGGGGTGAGTGGGGTCTTTCCCTGGTTTATAGACCAGTATTGGCAGTGATTCCGCAATTGATTTGGTAATGGTTCCGGTTTTCAGAAAGGAGTTAAATAGAGTGGTAAGTTGTGGGGCTAGTATATTTAAGTATGTTTTATAGACTTTCGCTCTAAGCCCGTCGGGGCTTAGGGCAGTGGACTTCAGTGATTTGATGGCTTCCCTGGTCTCATCCTGCATGATAGGGTCTTCTAGGGTTAACAGTTGCTGTCTGTATTGGTGGGAGTTGGTTGCTAGTGGGAACTCGGGTAACCTATCGAGGGATGTGGGTGGGCATACCATTACTGCTTTGTGGTGTTTCACCTTTACTTCCATTTTGTCCCTCTCTGTGTATCGGAGTCTGCCATCCTCTCCAACTAGGCATGAGATGTTATTTCTAATGTGTATCCTTCTAAGCTTATACGCTAGTATCCAGTTAGCCTTGTTGCTTTTACTGTAATAAAATTGTTTTGTGTAGGCCTGTAATTTTGATGATCTATCAGCCCAGTGCATTTCAAGTGCTATTTTGGCTTTTTCCAGTGCCCTTTCCCAGACCAGTGGGCTTTCAAATCTTTTTCTAGTGACATGACCGTTCCTTCTTGGTTATCAGGATTTTTGAGACTCTCAGTTGTTCGGCCCCTGCACTGATAAGTGACCCCCTAACTACAGTTTTCATGGCGTCCCAAATTATTCCTATGGCAGTGTCGGCTACTTTATTTTCCAAGAAATAGTTGGAAAGAGTGTCCTCAGTTTCCCTTTTGATACTCTCGTCTAACAGCAAGGAATCATATAATTTCCAATATCTCACTAGGGGAACGTGGGAGCCTTTAATGCCTTTAACTGCAGATACTGGGGCATGATTCGAGATCGTCTGGGATTGAATCTTGGCTTTGTCCAAGCAGGGGTATATTGTGTTGGTTACTAGCAGGAGGTCTATTCTTGAGAATCTCTTGTGCAGATGGGAGTAGTGTGTGTAATACCTGGAGTTCATGTTGGCTAGTCTCCATGCATCCACCATCTCTGTTTCCCTAAAGAACTTGGCTAGCGACAGAGCCTGCGTGTAATCTAGTCTGCACGGGGGAAGACTTTTATCTAAAAGTGGATCAGGGACCATATTGAAATCAATCACTGCATATGAGCAGGTGTCCTTCCTTAAAGGTTAAGATAGTAGGGAGTAGGTTCACTAAGAATTTGTCTTGGGTGCTATTTGGGCAATAAATCACTCCCAGGGTGCAGGTTGCTCAACCAGTAGACCCTTCACTAGAAGATATCTGCCTCCAGTGTTCCGCTTAACTGTGATTCCAGTTAAGGGGATGTTCTCGCTCAGCAGGATGGCAACTCCTCTCTTTTTTTCCCGGAAGTAGCGAAGAATGATCTTTTAAATCGTTTGAATCTAATGCGCTTTTCATCGGCCTGTAACAGATGGGTTTCCTGGAGTAGGACTATGTCTCCCACTAGTAAATTGAGCTTGTGCTCCACCGACCTACGCTTCCCCGGGAAGTTGAGGCCTTGGACATTCCATGTAATGATATTGAGTTCCCTTTCGTTATCCGACCCCATGAGGTTCTTTAATGGGCTCGCCTTTAGGTATTCTCTTGCCAGTCCCAGTGCTAGTTCCCTGCCTGGTGTTGCACTGATTATGTGGTCTTGCGATATTGATGTTAGTCATTGTATTGTTGATTTCCCTCCTCTGTCGGAGTGCGGCCTGTGGCACCCCCCCTTTGCCAGTGTCTTCCTCCCTCCCTCCAACCCCCCCAATCCCTGACCCCAGAAAAGTGAGAACACCTACCCAAGGGGGCAACTGGTAGTGCTCCAACATCGAGCGATCTGGCCAACTGGGCCCAACTTGTCAACGGCAGGACATGATGCCCCCTTAGATTTGTAACACGGTGTGGGAAGTGACGGTAGCCTCTTTTTGGTCAGTTCTCAGCCTGATATTGGGGAATTCCCTGGACCCCCCTCTAGTTTCCCCTCCCCCTATTCCGCGGTTCCCGAGCCCCTCTGCTTTTGCCGCAGCTAGGTGAGTGCTTCCAATTGGTTATGTTGTTGGTCTGTAAGAGGATCCGGGAGGGGCACGGGAGGGGGCTCTGACGTTAGGCACTCATGTTGCCTTATGGCAGTTCAGTCTGGTCTGGGCTTTCTTCGAGGAGGTCCTTGGATTCTGCATTGTCTGCTGACTTTCGTCCAGGATGCTAGCGCTTGCTTCTCGGGGGGATCTTGACCACCCGCTTCCTCCTCCGATACCTATGAATTTCTCTGCTTCCTTTAGGGAGTTGATCTGTTGTCGGGACCACTCCCAACAGAATTTCACGGATGTTGGGAAACCCCAATGACATGGAAGTTTTCTTTCGTGTATCCAGTCAGTCAGTGGGTTGAGGTTTTTCTTTTTTTATAGTGTGGAATTTGCCAAATCCTGGTATAGGAGGATGTTGGAGTCTCTAAAAGAAATTTTCTGCATTGCTCTGGCCTCTTTCATGATTTCCTCTTTTACCCTGAAGAAGTGGACCCTGGCGAGGACATCCGGGGGCGCTGTGGAGGACTGTCTCGGGCTTGTTCTGTGCACCTGGTCTAGTTTCAACGGGGACTCATCTGGTAGTGTCATTATGAATCTGAATAAATCCCCAACGTATTCCTGCAAGTCCGCATCAGGGATCGTGATGGGAATTCCACGGAGGCGGATGTTGTTCCTTCTTGACCGATTTTCAGCATCCTCTAGCTTTGCATCCAGCACCTCACACCGGGCTTCCAGGGCAGCCAATCTATCAAGGCCTTTCTCCAGCTTGAATGTCTGTTCACACAGGTTATTCTCGATGTCTGTCGTCCGACTCTCAACTGACTCCACGCTTTTGTCCAGGGAGTTGATTTTTTGCGTTACCTCTTCTTTTCCTTTTTGTATTTCCTTTGTTATTGCTGTGCGTAAGTCGCTCAAATCCGATTTGGGTACTGATTGGTTTGCGTTGGGGGGCTCTGACCAGGAACCATGACTTGGATTTTGCTCCCCTGACAGGTTAGCTTTCTTCAGCTTCTCCGGGACCGTGCTAGCCATAAGGGTCGCAATGTCCATTTGTTTAGTTGTTTTGCCGCTTTTTGCCATGGCTTTCTGTGCTCCAGTGCTCCCTTTCCTGGCCAGGTTACATATATCTGCTGGGGGTAGGTGGAGTCCCAGGTTACCCCGTCACTCACTGCTGTTGGATTCACCTTGTGGGCCACCGGGGCGGTAGATAACTTGTTTGCCACCATTCAAAACTCTGGAGGGGACATGGTAGTCCCTCCTGGGATGCGGGGGGGGCTGCTTCCCTAGTTTAGTTGGTGAAGCGCCAACAATAATTCACCGCCTTCCAGCCCCTAGGGGGAGCGGGGCCAGGCTTCAGGCCAAGGCGGGCCCGGATGCATGTTGGTGCTCTCCCTCCTCCTCCTTTGTGTTCCTGCTACCCCGGACCTAGTCTCTGGGGGTGGGCAGAACAGTGGCCTGTGGAGGACTGTCTCGGGCTTGTTCTGTGTACCCGGTCTAGTTCCAACAGGGACTCATCTGGTAGTGTCATTATCAATCTGAATAAATCCCCAACATATTCCAGCAAGTCCACATCAGGGATTGTGATGGAAATTCCACGGAGGCGGATGTTGTTCCTTCTTGACCGATTTTCAGCATCCTCTAGCTTAGCCTCCAGCACCTCACACTGGGCTTCCATGGCAGCCAATCTATCAAGGCCTTTCTCCAGATCTAATGTCTGTTCACACAGGTTATTCTCGATGTCTGTCGTCTGACACTCAACTGACTCCACCCATTTGTCCAGGGCGTTCATTTTTTGCATTACCTCTTCTGTTCCTTTTTGGATTTCCTTCGTTATTGCTGTGTGTAAGTCACTCAAATCCGATTTGGTTACTGATTGGTTTGGGTTGGGGGCTCTGACCAGGAACCATGACTTGGATTTTGCTCCCCTGACGGGTTAGCTTTCTTCAGCTTCTCCGGGACCGTTCTAGCCATAAGGGTCGCAATGTCCATTTCTTTAGTTGTTTTGCCGCTTTTCGGCATGGTTTTCTGTGCTTCAGTGCTCCCTTTCCTGGCGAGGTTACATACATCTGCTAGGGGTGGGTGGAGTCCCAGGTTACCCCGTCCCTCACTGCTGTTGGATTCACCTTGTGGGTGCCGGGGCGGGAGATAACTCGTTTGCCACCGTTCAAAACTCTGGAGGGGACATGGTAGTCCCTCCTGGGATGCGGGGGGGGCTGCTTCCATAGTGTAATTGGTGCAGTGCCAGCAATAATTCACCGCCTTCCAGCCCCTGGGGGGAGCAGGGCCAGGCCTCAGGCCAAGGTGGGCCTGGATGGATGTTGGTGCTCTCCCTCCTCCTCCTTTGTGGTCCTGCTACCCCGGACAAGTTCTCTGGGGGTGGGCAGAACAGTGGCCTCATTGCCTCCCTCCTCTACATTTTGGTGTCCCGCTTCCCTGACACAGGAAGAAGGGGAGGGCAGAACCGCGGGTACAATGATGGTGGAGGGCTCGCTCGCACACTTCCCGCTTCCAAGAGCCAGGCGGCGGGTGCAGTTCTCAGTAACTCCTCCTACGGGACGCTTGATCCTCCAGTCCTGCCTTCTGCCACGGGGTCCACCGAGCCGTCTGCACAGTCTGCGTGGGTTGTGGATGTTTCTGCTCAGGTGGGGAGGGGATCACGGACCCGCACCACTCCACCCCAGGCGCTCTGTGTTTGCAGGGCGGACGCCCGACCCAGGGCTTCCCACTCGCTAGTGCAGGGCACCACATGGCAGATCAGCAGGACCTCTCGGCTCCGACACAGCAGTGACCGGGCACAAAATACCCAGAGCCCTGGTGGGAACTGAGTACTCCGACTCTCCGCTCCGCAGGGGACCCTGGAGCTTCAGCACTGGGCCACGTGTTACTGTGGTGTGAGTTGTTGTTTGCTGCAACAACGATGGTGCTTAGTGGATGTTTCCATACAGCGGTACTGCCCTCATTCAATCAACATGGAACTCCAGCCCGGAGCGGCCATCTTCCTTGAGGTGTTCCTTTCACCTCGGGGGTCCATCGATAAATCTCCTCTTTCACATTGATTTAATAGATAATTTACGGGCCAAGCATGCTCCTTCCCTTCCTCATTCCGATCATCTGAATCTTAGCAATTAACGGGCCACCATTCCAGCGTAGCAAAGCTCGATGTCTGGAACGCACCAGAAGCTTCTAAGGAGCCATGCCACTCACGGCAGCTCCAAGCCACGCCCCAATTGAGGGCAATTATTTTTTGGTATGGTCATCCCGTAATCAGAATTCTGCTATGGAGCTATCTGGTTTCCAGCGAGAGCACGGCTTGCCCATTTCCAGAGGTATTCCACAACACTGTGTTAGCACCCACGCTTTTCAACCACTTCATAAACGATATGAGCAATTTGTTGAATGGTCAAAGAAAGAACTATTATTGTCCTTTACGTGGATTAACCTGTTAAATTAGTCAGGATCAAACATGATATAAATATAAGTAAGACTGGTGAACATGGCAAAAGTCACCCGCAAATATCTGTGTGACTTTTGAGTAGTCAAAAAAAGCCACACCTCCCGAAGTAGTACCATTTGGCATTCAACCCCCTTGCATTATACCTGGTGGTTTCACACCCCCAGAACATCGTAACATATGAAAAACTCTATTATTTTCAATGCAAGGCTGCTGTAAACAGAAACAAAGTCAACATAACTTAATTCCCTACGTTGGACAGCCAGAACTCAACAGCTCAGCAGGCATGTTGAGGGCACTTCGGAGGATGGCATATCTTAATTGATAACTGCTGGGTGAACCTCAAACTTTCCCTGAAAAAACTCTGTAAAAGTATGAATTTAACTAGGATTTCGAACCACCATGTGAGCTCTATGTAATATAAATAAGTACAGAGACGTTCTACAACTACTCTCATAAGAAGGAGCTGGTTATCAAGTCTTTGGGCCTCATTCCGAGATTGGTGGTAGTCATGGCGCTATTTGCGCCATGACTGCCACCAATAACGGGTCCGGCATCGGTCTAGTTCAATGGGGACTTACCGGGGTATTCCGACCTTTGCGGGAACGGTAAGTCCCCATTGAAAATGCCATTCCCCATTCCTATTTGAGTCCCCATAGGGCTCAATGGGAATGGGGAGGGCGCAAATAACAGGCTCGCGTATGTCAAGTCTGTTATTTGCACCCTAGTCCCTTAACAGGTCCCGTCCATAATGCCTGGTCAGACCAGGCGTTACTGGAGGGACCCGCTAAGGGACCTTGTAGTAGGGCGGCAAGGGATTACCGGCACCGGTCTCCTTACCCGTGCCTGTATCCCTTACCGCCCCACTCGTAATGACCCCCTTTGTCGACACCCTTTCAAGTCTTCTAGTCAAAAGCCTTCCTATCAGCCCTTTACACGGTAGAACGCTGGGATCAGGTGATGCGTGTGCCTTAGCTTTCAAGACAGTGGGCCTCATTAGAAGGTTGGAGGTAACCATGCCGCTTTTAGCAGCATAGTTGCCTCCATACCGCAATCCGGGCCCGGGTTCCTCGAATGAGGAATTACCGGGCCATCGCAACCTTGGCGGACCCGGTAATTCCCCGTCCGAGGAACCCGGACCCGGTCCATCCCCATTCCCATTCGAGCCCCCATAGGGCTCAATGGGAATGGGGATGGAGCTAACAGCGGGCCCGTTAATGACGGGCCCATTGTTAGCTCCCTGGTCCCCTCGCGGGACGCGGTAAGGACGCCTGGTTTTTCCAGGCGCCTATTGCGGGTCCCGCAAGGAGACCTCGTAATGGGGCAGAACGGGTTTACCGGCACCGGCACCTTTAGCAGTGCCGGTAAACCCATTCCGCCAACCTTATGGTGAGGGCCAATAGATTTATTCACTTGTTTTTTTTAAAGTGTTTTGGAAATTATGGGACAAGCTTCATTTAAGCTTGTGGGCTGTTGGCTACATGTGTGATTAAAACCACATGAGAACATGGCCAATAGGACTCGAATGGGAATGGGGATTTTCTTTTTCCGGCGCCTTGCCGTAGGGACCGCCTCGGCTGTAATAATCCGGCAAGTCCCCATTACGGCACGGCTACCGCCGGACTCATAATGAGGCCCAGTTTGGGAATGCGTCTTTCAACTGTAAATGTGTTGTTAGTCATTTCTGTTAGAAATTGACGTCCCTGGTTTCAAATAAACACAAATAGAACAATAAATACAAATACGACTACAAAACAAAGGCATTTGATTATGATCTAAATTGTAATGTATTATGATGTGATCTATCGACCCTTAAATGAAATCCAAACAAATTATGACCACCAAAGCATTAGCATTTCAATCCTGTGGTGGCAGGCACACAACTAATGGAAAGTGCCTGACGGGGGTTTCCTTTTTGCATTGTTAAATGCTTGCTCTATTACAGTGTGCAGTCCTGCAGCCTGATATTGCACGTGCATGCATGTACCGATTTACTCATGCATTTAGCAAGGCACCTACACACACATTAATTCAAAGGGATACTCTTGCACGGACACACACGCAGTTTAAGTCACACACTCATTCTTTCAGGTAGATATTCAGGCATGGTTTATTTTTGCACCCATTGACCCATTCATACATGCCTTCTGAGACATGCTCATCCGTGTAGTCTCCCACCCACATTTATATATGCATGCATGCCCTCCTTCATGCATCCTTTAGTGGCATGCATACAGACTGTACACCATTTGGCCAGGCTTTCATTCACTGACCACTCCAGATTCACAGGTCTTCTCACAGATTAACACCACGTACATGTTTCCTTAAAGTCTGGATATGTGCATGTATTTAGAAGTTCAGAACCTTGTAAATTCACAAAGTAGGCAACTCAATCATGCATTCGGAAACAAATTCTCCTTCAATACTTCACACCAAGATAATTGACCTAGTCACATATCTTTTCATTAATTGACTGAAGCATCTACTTCCTCAGCATGTTAAGCATCTATTCCCTATTCAAAAATTCACTCAATTATTAACTCTGTTACATCATATACTCATTCATTTTATTTAAGCACTGATACATTAACTCATGAATGAATTTGTGGAGTTATCACACATGCATCTGTTTCTTCAAGGAATTCACTCCTATACTGTTGTATACACACATTCATGACTTTATGAATGAATGCATTCATTTGCTCGCCTATGGTTGTAGTCATAGCTGCTGGTCCGTTTATACAATGAATAAAGGATGTTAGCACTTATGAATCAGTTCACTTGTTCAGGCACTTGCTTATGGATGGACTTACAGAACCGTGCATTCTCAGATGCACTCAACAGGCCACTTATTGAAAGATGCCCATCCCCTCAATCATTCATTGGTCCACTCATGTCTCCAGGTTGCATGTATGCACGCCTTAATATGTTAATTCATTTACATATTCATCCTTTTAATCATGTCCCGATGCACCTGTTCATTGTTTATTCTGTTCACCAACTCATGCATGCTCTCCTACCATTACTGGTTTATTGATACATCAATTCCTTTAAGTATCTATTTACTCATGTGTTCTGCTATTGTTGCTCAGACTTCTCCGTTCATACACCTATGAATTCCTTCCTGATCCACTCTCTGGCATGCACATGAATTCACTCATGCATTGCTCTGATACATGCATCTCCTGCATTGATGAACTCATGGCTTTACATTTATACACTCATCCATTGGGACACTAAAACATTCACTCATGTAGAGATTGAAGCACTTTATCTTTACCAATGCATTCATTCATCCAGCAATGCATTCATTAATGTATCCATCCCTTGATGGACCGATTAACTAACAGATTTATAGATGCACTCATCTACAAAAACACTCTTTGGTCATTGGGTTACAGATACACACATTCATGGACCACTGTTGAATTCACCATCGATTGACTCATTGCTGAATGAGTTGGAGCTCACGTTCCTCCACCGCAGACTTACAGGGATTCATCACTACCCCAGATATGAAGTATGCCTGTAAATTCCTGCCATTCGGTTCTTCAGGTTGTGGTGAGGTGAGCGGTGACTCTGAAGAAAGGGTGGACTGTTCTGCAGGTGATGAAGGGCCCTGAGCCATGATACACAAGCCGACCACGTCACACGAGTTCTGAGCAGCTGGCTGACTACCACCTCAAAACACACTCAATAGGGGATTTTACCACGTGCTCAAAAAGGGCTTCATGCTCTCACACATACTTAGAACCAGCAAAGATGACAACCATGTTGCGCACAGTGTCAGAAGCCTGCATAAGTGGAAAGTGAAGTCATGGGCCAGACTGACTGCTTTGTCCCTTTGCCAAAAGCAATGTTTGTTTTGTACAGAACACTACTATTGGAGTTCTGCCTCTTTCTTAATGTTCACAGTTTCCCCAAATAATGGCATTCAGGCACTGAGAATTGGCGTAAATTGCTGAGGATCCCACACTTTGACCAATCGTCAAAATAAGGATTAGGACTTGTGTTTTACAGGGTGGTCGGCCAAAAAACCGAAAACAAAATATCGAATTACCAAAATCTCGAATCCAAAATCTCGAAAAAAAAAAAATCTCGAATTATTTATTTATTTATTTATATGTATCTGTGGGTTCAGGTAAGTATAAAAAAAGGGTAAAATAAAAAAAAAAAAAAAAAGGGGGGTTGGGGGGGAACCCCCCCATTTCGAAATAAAAACGTATTAAAAAAAAAATTCGAGCTTTTTTTTTTCGAGATTTTGAATTCAAGCTTTTTTTTTCGAGATTTTGTAATTCGGTTTTTTTAACTATAAACCGTTTTACAGTTATAGATCCATCAAAACGTTAGCCTTCATGACTGGGCCTCAGCTGTTTCCCAAGATGGAGGTGTAGCAGTGTTGGGTGGAGTTGGAGGTAATGTTACTCTGGTTATTGATACCCACACATATGTGCTCGATGTCATGTTAAATTCATTATTCCGCAATTCTTCAGTGTATAAAGTTAAATCATAAAAAAGTCCCTCGATGATCCTACATGCCTATGCTCTCTGACTTGCAGTGGCTGTCCTTGCAGTCTCTTAGCCTCTGCAGACAGTGGGCTATATTGGTGCAGGGGTATTTGTGGAGTCGCTAATATTCCTCCACCATTGGCCTTTTTATTTTGTCAGCTGATTGCTGATATCATGCTCTTCTTATTAGCCTTCTCGTCTCGTATTAATCTCTCTTAACATTGGGACAACTGGTTTGGGAAGGAGAGAGGCAATCCTCATCCTGGCATGAGTGTACCAACCATGCTAGATAATTATTGCTATTACTTCTCACAAACTGCATGCACCTGCTGTCATACAAGGCCTCTTCAAGTAATATGGAGGGTCCCCATATCTCACTCACATCGTCCCAGGCTAATGTGGAGCAAATGGCGATCTGTTCACTTACTTCACACAGTAAAGGAATGGTCAAGACTATTGTTGCTCTTTCCCCAGAGATATATGACATTTCCATATAATAATCGTTCTGGTCTTGATGATGCCACATCAGATGGTACAGACATCAAAAGCATTGCACTGGTCTCCATATCAGGCTGTGGAAAATACAGTAGGCTTCATGCATCAGCTGCCAATGTTACAAGTATTTAATAAACTGGCAGATACTAACATCTCATGACCTAATAGTCAAGTGGTGAAGGGGCCCTTCAGCTCGATTTTTTTTTTAACGTATCCAGTTATCTTCTTTTTTTTATCATGATTTATTTATTCCGCAGATTCTTACAAAGAGCAAGTCATACGGAGTGTTCATAAACAACAAACTATCAGCATTAAATCAGCATTCATTTACAACATCTTTGAAATCTCATAAAGTGTCTCTGCTGGTTCTGCGGTTTTTTAACTTTTCAACATCCCCAACCCAACTCCCTCACCCTCCCCCTTCCTTCATCGTTTAGACAGTTCCAGGGTTGTTTATTGTTAAACTTTGTCGGGTTTCTTTGTCCTACTAGGTCACACTTATGGACTATTTTAGTGAGTATGAGTATTTCTGAGTATCCTGGGTCTGAAAAAGTGTGGTTTTCTGTCTCTTACCCTTTTGCGAAAGGGCTCCCAAATTGCCTGGAACTTGAGGTATCTGTCAGCCTGGAGTGCACAGATATTTTCCTTTGCCAAAATTCCCCATATCTCGATCAACCACCATGCAATTATTGGACCTTGTACCGACTTCCATCCTTGGGCCAGAGTCAATCTTGCAGCCGAGAGAAGGTGTGTGATTAATGTAGCGTTGTGCCCTTTTTTCGGATATATACTTTCAGCTACCACCCCCAGCAAAACCACCTTCGGGTCATATGGCATTGTGACTCCTGTTATTGCCTTTATGTGTCCCAGGACTTCTTTCCAAAATATCTTTGCCTTTGGGCAAGTCCACCACATGTGGTAGAGGTCTCCTATTTCCCCACATTCCCTCCAGCAGAGTGGGGAGTATTTAGGGTTTATTTTGTGTAGTCTAGAGGGGGACATATAACATGGATAGCACACCTTATAGGCCGATTCTTTTATTGTAGTGCATCTAGAAGTTTTATGGGCTCTTGTCCATATCTCCCCCCATTGCTCCACCGTGATATTCTCCCCCAGGTCCTTTTCCCAGCTCATTTTATAATTTAAGGCGTCTTCTGGGAGGGCTGTGTCCAGACGTTTGTATAGTCTAGAGATACCTCTCCTAGTCAATCCCTCCTGTATGGTTTGTTCAAGACCTGTCAGGGGTCTGTTAGCAGCTTTTTTCACAGATGGGTGTGTTATCCAATGTCTTAATTGGGTATATCTATATCTTTCCTTTTCCGCAAAATGAAATTTTTGCTTGCATTTCTCAAAGGAGAGAGGTTCACCCTCTCGGAACATGTCAGCCAGAGTCAGGGTTTCTGCAGCTACCCATCCCTCCCAAAAATGTGTCTGGAGCTCAGGGGTAAATTCGGGATTGTATGCTATTGGGGAGTGTAGACCCGGTTTGATGTTCCATTTCCTTAACTCTCCATCCCAAATATTAAGCGCCACTCTAGAGGCTTCTAACAATTTTCCCCTCAATTGACGTTTATCTGGTGGAAGGGTGTGTAATATTTTTAATGGGAACTTCATCGCTTCTTGCTCAACCCAACCGAGGGTGGATCTTTGAGTCCCACAGTGCAGTAGGGGGATTATGTGTGCTGCTCGAATGTATCTCTGTAGATCTGGCAAACCTAGGCCCCCAAGAAGCAGGTGTTGCGTCATGACTTTTTCCTGAATTCTCGGCTTTTTGTTTTTCCACACAAAGGCTGAAACAGCCATTTGCAGAGTTTTAGAGATTAGGGGCGGGATTCTAACTGGCAGAGAACTAACGAGGTACAAGTGAGGGAGAAGGATAATTTTCACCGCCACTATTCGGGCGAACCAGGACAACTCCTGATTATCCCATCTGTTTAGATCTTCCTGCAGTTGTTTCCACAGAGGTTTAATGTTGGCCTCATATAGATTAGAGAGTTTCGCAGTTACTCGGACCCCCAGGTATTCTAGGGAGTCTTTTACCCAGGACAGGGGATTTGAGCACTCTAGTTCCGCAATTTCTGTTTGGCCTTCTGTTATATTTAGGGCCTTTGATTTCCCATAGTTTATATGGAACCCAGATACCTCAGAAAAGTCTTTACATTTTTGCATCAGCCTTGGCAGTGTGTCCCGGGTAATTGACATGAAAAACATAAGGTTATCTGCATACAATGCAATTTTATGTTTAATTTCTCCACATTTCACCCCCTCAATATTCCCATCCTGCCTGATTTGTGCTGCAAATGACTCTATTGCCATGGCGAAAATTAACGGAGATAGGGGCAGCCCTGTCTAGTGCCCCTCTCTATCTTAATCTGCTTCGAGGTAAGTCCATTGACCAAGAGATTCATCAATGGAACTTGGTAGTTTGCTAACACCATATTGATAAATGATGGCCCACATCCAAACCTCTCTAGTACAAGCCTAGATATTCCCAATCCAGACTGTCAAATGCCCTCATGGCGTCTAACGCTACCAAAGAGAAGCGTTGACCTGTACGAGTACCCAGGTCAATGATATTTAACGCCCGCCTCACATTATCCTGAGTATTTCTACCAGTAATAAAACCAGTTTGGTCGGAGCATATAATTCTGGGGAGGACATTCGCAAGTCTAGTTGCCACAATCTTAGCATACATTTTAGCACCTGAATTCAGCAAAGCTATGGGTCGGTAATTAGCACATTCTGCGGGGTCTCTTCCCTGCTTTGGTATTAATAGGGTTAAGGATCTGCCCATGTCCGGGGTGACTGTGCCTTCTTCTCTAATGACATTGAATAGTTTTACTAGTGGTGCCAGTAATTGTGTGCGAAAAGTTTTATAAAATCCCCCCCCACCACCCAAGGCCATTCGGTCCCAGGGTTTTATTTGTTGGTAGATTGGTTATTGCCTCGTTAACCTCTTGTGCTGTTATTTCAGCTCCCAGCACCTCATTCTCCTCTTCTGTTATCTGAGGCAAGATTGTCTGTGACAGGTAAGCTCCCTGAACTTGTGGATCCAAATCCTCTCGCATTGCTAGATTTGACTGATACTTTGTCATTATTTCCATCTTTTCCCTTTTCACTAAAGCGTAGCTCCCCCTGTGAATCCCTCAGTTGTGTCATATAATTGCGGGATTTCTGTTTTTGTAATTTGACCACTAGGAATTTATTTGCTTTCCCCCCATGGACATAGTAAGATTGCTTGGTACGTAGAAGGAATGTGACTGAGCTTGGGCTGGGTTTCAGCCTCCCTTAATTCTTTTTCCAGTTTTTGGGTGACTAATTCCCGCTCCCTCTTATACTGGGCTGCCTGCGAGATGAACTCCCCCGTATGACTGCTTTTCCTGCATCCCAAACCGTCTTAAAATCCATCCCTTCCCTATCATTTTCCTTAAAGTAATCAAGAATCGATTCTTCTATTTTCGCTCTAAGGGCTATATCTTTCAGAGTAAGCTCATTAAGTGTCCATCGCTTTGCTTTATTCCTTTTCGGTTATCCAAGGTCCATGTATATTACCACTGGCACATGGTCAATCAGATATTGGACCCCCTATGTTGACCTTCCTTATTTGTGGGATCAGCGTGGCAGATATCAGTTTGCCTAATGCTTGTCTATTCCTCCCATCTGCTGCTGATGGCGGGAATATTTTATCTAATGCAGGGTCCATGACACAATTAAAGTCTCCCCCTATTATTTTCTGTCCTTTGCACCAGCCGCCAAACTTATCCAAAATGCCCCGAATATAGTTGTCCTGGTTGTCATTTGTCACATACAGAGCAATGATAGGATATCTATGCCCTCTAATCCAGCCCTTGAGCTCCAAAAACCTCCCCTCAGGATCAGCAAGGAGTTGTTCTTTCCAAAATCCCGGGGCTCTGTTCAGTAGGATTGCTACTCCCTTCAATTTCTTTCCTGCTGAGGCAAAATATTGTTGTGGAAATAGTTTGTGAGCTAGACACTTTTCGTCTTCCGGGAGGAGATGTGTCTCCTGCAGGATCCCCAATGATATTTTGAGATCCGCTAGCCTCCCCAAAATTGCTCTGCGTTTCGCTGGGGAGTTTAATCCCTGCACATTCAGGGATATTACAACCTCCTCATCCATTGATCATGACCTGTGTGATTTGCTGACCCCAGCTATTAGCCCGAGACAATTGTATGTATTTTTCATTGAATTATTGCTTCTTTTAGCTCTACCTCGGACCCGGAACCGTAATATTCTTTTCCTCCTAATATCTTGAACCCTTTTCCGCCTCCCCCCTCGTGCCCTTCGTCCCCCTGCCCTCCCCCCTCTCCCTTCCCTCCTCTCCCTTGCATGGATTCACGATCAGGGCTTTGGACCAATTCTTCTTCGAACTTTCTCCTTCACCTAGGCTTAGTCATGCCCAGTAAACTGATCCAAGACGGTTTTCCTCCGCTCTCCGTCCTCATCTGCAGATTTGTTATGCAGCTTAAATTCCATTTAACGACCATCGGTCAGGGGAGTAGAATTCCTAATGTCCTTCTCATCAGCGTGCTTATCTAATTCAGCCCGTTTTATGTGGGGGCCCATCAGGGCTATCTGTCGATCTATTTTCCCTGGTCTCTCCATCCTCCATTCCCATTGCTTGTTTTTTCGAAGGGATTGCCGCTTGGACAATTCCATTTGCCTTATGTCGTCTTCAATATGTAGAATTGACATCCCCTCCTCGCATTTGCTGATCCGGTGTGTCTTTCCATCCCACGTAAATATTAGGCCGAAAGGGTAGGCCCATTGATATCTTACGTGTTTGGCCATCAGTACTTTTGTCACTGGTCTCATTAGTTTCCTCTTATGAAGGGTCGACAGGGCTAAGTCCTGATATAGTTGAACTCGATTTCCATTGACTGTTAGCTCTGCATGTGACCTGGCCCCTTTCAGGAGCTCTTCTTTCTGGGTGAAGGAGGTGCAGGCGACCAGTACATCCCTAGGTCTAGTCCCTGGTTTGTTTCTTTTTGGACCTATTCGATGAATTCTATCAAAGTGTATCTCCTCCGGCGGGGTATCTCTGATGAGGCTACTGAAGCATTGCTGCAGGGTGGGACGAAGGTCCACATCTAGTACTGACTCTGCTAGGCCTTTGATCCTTATGTTTGATCTTCTGGATCTATTTTCTAAGTCTTCAGCCTGCATTTCCAAATTAGTCGTTGCTCTGGCCAACTGTTCTATCAGTATGCAATTCTGTTTAGTGTCATCTGCAACACAGGAGAGACCCCCCTCTACCACCTCCACTCTTTCTCCAATTTCATTAAGGTATTTTCTGATGTCTTCCAAGGCACCTTTCAGTTCTTCCTTCATTTGGCTTATTTGGAGTTGGAATGTGCTCATCATTCTTGTTTCCATACCCTTCAGGCATGATAGCAGTTCTTCCTTGTCTGTGGCCATATCACTTGACCCCTCAGCGTTTTCCGGCTCCAAGTTGTCTTGGCGGGTTTCCAGCGGGGGACTTCTCCCTGGCTGTTTATATTTCCAGCACTTCTCTATTTGGAATTCTGGACGTGCATGTACTCCTTTAGATTTTCTCAAAGCCCCTCTAGATTTTACACCTGGCATCAGTATCTTCAGGTTTGAGTAGGTATTGCAATTGTGGCGTGCGCTGCCTTTATGATTATGTGCTCATTGGCTGCTTTTAGATTCGATGTGCTTGTCATCCAGTCTGGAATTGACTGTGTTTGGATTAGTCGCCTAGATCCTCAGGTTCCCTGCAGAAGCAAGGATCAGTTCTCTTTCCGGCATCTGGGTGAATGTCCCTCAATCTGCTTCTATGATGGATCAAGGAAGCCCACCTCCACAAATGCGTTGTTGCATGAATTGGTGATTTAATTTATCCCCAAAATGGAGGTCGGACTGATTAAAGCTGCTCCAAGTCTCCGGAGAGGGCCACTGTTTCTCCTCGCACAACAAGCTTGCGTATCCTTAAGGAGCTTCCAGGTGTCATGAGCTTTGTCAATCCAGATTCCTTGTATTTTAATCTATTTAAGAATGATGGCAGCTCTTATCTCCTCAGAGTACAGAGTTTCCTGCCATTTAGACTGTGGAGTTAGCATTGCGCCCTTTGTTATATCATCTCCATGAGCGGTGGGGGGACCCCCCATAGGAACCAGGGGCTCCTTTTCATAGTCTCACGGGGGGAGAGATGGGAAATCCAGTGGCTCTGCTCTTTTCCCAGTGCCAGAGAGTCATATTGAGCCTTTCCCCAATTTCCATTTCAGCCAGCTGCCTCTCACTGGGTGGGGATACCTTTTTTAGCTCCCCCCCACCTGATGCCCCCTCGACTGCGTCGCTTCCCCCGTCTCCAAGGGCCCTCGTACCTGTTTGCAGCTGCTCCTTGTATTCAGGAGCGCACGGGTATAGACCGCTTTCGGGTCGCAGCACCTCCCCCTCCGAAGCTCTGTCGATGGCGTGCCTGCTGAGACACAGGAGCTCCCACACCTCCTCCAGCGATGGTTCACTCTCCTCGAGGCCCGGCAGACAGGGAGGAAGTCCTCTGCATTTGCGGTCCGAACTGTTTACCGTGTTGTCTCTGCGCAGCGACTCGCACAGAAGACCGCAGGTCCCTCTGTTTGATTTCTATCACGAGTCCTCCACCCAGGCAGTTTTCGTTTCACATCGATCACTTCCCCTTTTGATATTCGGACTCCGACAACAGTTTTCGGAGTCAGAGTTCTCCGCTGCTGCTTATTTCCAGCTTTTTAAAGCTCCAGTACGGACGGAGACCAGAGGAGTGTGTCTCCTCTACACGGCGCCATCTTGGATCCCCTCCAGTTATCTTCTTTTACCTTTTTTTCAGTCCATAGTACTCTTCCAATGTATATGGAGTTGTGATTTATTTATTGTATGATTGGAAAGAAAGAACAGTGTTCTTTAAGGTCTCTACTTTCGGTTTTGACTACTAGGTGGAGCTGAACGTGCTGCCTTTATGATCAAACTATTCTTTTGGGAAGTGAGGATCAGAGAGAGATGAGCTGAGGGACGGGATTCGGAGCCTGTGGGTTTAATTTGATTATTTACCCACTTATTGACTCCCCCATGGCGTTGCGCTCGCTATGGCCATTCCCAACCCAACTACCCCTCTTTGCCCAAAACACATTCACCTTAGATCTCTTTGGGTCTAGTTCTGTGATTTCTAAGCAGCCTTCCGTTAGGCAGTGGCTTAATTGTAGCTACAAACCTGCTAAGCCAGATCCTGAGGTGTATAAAACTGTCTTAACCAAGCAAGCCTACAACAAATTGATTCATAACCTATATGTGTGTTGTTGCATCTGTTCCTTGCACTTTACTCCTGTTAGAAACAATCATTGACAATGGTTTTGGCTTTTATATAGGTATTAGATAGACATTTGCCAGTCAATACCATAATATGCCCAGGTAGTAGCACTATTTGCCAATTGTCTGCATCCTATCGCCAGGTTGGACCATTATGGCAGTGTCTGGATAACGTGGATCCCATGACTACACACAAAGTCAACATTGTTGGCTTTGCCAATGCTAGTTCAAGTGTGTTTTGTATGCATTGCCTTATTGTGTATTTTGCTAATCGCTGTTTGTGGTCAAATAAATCTATTTTGATTTTAATATTTTCTCTTCTAAAATTATTCCTTGTGAGTGGTTCTATATCCCAACAGCTCATCATATAGGCATGTGGTGAGTCATGCCATGCTTTTCTTGAAAGGGAGGTGCCCCCGAAGGATTCCTCAATGGAACAAAAGATTGCTGCATATCAATAATTCAATCCCTACAGAAAAGAAACTCGATTTTGGAGGCTGTCAACAGCAGTATTAAAAACTAATAAATGAATGCCGCCTGGTGTTCAAGCCCCAAGAGGCAATTTGTTTTTGTTGTACTTAAATGGCTAATATCAGGATATAAACGTTCATTCATCTTTGGTTCATCCTTATGTATTAACAAGATTATTATTATTATTATTATTATTATTATTATTATTATTATTATTATTATTATTATTATTACTATTTATATTGTTATTATTATCATTATTATTCTTAGGAAGCAATGCCACACTTTACAATCATAGGCAAAAGAACACAGTGAAAGAAGCAGAGAAACATGCAGGGAGCTAACAACAGGGCAAGGGGGAGGTTGGGCAAATTGGCAGCAACGGATCTACAAGCAACAGTAAAGAGCAGATCACCCAGTCTCAGTAGGTGGGGAGTTGTGGGTGTGTGGATGTAGGTGTTAGAGAGGAGCCATTCCTTGAAAAGTATGATCTTTAGCTCCTTCTTGAACTACAAAAGCAGGGTGGAATCTGCTGTTGGAGTATTATGGTGTAGACAGAGAAGCCCTGTCTTCTGGTTCTTTCTTTCCTACACTGGCAGAGTTCAAGTCTGTACATGCCCTTACTTCTGGTAGATTATGGTTCTCCAGAGATGCTGAGTTCAATAGGATTTGAAGACGATACAAGCTTGCAGCAGGAGCCATGCAGTTTGATGAGGGTTGTGGTGATGTGGTCGAAATTCAAAGTGTCCTTATTAATCGTGCTGCAGCATGCAGGGCACATCTCAGTGGTGAAGTGTAGTCACTGGAAGGTCTTTCAAAAGGACACTGCCACCATCCAGGATTCTTCATGTCAATCCTGCTAACCAATATGGCGTGTACGCGTACTGTATATAGGGCATATTAGCGCACAGGGAGGTGACTCCAGCCAATCAGGAGGCAAGGAACACAGGCTATATCAGTTAGTATAAACCAACGTTCCAATCCTGTCTTCTGTACCATTGACCCAACATGCTTTGCTTTTTGTTGTCCATTTCCCAAGGGCCGTTATTCCCCCCTACAGTAACAGCATGCCCTTCCTTTCCCATTCATCTCAGACCCTCAAGTCCCCATCCCTTTCCTTGACCCACTCTCACCTGCCTTCCGGCATCTCCTCTCTCCATGTCCCGGCCGCACATAAAGGCCTCAGACAAAAAGTACTATTACTAATACTGTAAATAATCCAGACATTATCTTTGGAAGTTCTTTAAAAGGGAAATTGGGCCTGCATGATACTTGCAGTCCAATTTTAATTTAAAAAACACAGCACCTTGAATGAAAACCCCAGGGAGCACATAGTGTTAATGGATCGAGGCAGGCTTAGCCGGTAGTAGCCCTGAGCCATTGTCAAGGTCTTTTGCTTCGTTCAGGCTTACCTTGACTCAGGCTGCAGGGCCGTTACCGACCAAGCCTGACCAGTCAAGGGTCATTAATGCTACCATATTGATGTAGAGAGAAGTTAACTTTGGCCGACTTGCATAATGTATGCAAAAGGTAGAGCCTTATTTTGTACTGTTAAGCACAGTCCTTTCACTTATGAATGTTGGCGCTAATGGGTTTTGTAGCCAGTATGCTTCAAGAATCATAGAAATGTTCTTGTCATTCTGTAATCATAGACATAACTTGTCTTTCTAAGTGCCAAGGACGAAATTGCTTGTCCTAGAAGCATGGGGAATACCATTAGGAACATTTTTCCTGGCACCTATGTGGTTAGAGTCATGTCATACTAACTCTCAATGTGCTAGATTCACCCACATTCCATACCCAGATCAGAAATACCCAAGTAGGAACAGGATGTAGAGAAGACCTTCTTGAAGATTGATGGCTTTGGAGGGGACGGATTCATGATCTGTAGACACTGATTAAGGAAATGCCATTGCTGAGCTTTTCATAGTGGCCAAGGGGCTCATATAGCTCAAGGCAACTAGCCTCCACATTTTTCAACATCGTTGTGCATTTGCACAGCTGTACAACTGGTGCTGAGGTATCATTTTTCGGTTGTGTTTAAATGATAGAGATTTGTTAGGCGGCAAGGCGTCTAGATAAAAACATAAAGGCAGTCTTCCCGCCCATATGTACCATTGAAAACAAATAATGTCCTTTCACTGATGCTATCACATTGTAAATCAATGATGTAAACGATGCAACCCATTGTGTATCTCAGAGATAACGTTGTAGTGTTTCTTGTACCTCTGTGGACTCACCATAAGTATGGTCAGTCTTTCAGATGCCAAGTCTCATTCTTGCCTCCAACAGGGCCCTAATGTAGAACCTCTACAAAACTATAGATCGAAGGTCACTCTCCAAGAGATGCATTTTTGGTCCTGACAGGTGTTCTGTATTCGGACGGTGTAGCGTTTCTTGCAACTCCAGGGATTCAGCATAATTACAACTGTCTTCCAGATGCTGACTCTCATTCTTGTCTCCAACAGTGCCCTTAAGTAGAACCTCTAAAAAATTGCATATGAAAGGTCTCTCTCCAAGGGCAGCATTTCAGTCCTGACAGGTATTCCGTAAGTTTGGATTTGTGATGTCATCTTTGAAGTCCTGGGTGTGCACGGTGGTGGCGCGAGTTATGGTTGCTTAGTTTACCATGACTGCCGAATTTCAGGGGGTTTTCGATTTTACTTGTAACCATAACGTCCTTTTAACAATGTCTTTTTAATGAATTTCATAGGTGTTTAGTAGCACAACTTAACCATAACGTCCCTTTAACAAACGTTTTTTCATTGAATTTCATAGGTTTTTATTAGTTCAACTTAACCAGAATGTCCCTTTAACAAAGTTTTTTCATTGAATTTCATAGGTTTTTATTAGTGCAACTTAACCATAACATCCCTTTAACAAAGATTTTTCAGTGAATTTAATGGGTTTTTACCAGTGCGTGCTATTTTCCTACAATTTACTAATATCGTACTTACCAATATAGCAATATTTGCGTCCAATTTACAAAGTGTCACCTTAAAACTCTGCCATTTCCCACCTTTAGAATCATTTTTAACACTTCTATACACGTTTTGCAACTATTTCAACTAGTTTTGCATCCGTAGACGTCTACGAACATCTGACTTCATTCCGGACCTTCCGGACAGTGCCAGATGACCATACATTGGCGTGCGGCATGAAGACGTGTCCGAGAACCCGTCTGCACTCCACGATAAAATCTGTGCTTCGCAGACATTTCGGAACTGCATTTTCTACTGATCTAGGAACTTTCAACCTCAAAATTTCCCTTGCACAGCTCTAACACCTATTCCGTCTCATTATCCATTAACAATGTAGTACAAAGTAGATACTTTTAGCAGAACTGCTATTTATCTTAAAATGGCATCAGCTAATGACATCCCTTCTCCCCAAGAGCCACCACCACTACTGTAATCAAGGAGCATGAGAAACACTGCCCCCACCTTAGAAATAACACAGGCGCAACATTTTCCCCTGTCCACCTCCCCCTCCATATTAGTGTTTGGTGCCTCTTCCCTCATTTCCTCCCCACATTTCGTTCTTAGCCCTCATGCCAAAAAAAAAAATACATCCAAAAACAACAAAAGAATTTGTCCTTTAGGAACCACCTTTCACAGTTAAAAAAAAAAAGAAAAACATATAGACTCCATCTACTTTATATTTCTCAGTAAAGTACACAGACTCAACAAGATTTTCCAACATTTCCATTTGCATTGTGTGTTATGCTAATGGAAATATTGTGGCGTTCATCCTCAATTCCAGGGACTGGAACGGTGGATACCGGCCCGGCAGCCCAAGTTATCAGCCCAAGCGAAGTGAGGGTGAATAATGAGGTCTCTGGACCATTATCCCCCCCATTCCAGCCCCTATAATGGGGGAGGAAGGCCATTAGCACCGTAGGTTCCCAAAGCGGGAACCCGGTGCTGAAAAAAAGGTGTGTTCTTCCTACACCGGGATACCTGTGGCGTTCCCAATTCTTTTCCAAGATGGCCACCATGGAACGGGAAGGCAGGGTTCCATAAAGGACCCCTCTTCCCTTTCAATGGAAGTCTGTTTCCAAGATGGCCACCATGGAAAGGGAAGGCGGGGTTCCATGCAGTGCCCCTCTTCGCTTTCCATGGAAGCCTGTAGAAGGCGAAAAGAGAACTCTATGACCTTATTCCCACAAGCACATTTTTCTTCCCTTTCAAATATATCCCAATTTCAAATAACCTCACCACAAAGCCAGTCCCAGGTGGACATGGCCACTTTAACCCCATGTTTTGTCCCCCGTGGTCATGGCCAGTAGCCAGATTGTCCGGATCATGATCTTATTCCATGACCCGGACAATCTCGCCACTGCCCATGGCCACAGACTACACCTCAGTCACCAAAGATATATCAATATTTTTTGTACCTACATTATGACACTTGTCAAAAAATAAAACCCAGGCACATTTGCAAAACCATGCTTTCAGGTCCTTGCCAATGATCCTTAGAAAAGTTTGCTGGAAATCTACCCATGCTTTATTTTTTCAAAAGTGTTAAATGTATGCACAAACAATCGTCATATAATCTTTCCCCCACTTGACAAAATCCATTCAGACTTTACGAAAAAATGTATATCTAGATCTATAATCTTTTTGCAAACCTCTGTGTAGATTTGTCAAATGACACCACATTTATAAGCCTTTACAATATTTTGGGAACCCCCCTCTAATTCTGCTTCCTCTTGACAAAATCCTACCGAACTTCGCAAAAACATGTATATCTAGATCTATTATCAGTTTGCCAAATTAAGTGTAGATTTGACAAATGGCACCTCATTTACAAGCCTTTACATTATTTTTGGACCCCCCTCTAATTTCGCCCCGTCTTGACAAAATCCCACCAAACTTTACAAAACATTGATATCTATATGTATTATCAGTTTGCCAAATTAAGTGTAGATTCATCAAATGGCACCTCATTTATAAGCCTTTACATAATTTTGGGACCCCCCATCTAGTTTTGCCCCCTCTTGACAGAATCCCACCAAACTTTGCAAACTCATTCAGGATCAGGTCAGGAATATAATTGTGTAATTTGATGCATTTTCATTAAGTAGCACCAAAGTTGTTGGCCATCCAAAAACTGCCCTTAAACATCTGAAGTGTCCCTGAACTTCACAGGACTGCTCGCGAACATCCGAACTGTTAGAGGACTTTCGCAATGAAAAACACCAATTTTGTTGCTTCTTGCAGCCATATCCCATCTTATCCTCATCAGCTCTCACCTCCCCAGAGATTTTTTGATAAGTTTGACAAGTGCAATGTTGTGTTTTTTAATATGTTTTTATGCAATGTCAGCGGACACCGGCTGCTATCCGCAAATCCAAGATGGCGCACCTCACGCTTCATCCCAGCCAATCAGCAAACACGATGCGTGTCCGCGGACATAATGCAAGCCGATTAACCAATCGGTGTCCTGTCCACGGATTGAACAGGGAAGTGTGTCTGCGCAGCGGACATAGATATCACTATTTTTTTTCACTTACATTTTGGTCGTTTTAAAAAAAAATACTGGACAGATTTACACCAAATTTTAAAAAAGCATGCTTTCGGGACCACGCCGCCGCTGAAAATCTGTCCAGATGTTTGGGCTGTAGCAGTGAGCAAAGTTTTTTCCCATTATGTCTATGGAAAAAAAGAAAATTTGGGACCCCCCTATAACTTTGTCCTCTCTGGATGAAATCTCACCAAACTTTGCAAATAAATTCAGAGCGGGCCATATACTTTTTTTGCAAAGGTTGGTTTGGATTCGTCCACGAGGAGCAAAGTTATAAGCCACCCAAAAAGTGTTCTTCCTATGGGTTTAGCAACTTAACCATAACTACATGGCCGCTACTGCAGGCCATGTAATATATATTACATGCCCTGCAGTAGCGGCCATGTAGTTATGGTTAAGTTGCTAAACCCATAGGAAGAACACTTTTTGGACGGCTTATAATATTCAGTGAAAAAAACTTTGTTAAAGGGACATTATGGTTAGGTTGCGCTACTAAAAACCTGTGAAATTCAGTAAAAAAACATTGTTAAAGGGACGTTATGGTTCCAAGTAAAACCGAAAAACCTTTGAAATTCGCCAGTTATGGTAAGCTAAGCAACCATAACTCGTGCCACCAGCGTGCACTGCTAAGACTAACACCCAGGACATCAAAGATGACATCAAAAATGTCATTGATGACATCACTGGTGACATTACATGTCTGGCTCCCTCTTTTTCCTTTACTGACATATCTAGGCCAGTAACAGTCAGGAACTAAAATTTCATATACTCATAATTCATATTCAAGTACTACAGTTGTAGAGTTATACTTCAAATATGTGCTTAAAGTAATTCACTTGGGGTTCACTCACAGCATATGAAACATATACATAGGGGAAAACACAGATTTGGAAAACAGCAATGCTTTGTGTGTAATGATAATAAGTAAGGTTATCAACACTTTCTTATAGTTCTGCCTTTTTTAATGACTTTACTTTCCTGGATATGCTCATATTTGTATACATTGTATGCACACTACTCTCCTTAGGGTGCAGTCACATTATATGATAGTTATACATAGCAAAGTAGTAGCTTTGAAGCAGAGTGATAATTTATGTGTATAAAGTTAATCAGTTGGGGTATGAAGATTGGCTGGTAATACTGCTGTTTACTTCATTTTCCCTGTATGTGCTCATATTTATATGTGTTGTTGTTATTTGTGTTTTGTTTCGAATAATGCAATTATGTAGTAAGTGGGTTTTATTAGCTAGTTATTAAATGTTGCGCAGTAGACAAAACTGTAATAAAAAGCATTTATCATTTTACTTTTCAACATAGTAAGATTAATAATATTGTACATCCATCATGTATGTTGCACACAATGCCTATGTTTCTACATGAGTAGCTTAGTATACTGTAAAGAACCTGATAATAGAATGGTATTCATATTAATGCATTACTTAATGCACTACATACCTCATGATATTTATTCCAATAATCCTTCACACTATCAAAATTACTATAAGACTCCCTTGTACAGACTTTTCATGAAATGTAAATGCACATGTGATGTCACCAGTGATGTCATCAATGATATTTGTGATGTCATCTTTGATGTCCTGGGTGTTAGTCTTAGCAGTGCACGGTGGTGGCGTGAGTTATGGTTGCTTAGCTTACTATAACTGGTGAATTTCAAGGTTTTTTCGATTTTACTTGGAACCATAACGTCCCTTTAACAAAGTTTGTTTTACTGAATTTCATAGGCTTTTAGTGGCGCAACTTAACCATAATGTCCCTTTAACAAAGTTTTTTTCATTGAATATAGATATAGATAATATAATTTTGATACATGTTTACTAAGATCCCTTAACTTACATACATATAATATAAAAAATACTGAACACCCTGCCCACGCTACTGATTTGGATGTCCGCGGACCGCGCGCATGACCGCGAGCGGACGCGGTCACCATCAACACTATCCAAAAACTCTGGGGGTATCTTACATTATTGTATCATACAATAAAAACACTGAACATGTTCAAAAAGCACCACATAAATACAATAATTTAATAATAAATGAGAAGTGAAACTGTATATGTAAGACACCAACGATCCACTGAAATAGTGTTTGCAATATAATGGAATATACAAAAAAAAATAAGCCTCCAACAGAATTACCTCACAGAAACTGTGCAGCAAAAAGCAAGAGCATACCTAAACAGCAGTAACACCAAAAGTCTGTAATAAACTAGTAAGTACACTATATTTATTTCAAATATTTATATATTTTCTGTATTAGGTACACTAAAACTAATATATTTTCTTTTACACAGAAATTTCCAGTACTTTAGAATGGCTGGAAGAAAATTTCACACAAGATGAAATGAGTGAAGACAGTGATACTAATGTTAGACACAACATTTCTCTATATAAACCAATTAATAACCATTACTTTATGTGTAATTAACACCATTTTTTAACAGACCAGACAGACAATAAATACAATATACCAAGATAGACATTCTAAGATCCTCTAAAATGAATGGAACTAAAAATGGATGTTAATGAAAAACGTCAATCTTCTAAAACAGTTTATTAAGGACCACATTAAAGAAAACATTAAATATCACTGTCCCACATGTACCTGTTCCCCCTCTCCATGTCCCAGCCAACTATCCCCAAACCCTCCCCAGCAAGAAAAATGTTACAATGAGACTTCCATCCCTTCCTCCCCTCCGATACATCATGTCCAAATGCCTAATTCCCCTGTATTTGTTTCAGTTTCTGCTTCCCCCTCTCTTACATAATTTGTATAGTGTTAAACAATAATAACATTTTAAGTGTGTTGTTAGTATATGCCTGTGTCTTATTTTTTTTTTAAAAAGGCAGTCAGGGTGTCCGCGGACAGCGCGGGTGTCTGTTATGTCCACAATTAACCAAAATGGGGGTGTCCTAAGGACAATCCTAAGGACAATATACCTGTTTGTACTGTTCATAATTAAAATGGCGGTGTCCTTAGAATACACAAGGTGTCTGCTTGTTCACAATTAACCCAAATGGGGGTGTCCTAAGGACAATATACCTGTCTGTACTGTTCGTAAATTAAAATGGAGGAGTCCTTAGAACACACAAGATGTCCGCCTGTCTGCAATCACCCAAAATGGGGGTGTCCTAAAAACACCCCCCTGTTCGTAATGTTCTCAACCAGAATAAATATATCCATAGAACACATATCCCGTCCGCCTGTCTGCAAAGTTTTGATGCACATTTATTTTATTCGGGGACTTCAACACTGTTCGTAGAACACCCACACACATGCGCATCACACACTTGAGTCCTACGAACATTGCGCCTGTCTGCAACTGTCCGCCGAATGTATGTCACACTTTTAATTAGTTCGGGGATCCGAACACACTGTCCGTGGAACACCCGTGCGCATGCGTACAGCCGTCCCCGCGCATTTGGTGTCTTTCGGACAGCCGTACCATTCGCCAACATGTCCTGACATAATATTGTGACCGCACCCACGGTGAGCATGTGTCCTTATTTGCCGAACACTGTCCGGGCCCCTTGACATTTAAAAAGTGCTTTTTCTAACAATCCAAGGTATTTTACAGTAAATGTTTACCATTGCACATGCCCCAGAAAATATCCCTGCTGATCTACATACTTTTAGGAACTTTTTGAGCCCTTTCTTGCTGTTCGATCTGTCTGCGAACAGTGCGGGTGTCCGCAAAGCACACACCTGCACCCCTATAAAAGGCCACACCCCAGAGCTGATCCTCATTCTGCTTTTGGATTTCCAAGATTTACAACAGGACAATTGTGCAGGTTGCTGTTCTTGGTTCCTGGTTCCTGGTTATTAAGCTCCAGATGGCATCCCAAATTGCTTCTGCTGCTACTGCCTCAGCATCGGCACCCCCACCCCTCCACTAACACCAGGTCCCCAAGGGCCTGCAGACGGGAACAGGCATGAGGATGCAGAGGAGATGGATGAAGAGGATGAAGAGTATGAGGTAGTGGAAGTCCCTACTACTAGCACTCATCGTGAGTCTTGGGTGTGGCGGTTATTTACCACCGTTGATGGAAAGCCAAAAGCTCATGCGAACAACGTGATCTGCACTCACTGCCACATGGTGCTGAGTCATGGCAAGCCTGGTTCATATAGCTATGGTACTACATCAATGAAGCGACACCTAAAGTCGTTCGATGGTGTGGCTATTCATATGGTTCTACCTTGCAATAAACGTATTAGGTTGAGTTTCTCTTCAGCATCCTCCGTTCTGCTCCTTTCAACACAAGAGACACTCCTGTGGGACAGTGCTTCCCTCCAGCTGCCTCGCAGGCCATTCATTATGCTGTTGACCCTTACCTTTCAGGAGTCACAATATTGTTCATGTACTGTGACGCAGAACTCTGCAGGGTGGAGAACCTTTTGGAGTCCCTTCGAGCCTGAGTCAATGAGCTTGGAAAGGTCTTCGACCTACCTCAATAAGGCCCACCCTAGATCTTCCTCTCTCCACCTGCCCATTCTTATCCCCGTCGTTGCTGTCCCTTCCTTACCCTCCTTTCCCCTCCTTGCCTTGTGTGTCGTGTTTAAAAAAAAACAAAAAATATAAAATGAAAACCAAAAAAAAGGCTCTTTTCGAACCACCTTTCACAGTTTAAAAATAGAAGTGACAAATAAATAGTGCAGGGCCCTGTGCATTTCTTTGAAGTCTGCGGACAGTCCCGGACATTTATTTTTGGGGGCGCTGACTTATCAGAACCATTTCACTTTTCTATGGGAGGAAGTGGTGGCTCTGAAAAGAGCCATTTTGTGTTTTTTTTTTGTGTTTCAAAAACTTCAAATGGTCAAACCTACTGCAAAATGGTTTGCTGTAATTCCAAACAAGGTTGTAATGCATTTTGTATATTTCGCAGAAAAATCTGATTGCCGGCATAAGTAAGATGTACTCCATCTCTGTGAAAAATATGTGTACTACAAAACATAATGGGCCTCATTAGGACCCTGGCGGAGAGGGTATTACGCCAGCGTAGTGCATGGCGTACCTCTCCGCCATACTACGAGTTCCCGTAGCGCCATGGAGGTTTTCTCCGCCTGGTTTTACCAGCCGGAGAAAACCATGGCGCTACGGGACCTCGTTGTTAATTACGCCACCGTATTTTACGGTGGCGTAATTAACTCCTTCCCCACTCCCATTATACCCTATGGGGCAAAAATGGGAATGGGGAAGGGCAGAATGGGGATTGGGGATTTACCGCTCCGCCGAGGTCGGAATGGGGCGGAAAATCCGCCAACCCCCATGGCGCTATCGGCGGCTTTCCGCCATGCTTCGCGGTGCATTTAGCACCGCGAAATCCGCCTGGGTCGTAATGAGGCCCAATGTTTTCATTCTGAAAAGAGGACATACTAACATCTCTAAAAAAGGCACAAACAGCCTTGTTAACATTGCGCCTTGCTTTCTCGATTTGTGGACCAAATGAAAAAGAACACAGCCACATTTGTCTTTGCGCAATACAGGAAAAAATTACTCTGGAGTATGGATACATGTCCATGACTTTCCCAAGTCCTTCTTTCATTGCAACTTGCAAAGAGATTCCAGACACATGTCCTAAACTGTTCCCTCCACAATGAATAAAAATAATGTCTGGATGATGCTGTGTCATCAAAGTAGCACAGAAAGGTACCAAATCAAGCCACTTCATTCCACGCACTCCATGCCAGTGCACTTCCATATGAGAGAATCCAAGATGTGCAGCCACTCCACAGCGATCTGCATGCACCTCCAACCAATTTATCCACAAATTTCCCAAAATCAAAACACTCTGCTTTCTGAAACACACAGCCACAGCTATCTGCTCTTCTCTCAGGAAAAAGACCTACTGACAAACTCTCTCCTTACACAACACACCCAGTAAACCTTATTAACCAATCCCTTGCTCTGCTCAGTCTCATTTGCATGCCTCTCAACCCCAACATCCCTGTATGTATTACGCTCTGCCCTCAAACAACCGTGGTGTCCGTGCACATATCGAAAAATCTGAATGTGGGGAATTAAAATTTAAATAGTGTGCCCCATTTCCCCTTTGAGGTTGGCTCTGAAAAGAGCCTTGTTTTTGTTTTTGTTTTTCTTATTTTCCTCCAAAAATCTTCACATTAGCTTCTCCAAAGCAACCCTTATGTTCCAAAACAGCATGGCATTAGCCATAAAAGATAAAGAAATACCATTTTCTTTAAAATAAACAACATTGCCAGAAACAATGCTCTCATTATTACAAAAGAACATACTAGCTCTAAGCATGAAAGAAAACATGCCTCGGTTTGGTTGCACATCTAGCAATATTTTGCTGAGGACAAAAAACAGAGCTATTGTCCCATACTGCCCTAGGTAAAGAAGCAGAAAAATTTACCTTGGCATTTGGAAGGACGTTCTTGACTGCCTGAACCAAGTTTTGCAGATCTTGCAACAAAGTAGGGGCACTGACATAGCCCAAATGCATAGTACCACAGTGCAGGACAACTACATCTGGACTATTGAACCTGGCCATACCCTGACCTGACAAACTTCCAACATTGCCTGCAAATTAAAACCAGGCACAGTACTCCACACCACCTCCACTGATTTATCATCAAAAATCTTTGCCACATTCCTACATTTAGCATACTGCTCCAAAATATGAACGAACATATCTCCGAGCACCAACACCCTGACTTTCTCCACCTGTGCCATCTTCACTACACACAGCCTCTTTCAATACAAACCACAAACTCAACACCTGATTGGCTGATCCCTACAGTCCTATTTCCATGCCAGATATGTTGAGAAGTCCTGTATGTGGCACGCCCTGCCAGCGGACAGCCGCGGTGTCTGTGGAGCGTGTAACACTGGAGCAGCCTTTCTACCCTTTTCACTTCACTCTCTGCACCATTTCCTCATTGGCTACTGTTAAGCAGTCACAAAACCATCCACCAATCACATGCAAGAACTCTACATCTAACTCTATCATCACAGATCAGCACTTTAGATGTACTATTGATCGCTCTCAGTACAATTCGGCTGTGACTGCAAAGGACCTACAGCAACAACAACTATAAAACTCCCCAGATTTCTACTTGCAGATTCATGCACATCCACATGCATGAACACAGACTATAGGTATGACTATTTCCTCTTCAGTACATGTACAGCTCTTCTAGGAATACATATAAACAGAGTAACTGCCACTTACCCTGTATAAACCGTAAAATGTACTTACTGTCATTCCTCCCATCTGCTATGATGAAGTGTCAATTGCAAACCTTTCTGCTCTGCAAATTTTTGTTTACACGCACAGCTATCTAAAATAATGTTATTTCATATTAAAAGATGGGAGAAATAACAGTATAATTATGAAAAAGTCTGTGTAGTGTGTAAAATTACACGCAGCCAGGATGAGTACTTGCATCTTCAGTCAAGCACACACACAGATAATATCATTAGAAAGGCTCCCAGCTCAAACACTACTGCCTCTATATGAAATCCTTCTGCTTAATTTCCCACACCTTCACAAATGCATACTTGCATGCTTTTCTGTACAATCTCTGCCATTCACCCTGCAAAAATAGCAAACAATGCACATGATGATTTCTCTTAACATCCAATAACATAACATTAAAAAACAAGTGTGCTCTATACGTTTCCTGTTATACTCATTTGTAAAACATATTCAACTAACAGATTCTAAATAAAATATACAGGATGCACATAGGCAAAGAAAGGAAAGTGCATGTGCAAACTATGCTCAGTTATAGGAAAACACTGCTAATACAAAAACAAAATAAAACAATGTCTACATTAACAAAAGTGCTATAAACACACATATTCACTAACTTCGTTCTTTTACAATTGCAGTGAAGACCACTCTCCTGAAAAGCAGCAGCTTCTGAAGTACGAACAATAACTTAGAAGACACCTACTCTTTCCATACAAAAAAGTAAGAACAATACTAACATAATGTTCTAACTGTTACTCAGACAAACTAGCATTTTAGTACTGTAAAACAAACAAGTGTATTAACCCTTTACCATTAGATGTAGTATTAGTGCTTCCCCTCACCAGCTGCATACTTCATATTGTCATCTGAAGCCCAGTATAGTAACACACAAATACAAGAATAGCCTTCCCAACTTGATGTAGCTGCCCATTGCATAATCACACACCTCCACAATCATCCTTACCATCATACTCACACACTCATGCACAAAGCATGCATACACTGCACAGCAATCCAACCCACACTTTCTTTTTTCTCCAACAGACCCCAAAGAATGTCTACCAAAAAGCAACTCCATAGAAAGCAACACAGAAGTAGAGCAGAAGTAGAGCAAATCAAAATAAAAGTGTCCAAAATAAGCATCCATCTCTAGTAGATTGTGTACAAAAAGTTCAAACAAACCAGTTAATACAGTCATTAAGCAAAACAAGAAAAACTTCCAGTAGAGAAACTTTGCCTACTCTAGCAAAATGTAAAATGAAACAGAAATTGATTACCAAGACTTCGGCTACCACTACTGCTAACGCTGCACCTATAAATCTTGATGTAGTGGCAAGTAACCATACCAAAAAAAATATTTTACAAAAAACGTTCCTCCACAGAGTCCTTCAGAAACTTTTAAAAACAGGAGAGAAATTATGCACAACCCTTAAGACCTACCATAAAAATTTATCCTAGAAGCTCTCATAGACAGTGCAATCATTCTCAAAAGGAACTTATTTACTTTAGTTGTAAACAGAATGAAACCACTAACAGAACTAACTACTAAACTACAAAAAAGACTTCTCAAGAAACAGAATAGCACCAAAAATAGCTTCTTAAATATCTGTGGAGGTGAATGCAGTCACACCATGAGCACAGAAACATATTTTAATGAAGAAGCATATAAACAAAAGCAAACAAATCCAATTGCCATACATAGCTGTGAAACAGGGTATGAAAAACTTAATAATACCATTATGGAACAAGAAACTCTGCTCACAAAAATATCCCCTACCCATTCTACTGAACCAAAATGTCCAGTCTACAAATGGCCATGCACATCAATGTGTAACATTGCCAAAAAATCTTTCAAATCTTTACGCCAGTTCCTCAATCAGTATGTAAAAAGCAAAGACAAATTCAAAATGAAACTACTACAAAATATGGATGCCTGTCCAGTGTGCAAATACACAGGACTACAAGGACATTCATTAGCCTACATTTCAGGACCTATTTGCAAAAGCACCTTCCATCATATCAAAATGATATGAACACATCATTCAACTATAAGAAATCTGGTCCATAAACTATACTATACTATGCTAAAAGTCCTGCTTTAGCACTAGCCAATTTAAATAACAATCTTCTACATGGTACAGCCAAACAACTATTTGAAGAAATAAAGCATATCCAGAGAAAATATTTTGGAAGTGAAAGCCACTTACAAAATGCAATAGCTTTACAACAAACTAGCAACTACTGTACAAATAGCAACCTTCTATTAAACACATACAAAAAAGTAATACTAAAGTTTAAAAGTACCTCCGCTGAAGTACCAAACCATGTGTGTGTGTGTTGCCACAGGACTTTTTATAAAAGTAGCACAAATCTGTAGACATAACATACAAAATAGAAGACAATGAAGATTCCAAATGGTTCCAATTAGCTCTCTACCTTATAGCAGAAAACAAATACGAAATTACTGACCCCTTAATACTTTGCAATCACTGCACTGCAAAACTTGACAACAACCAAACACCTTCACGTGCTATAACAAATAACTTGGAATTATTCCCACTACCAGAACCCCTGCAACAACTAAATGTATACGACAGCATCATAATTCAAAGAGTGCACCCATTTCAAGTAATAATAAGCCTTCAATCAAAAACAGCAACATTACCTCCCTCTGAATTAGTGAAAGACGTTTGTGGCAAAGTAGTTTATTTACAATTAGATCTCAAAGAAAATGTACACACTCTAGGAGTGCAATGGCCAATAGATCAATCTTTAATTATATAAGTGGACTTACATACAGTGAGACAAGCCCTGCAATATCTAATTGAATACTGCAAAGAAATTCATATTGAAGAAAACCTGAGAGAAACCATTGAAATAATTCAAGAGTCACCAGAAACTGGTCAATTTGAACTTCTAATCCTGCTACAGAATCCAATATTTTAGACTTTATACAAACAATATTCATCCTTTACACTCTAAAGACACTATAGATGATGCACTGTAAACGCACCAAATGCGACAAGCCAAAGGATCTCAATCCGCATATGGGAAAAAAATATAGAAACACAGGCCTTTACTCTATTCTTTCCTACTGGAAACGGCAGAAAAAACGATGATAGACCCACACAGATAACAGCATAAGAATATCGCTCTTTATGAATGTATTCTGACGACCCCGATTCAGACAAAACGTGGAATACATATTCCACCTTCCCTTTAAAAGTGAACTAGCAACTCTATGCTAGAGAGTTGCACACACATTAAAATCAGGTACCCATTTTCAAAATATGTCAGCTATGCAATTATTTTTAAAAGTGCAAGAAAACTATGCGGTTTTGCAGTTAAGTATTACAAATCTAGCAAATATGCGTGGTACAAAATAATACTGGTTCCAACGTCACAGAGATGTACGCTGTATGGTAAGAAACCTTGGCCCACCCACTTGGTTTGTTACATTAAGTTGTGCAGAATATGCATGGGAAGATTTACACGATTTCCTACGCATAACAAACAAAAATAAACCAAACATAGATATAAAAACACCAGGAGAACTCTGCTCTCTAGATCCTGTAAATGATCAAGATATTTCCATCATCACTTCACTGCTATGCTACACTTTATTTGTAATAAGACTGTTCCTCCCCTCGGAGAAGTTCAACACTTCTTTTGGAGAAAAGCATACCAAGCCAGAGGAGCACCACACATCCACATGCTATTATAGATTAAAGATGTTCCTAAATTTGGTCAGGACAGTGATGTCACTGTTTTTCCGTTCATCCAAAAATATGTCACATTTGAAATCCCTTCACAAACAACAGATAGTGACCTTCATGCACACATTTTACAATTTCAAAGACACAAATATGGGAAATATTGTTTACCATTCCGCCTCTGTGATTCCCGGAATTACCGGGGCATTACAACCCCGGTTTTCTGGGAATCACGGAGGCGGAATGGTGTTAATCCCCATTCCCATTTAATCCTATGTAATGGGAAATATTGTTGTTGCAAATATATTAAAAAAAAGGGAAATATTACACCAAATGCCACTTTGGTTTCCCTAGACCAGTTTCAACAACAGGTCAAGTAAACAACTTCATGTCTTCAGTCAGACATATGGCCTCATTACGTGTCCGGCGGTAACTGAGGCGGTAAAACTGCCTGGTTACCTCTGGACTCGTATTACCATTCCACCTCCGTGATTTCCGGAATTACCGGGGCATTACAACCCCGGTTTTCCGGGAATCACGGAGGCAGAATGGTGTTAATCCCCATTCCCATTGAGTCCTATTGGACTCAATGGAAATGGGGATCATGGAAACACCGGCAGCATTACGAGATGTGTTTCGTCGTCCGCCTGCAATTCAAACATCACCTCCCGCCTGCAGGAGTCGGGATCAGGTGGTCCAGAAACAATGGTGGCGGCGGGTTTACCGCCACTGTTATTTCCAGACCGCCTGATTTGTAATGAGGCCCACAGTGTCAAAGGTAAAACACCTAAGAACACATATTACATAAAAAGAACAGAAGAATCAAAATACATGAATGATTACAATGCAATTATTGACCTACTATGGAATGCAAATATAGATGTGCAGTACATTGCAGACAATTCCACTACAGTTGCACAATAGGTCACAGCGTACTTAACCAAAGCAGAGAAAACAGAGCTTAAGGACCTCTTGGATGAAATATCATCTGACAAAACACTATCACAGAAATTGTACAGTTTAGGCATAAAAATGCTCTCTCATAGAGAATGTGGCTGCTCTGAAGCTGCAGACCGTTTAACAGGTACTGCCTTGTATGGAAAATCTGACAATATAGTATGGCTAAGTCTTGGTCCTGCTAAATCTAGAAAAAGAGTTCTCAAATCATATGAGGAAATAGAAACAATAGCCAAAAATGATCCCAACAACCAACACATTTTGAAAAACTATTTACTAGACACAAACTGCCCAAACAGGAGTACCACTTTGGAAACCATGTGTCTCTACCATGTAGCCCAAAACTTCACATACAAAAATAATGTTAAACCAGATGAAAGGAAAGGTAGAAACTGAGTAGTACATTGTGAAGGCAGCTTAGTGAAACTTACCAAACACAGCTTAATTAATCATATTAAATTGTCATTAAAAACTCCTCAACATAACGAACTGTATTACATGTCCCTGCTACAACTTTTTAAACCATGGAGAACAGAAGAAGAGTTACTGGATACATATGACTCCTATGAAGACGCTTTTAAAGCAAATCAAAGCACTACAACAGACGTAAACTTTACACAGTACCAAAAACATTGCACAATGAACAGCAATACGAAGAAGATCTCCAGGCCCAACTACAAGTGGACACTCCCGACAGTAGTCAACCTTCTGTAACAGGAAGCCAAGAACCACTTGGATAGCGACTAATAGCAAATGAGACAGAATCAGTCATGACAGACGTCAAAAACTCCATGGGCCCCATTACAACCCGTGCGGTGTTGGAATGAACGGGGCCGGTACAGGACTGGCCCCTTCATTCCGACAGGGCTGATTCCAAGCTTCCCATCACGGGACCCGGATTGCATGCCGGGTAAAACCAGGTGTGCTTTCCGGGTCCAGCAAGGGAAAGAAGGAGGTAACAACGGGGCCCTATGGGGGCTCAAATGGGAATGGGGAATGGTTCCTGCAAGGAGGAAATAACCTGGTAAAGGAGCCCAGTTTAGCAGCAGCCATGGAGCTAACAGCTCCATGGCTGCCGCCAAACTCGTAATGAGGCCCAATGTGTCAGTATGAACAAGCTACAGCAGACTTTGCAGTACTGAGAAAAACAACTGAACAATGAGCAGCGTAGCATTTTCCAAGAAATAACAAACAAATTGAACATGGTGTGGAACATGAACATACAAATTGTACCTGCCAAGACTACAAACCTATACTGCTATACATGAGTAGTGAAGCTGATTTAGGCAAAACATTCTTAATCAAAATCATCAGCAAGTTCCTTCAACAATTGACAAACAACAAACTGTCAGCTGTTGTAACTGCCCCCACAGGTTCAGCTGCCTACAACATAGGCGGTGTCACTTTACACCGATTACTACTCCTTCCAGTAGAACACCAAAACAAATTTCCACAGAAACTGCAATGGAACTACGCAGAGTTTTCAGACAAATGAAAATGCTGTTAATAGATGAGGTAAGCATGGTCTCCAACCTAATGTTGGCTTTGATTCACTTCAGATTACAAGAGGTCCCCAAAAAAGACTATGACCAGCTCTTTGGAGGAAAACACAATATTGTTTTCGGAGATCTTCTTCAATTGACACAAGTGAAAGCTGGACCTATTTTTAAAACCTTACGGCACAAACTGTGCCATAAAACTCTTGGCAGCATAGGAAATGGCGACCTTTTTGGCAACATTTCCAATACAGAGAATTAACTGAAAACATGCGCCAGTCTGCAGACCTCACATACGCCAACATTTTAAAAAGTATTAGAGTTGGTGTACTATCTCAAGAAGCACAATCAATATTAAAAGCCAGGCACATCCATACACTCTATGGCCATAAATCATGTGCTACTGATGTCATGCAAAAATTAACACACAAAAATGTCAATTGTATGTCCTTGATTGCAACTCTTGCTAGCTGTTCCAAATTCATTGGGCCTCATTACGACCCAGGCGGACTTCGCGGTGCTAAATGCACCGCGAAGCATGGCGGAAAGCCGCCGATAGCGCCATGGGGGTTGGCGGATTTACCGCCCCATTCCGACCTCGGCGGAGCGGTAAATCCCCAATCCCCATTCTGCCCTTCCCCATTCCCATTTTTGCCCCATAGGGTATAATGGGAGTGGGGAAGGAGTTAATTACGCCACCGTAAAATACGGTGGCGTAATTAACAACGAGGTCCCGTAGCGCCATGGTTTTCTCCGGCTGGTAAAACCAGGCGGAGAAAACCTCCATGGCGCTACGGGAACTCGTAGTATGGCGGAGAGGTACGCCATGCACTACGCTGGCGTAATACCCTCTCCGCCAGGGTCCTAATGAGGCCCAATGAAACAATGTTGAAAAAAGAAATGCAACCAATAATTGAAATTTGCTCCACAGATAAACCAGACGTACATGGTATGACATTACCCATCTGTCAGCAAGCCACAACAAGTCTAAATGCCCTAGGAAGCTATATCTCCAACACAGCTCGTTTGTAGAAAATATTAAAATTATCTCTAAACTGTAGATTAAATGCTTAAACATAACCTTGCCGTGGAGCAAGGACTAGTTAATGGAGAACTTGGTACAGTTGTTGGCTTTCAAACATACGCATGTGACAACAACATTCTATTTGTCAATATTCTCTTTGACAAACTATCAGAAGTTAAAAGGATAGGACGCTGAACAGCCAGCTTTCTTCTGTTCAAAGACATGTATGTAAGCAGAGAACAATTTTCACTAACTCTAGCATACGCAGTGACCATTCACAAATCACAAGGTCTTACCCTAGATAAAGCATTAATAGATATTGGTAGCACAGTCTTTAAAGAAGGCATGAGTTACGTAGCACTATCACGCTTACGTAGACTTGATGGGCTATTCCTAATCAACTTTGATGCAAATAAATTAAATGCTGATATTCCTTGCATTCTAGAATACAATAGGCTGCGTTCACTCCACACCCCCATCTGAAAACCTATCCTGTTCCACAACAATCAAAACGTTGTAAAAGAAAACTCTTTCGAAGTGAAACCATAAAGGATATCACTACAATTCCTCCAATGGAAAGAAAAGAAACTAATACTTTATCAAGTACCACAATCAAACAAGAATCTAGTGGTCAAAGTAACTCAACTACTTCTTCAAAGAAGCAACAAACACTCCAAACAAATGTCTTCCACACAGAACTATCAGGTCCATTCAAATTTTCAAATATAACTGCTGTAATTTGCTACGCAAACGTAGCAATAAATATTCTATTCAAATTGCCACCAATTATTGAGAACGTTTACTTAAACAGTACAGATCAAATGTGTTTGCAAATGTTAGTCATTCATAGAAATGCAACCAACAATCCTGAAAACACTTAAAGGGTTCATGAAATAAGACAAGAATTGGACTACTGTGCTGGAATGGTTAAATTCACTATAAACTCGCAAGAAGATCCTCAAAAATTTCTAATGTGCTTACTACAAGTACTGGAAAACAAAAACATACCTATAAATGAAATCTTTCAGATTTCATGCATGTGGAAACATACATTCACTCTCTGCAATCATGTGGCACAGGAAGACATCCCTAATGAACGCTTTGTGTATGTATCCATACCTAACAGTGAATTCATTCCATTTCAGCAACTTGTACAAAATGCAAACCATGGCAGATTATGCACTACCTGCTAGTCAGATAATCGCTCCACCTTACAAATACAGACAAATAGTAAATACGAAATAATAATGCTTTTACGTTACAATGCAGATGGTACTAAAAACAACTGTAAGCTGACTGGATTCACACATGGTCAATTATCACTTGGTACGAAAACCTTTACAATAATAGGTATAATCTACCACGCAGGAGCCACAACCAATGCAGGTCACTACTCTGCATATATAAAAAGAATTGTGGATGTTTCAAATGTAATGATAGTACTGTTACTCTAAAGCAGAGATTGCCAGCAAATCCTGCAAATACGTACTTAATATTCTTAAAACCAAAATGTAATACATAATCTGTGTATGAACATAAGCAAAACCTCAACTTCAAAACTGTGCACCGTTAGAGAGTACACCAACATGTATCTAACTGACCCAAGATTCTACAACAAGCAAACAGATAAATAAATACCACTAAAATGTAACAAGAAATACACAGTTAGAAAACGCCAACAGGTATCTAACTGCCCCAAGATTCTGCAACAAGCAAACACATAACTAAATACCACTAAAATCAAACAAGGAATATACAGTTAGAATACACCAACAGGTATCTAACTGCCCCAAAAATCTGCAACAAGCAAACAGATAAACAAATACTACTAAAATCAAACAAGAAATACACAGTTGGAATATGCCAACAGGTACCTAACTGCCCCACAAAATCTGCAACAACTCAACAGATAGATGAATAGCATAAAAGTAAAAATAAACAATTAGAATACACCAACAGGTATCTAATTGCCCTACAAATCTACAACAAGCCAAAGATAGAACATTAGCAAGAGACAAGCAATAAGCAGTAAAACAATGAAAGAAATGTATTGTACCACACGATAGAATGTTTTTTTTTTTTAATTCAGCATGGATTTTTTTTTCCCACAGACCCATTGATTTAGAAAACAAACACAGAAACTGAGCAAATTATGCAGTACACTGGTTTCAACTATAGTACTTGTAAAGTACTAAATATGAGGGTAAACAAATACAGAAATGTCTATTACGCAATGCAAAAACTCATTACGAACTACATGCTCTAACATATGATCTTTTCTTTTATCACAGAGATCGAAAAAGTATGTATGGTCCAGTTACCCATGTCATGAAAAACTGCATACAACCACAAAAAACTCAACCAGTAAGTATCCAATAAATAAACTCAGAAACACTGCACTCCTTGTTACAAACACTACAATCTTAACTGCATTACCTAGCCAAAACGTCACATACAAACTCTACAAATGAAACAGTACACAAACTTTTGAGTTGTGGATATTTGATGGGTGTTTGATTCTATGGGTGTGTTATGCTGTGGTGGTTGTGGCCAGGGCCTAGAGTCTGGGGAGCATGGCCTATGGCCTCTGGCCTTCAGCATATGCACCCAAGACTCTAGGCCCTGGCCACAACCACCGCAGCATAACACACCTATAATACCGAACATTTTGACTGTGGTATGGGGGCTGCTTATAGATCATATTATTTATAATCAATGCTGTACTAACAACCCAAAACCAACATCATACTTAAGTAAAATAGCTATTAGTGCATTCATTATGTCCGCAGACAGCCTATACGACCGTGGGCATGGCGAACACATCAAGGGTACCTGCCACCTAAACAAATACAGTATTTGACCCATCACTTACTCCTCAACCCTCCCCAAGCACTCCTGCACACCAACACACTCCCCAAAATTGCATTTTGCCTCTGTATGACACCGCGCTGTCGGCGGATCCAGAATGGCGGGGGCATCGAAACAATGTGTCCGCCTCACCCCAGCCAATCGGCGAACATGTTGCATGTCCGCAGACATGATGCAAGCCGACTAACCAATCGATGTCCTGTCCGCGAAGCGAACAGGGAAGTGTGTCAGCAGAATGGACATAAATATCACTCATTTTTTTGCCTTACGTTTTGGCCATTTAAAAAACAAACTACTGGACGGATTTACACCAAATTAACAAAAGCACGCTTTCGGGACCAAGCCGCCACTTCTGCCGTAAATTTGGAGGAAATCCGTCCAGCAGTTTGAGCTGTAGGCGTTCGCAAAGTTTTTTCACATTATGGTACCCCCCTATAACTTTGATCCCCCTAAACCAAACCTCACTAAAATTTGCAAAACATTTAGAGTGGGCCATATACTTTTTTTGCAAAGTTTGGTGAAAATGCCGCCCAAAAAGTGCTCTTCCTATGGGATTAGCAACTTAACCATAACTACACAGCCACTACCATATATATATATATATATATATATATATATATATATATATATATATATATATATATATATATATATATATATATATATATATATATATTCCAAAGAAAACACTTATTTCTGACAGATTAATTATAGATGGCAATACGACCAAAAATCTTCTTAATATTTTAATTAATTAGGTAATCCACAAATACTGTCTCCTTCACTAGCCTCCTCATTAAATTCATTGGTAGACAGGCTCTAAATGTTTTCACCACAAAATAAAACATATATGAGCCATCTTCACAGATCCACTTTGAACATTTTTCAACCTGTATCAAATGACGAGGGGACTAGCTTACTAACAACTGCACAGTGCTCAGAATGCCCCCAATATTTTAGGCAACCAGAAGTTACTTTGCTAACAAAATTCTTCTATCACTAAATTATGATGCTATTGAGTTGTTTAATGAGTTACAAACCTTCAGTAGTGTGCCTAATAACTGGAAATATACTCTGATCCATTCTCTGCTCAAGCAAAATCTGTATCTGGAAGCAATTTCCAACTTATTTCCCATTTCTGAATTCCCCTTCTTTTCCATGCAGCTGGAGCTGACCGGTCAATATACAAGCTATGTTCAAAACAGGTGTTTCTCCACACATTCCAGCTAGGGGTTAAGACCGGCTGCCGAACAGAAGTAGCAGCAACCACGGTGCCTGACGGTAGTAAATAAAGGTGAATTGTTAGCCCTCAACTTATTTATCTACAGCATTCAATACAGAGGGCCATCGGGTACTGCACAAATGGCTAAGAAAATAAATGTTAATGGGATAGTCTTAAAAGATATCAACTTCTTTTCTACCTGTGGATCCCAAGTAGCGAGCCTAGGTCCCTTTTTCTTCAATCTAACACCTGATGCCCACTGGCGTTACCCAGGGATCATTATTGTTACCATTCTTATTGTTCATCACAATGTTGGCAATTCTGATGATTGGAAAAAGTGGCCAACCAGTTTTGAACTATGCAGATGACACACAAAACTTGATCATGTTTTCTGAGGATAGGATGTCACTGACAAGCTCACTCAGGGCCAGTGTTGTGAAAAATAAAGACTAGACGGACAGGAATTCACTGAAAACAAACCCAAGAAAAGCAAAGGCCTTGCCAATCAATATAAGAGTTCCTGGGAATGCAACTGTTGGCCAGAATCATTTGGTGACTGTCCCTGTTCATATAAAATGATAATTAACTTGGGTCTGCTTTTTGATTCAGATCTTTTGAATGGTCTATTCAATGGTGCAGCTAATTTTAGTTTCAGATACAGAAGCCTAGACATTTGCTCCTACTTCTTCTTCCCTTAATGCATGTGATTGTGAGTGCAAATCTCCTCACAACTGGATCTCCGCAAAAATACTGTTTACAGCTTCTTGAGGAGCAAATTGACTATCCTGAAAGAGTGCAAAACGTGGCTGCCGGGATCATTCTTAAAGTTGCGAAGTTTGAACATATAACACCAGGGTGAGCATCCTTGTACTGTCTGCCAGTTAGGAAGGTGTCTTGTTCACAACACCATATTTGGTAAGATTTAATCTACCAGACTCTTGCAGTGCAGACCAGGAAGAGTCCTCAAACCTCATTCTCTACAACTTCTCAAGGTGTCAAGGACCCCCAAATCCAGAACTGGTGAAAGGCTTTTCTCCTACTTGGCAGCAAAAACTGGAACTGACTACCATTGAAGCTGTGTGCGGAAAACGATCTGCTAACTTTCAGAAAATAACATGACTACTCTTATCTAAACCCTGTACCTACAGCACCTTAATGCCTAAGGGTGACACATGCACGCTAGAAAAAAAGAAATTACATTGAAGCCCTATGAAGCTAATTTTTCCTTTTGTAAGTTAACATGTTTATTATGTTCCCCAGCTTTTCTCCCTGGGCCGTAGCTTGGGGACTACATCCCCAGCACCCTCCTCTCCTGAGCATGCACCACCGAAGCAACAGCTGTTCTCAACTGCTCCGCCTCGCTCGCCTAATGATTCCCTTGGAGAGACATCACAACCGACAGAGCGAACACACAATCCAAGATGCAGCAACTCGCAATGCACTGCAAAATACACAATCAGAACAGCACTGCATTCTAAGGACATTGGACTACACTCTTACCTATGAAAACCGTCTCACTGACACCCTAACATTGATAAACCATGCCACAGCACACCTGGTCGATTAGATGCCTCCTCCTTGACTATCGCTAATTTACTAGCTGCACATGCACAAATACTGTATGCAGACCGCAACCTCAGAGTGAGGGCATGCATCAAGAACAGACCGCACTTCACCTAGCCACAAGCACCGAAGGATCGGAATCAGAGCCTGAGAGCACACACAAATCCTGGCCCATCCTGAAGGAGTTATGTGCCCTTCAGCAACCATGAACATTTGGACATTCCACAAAGATTTCCACCATCTACTGCCACCACTGGCAGACATAACACAAGTGTACCAATGTTGTCCCAACCAGTATGCACTCTGCTAATGTAATTGTATATATCCTGAAATATTGTGTTTTCGATTGTTAGCAATGGTGCCACCATGCACAAAAAAACAAATTGCTGCCAACCACCCTCCAACACACCTCCTCAAACCAGCAACAGAAACTCAGTTATGAGTACCAACCCTGCTTTTGCCAAATTCCCTGATCCCTCTCGACCAGCCACTCCACTTGCCTGCAAATTGCCACCAGCAACTCTTCTGATGTAATTGACTGCATTTCTACAGTCATATTTCAACCAACTACCTTGCCTGCAGTCACCACCATTTACTCAACTGTAAGCCATGTCGACCTATTGTCAATGTTGCTCTGTGTGTTGATCCTGTTCACAAAAACACAAAAGATTCCAGTGCCACTACTTTTTCACCTGGTTGCACTTTCTCTAAATCGCTTACAAAAGGAAAGACCCAATGTGGAACCACTGTATCTCAATGATGTCCACACTTCACCACTTAACCATCCCCCAACCACCAGAACCTGGGTACTCCCTGCTCCTGCCAAACAAGCCAGGCTCACAGAGCCACACAGAAAAGCCACAACCACTCAACCTCTCATGACTGGTGCCCTCATCAATGCACGCTCCATACCTGCCCATGCACCCGAAATTCATGACCTCATCACCATCCGCAATCTTGATGCCATAGCTATCTCAGAAACCTGGCTCCATGAAGCATCATGCCCTGCCCTATCCCTAGCCATCCCCTCCAGCTACACCATCTTCAGGAATGATAGGCTTACATGCAGAGGTGGTGGCGCCAGTCTTGTAGCTAGCGACTCACTCCCCATCAGAGAGGTCAATACCAATGACAATGTAGACCTACTTTCCTTCAAATTATCCCCTTCATTCAGAAGCACCATAACCATCCACCTCCTCTACCGCCCCCCCCCCGGACCTAATACTCAATTTCAAAGAGAACCCCCCTCCACATACTCAAGGACAACTTAAAAACCTCCTCTAAAATCCTCCTCCTGGGAGACCTTAAATTAGGCTTTCATGACCCCAATGACCCCCAGTGCACTGCACTGGCAAATGCCCAGGAAACCCTAGGCTTCAGGCACCCCATCACCAACCCTACTCATCTGAAGGGCCGCACATTGGTCTGGATTGCCAGCCACAACAGCCAGGTCTCAACCAGTGCCAACACTCATTGTCTCTGGTCTTCTCACCATATTATCCACTTTTACATCCCCAGCCCAGAAAACACAAACTTACTGCCACCCAACTACCTGCAGCAGTCACGCGCAGCTCATGGAAGCTAACAAAGGAAAACATCATGCCCTGGCTGGACACTACATGCATTAAACCTGCATTATCCACACTAACCCCAAGTCACTAGTGGACTCCTCTACCCTAGCCAAAGCTGTGAACACCATTGCCCCCCCTAGTTCCTCACATAACAAAACCCGTCAGACATTCAGACTCGTGGTTCACCCCAACCTCCTCCAACAGCACAGTAAAAAACACCAGGCAGAACTAAAGTGGATCAAAAATCCTACCATTAACCTGAAAGATGACTTCACCAAAATCTCTAAAGAATACAAATCAGCAGTTATATCTGATAAATCCAACTCCTTCAAAGCCAGAATATGCAATTCCAAATCAAACACTAGAGAGATCTTTACCATCTTTAGGGAACTGTAAACTCCAGCATCACCTCCCCCCACCATCATGAAGGATGAAACCTGGTGTTCTGACATCCAATTGGCAATGCTTAACAAAATCGACACCCTGAACTAAAAAATGATTATTCACCAAGCCAAACAAACAAAGGCACCCTCATACACCAGCCTCATCCGCCCTGCCTGACCCCAACCCCACCATCGCCCTATTTATCTTCAATTAGATATCAGAGACTGCAGCCCTAAAAATAAGCAAACGTCTTAAACCATAAAAATGCAAAGCAGATATTTGCCCAGCCTCCCTAATCAAAGACTGGCAAGAAAGCCTTGTTCCACTCATCACAGCATTCATAAACGTCTCCTTCGCCATAGCACAGTGCCAGCCAGCCTGAAGGAAGCCTGGCTCCTCCCCCTCTTGAAAAAAACATCCCTAGACCCTGCTATTCCCACCAACTACAGGCCAATCCCAACTGTCCCCTTCTTACTAAACATTCTTGA